>NC_047665.1:87336070-87659876 GCF_011762505.2 Arvicanthis niloticus
CGGAAATCAAACCCTGGTCTTTTAGAAGATAAGTCATGCTCTTAACTGCTGAATCATCTCTTCAACCTTAAAAAAATGTATTTTTTTTTTAAGGGTTAGGCTCAAACTTGTGGACAGAGCCTCTACCTTGAATTCCCCATGATGCAGTAGGGGCTGGGGTGTGGCTCTCTGGTACAGCAGTTATCTGGTATATGCAAGACTCTGGGTTCCATTCCAAGCACCACAAATAAACAAATACAGATGAATAAACTGTGTCTTGATAACTTACAAAACCTGATAATATGTAAGTGTTGTGTGAGTAGTCATTGCTTAATGGAATAATGATAAGAATGTTTTCTGGAGCTAGGTCTCAGCTGGCAAAGGGCTAGCCTAGCATGCACAAAGATCTGGTTCTATTCCTAGCATGGGATTAACCAGACGTCACTTGCTCATTATCCCAGCACCTGGGTCATGGAGGCAGGGAGTTCAGGGTTTCAACACAATCCTCAGCTACAAATTCAATTGGAGGCTAGCCTGGGCTGCACAAGATACTATCTCAATAAGACAATAAACATCCCAGGCCCTGGCTTAGTCAGTGCAGTGCTTGGATTGCAAGCATGAGGAACTCCGTTGGATTTCCAGAAGCTATGATGGCTTGCGCTTGTAACTTCAGGGTGAGGATGTGGAGACAGATGAATTCCTGGAACTTGATGGCCAGCCAGCACAGTCTACTTGGCAGTCTCCAGGCCAATGAGAGACCCTGACACAGAAATCAGGATGAATGATTGAGGAATGACCATGGAGGTTGTCTTCTGGCCTTCACGCTAAGGCACACATGAGCTACACACACACACACACACACACACACACACACACACTTAAACCTGCCAGTGCACAAAAAGAACTACAGCTACCTCACCTGGGCTCAACACTTACAAACACTCTATTCTATCCGAGAGTCTCATATACCCCAGGCTAGCCTCATACTTGCTGAGGATGATGATCCCGAACTCTTGATTCTTCTGCCCCTACCTCCCAAGTGCTAGGATTACAGCTATGTGCTTCCATGATTTTCTGATCTTCCTTGGTTTTGCTGTTCTACACCCATCTCTTCGAGGTTTTATGCAGTGCTCAGGACGGACTCCCTGAGTTTGTGCATGCCAGGCAAGCTCTCTACCCAGTGAGCCAGGTCTCCACTCCTGTGGCCCAGGGTCTGAGTGCAGGTCTTCCTTGGTTTTTCAGTCCCACCTCACATACCCCAAGGCTTGCCTTTTGGATAGAAGGGATGATTAGTATATAGCTTAATGAGGATGCTTTAATCAGCCAGGAGCTTGTTAATGAACGAGCAACTCAACCCTGTAAATTTCAGGTTAATTGACAAAGGTGTGAGGAGGGAATTCCATTCTGAGCTCAGCTCAGCTTTTACCCAGTGTCACTGCCAGCACTCTAGGGCTGTTGGGAAAGCCCCCAGCTGATTTGCATATTCAGCAGCTCTAATTAATTGTTTCGTTTCCTCAGCATCTACTGATAGCCCTTGTTCCCAGCTGAGGTGTAGAGGCCAACAAGGGGCTGCCTGGGCTGCATAGGGAGCCATTTGTGGGGATGCCCAGCAGGGATTGTGCACCTGGGCATGCAGAGCTGCAGCAGATCAGGCACACGCAGACACATATGGAGCTGGGACACATTCAACTCATGCTTGTCATTGTTGTAGTCTGTCTGTCTGTCTGTCGATCCATCCATCCATCCATCCATCCATCCATCCATCCATCCATCCATCTATCCATTTCTCTATCTATCCATCTGAATATCCTTCCCTCCTCTCCTCTTACCCCCTCCCTTTCCTGCTCGACTCTGTGTGTGTGTGTGTGTGTGTGTGTGTGTGTGTGTGTGAGAGAGAGAGAGAGAGAGAGAGAGAGAGAGAGAGAGAGAGAGAGAATGCTCTCTTGTTTACACAGAAAGACCAGAGGAGGATGTCAAGGTCCCTGCTCTCTCTGCATCCCCTACCCTGTCTTTTTCCTATCAGACAGGATCTCACAGAACTTGGAGCTCTGCTGGAGCAAGCCCCTCCCTGTTTGCACCCCCACAGTGCTGGGGTTACAGGTGCACAGGATCAGACTTGTGGCTCCTGGAACTCTGAACTCAGATCCGCTTGCCCTAAAGATGTGTAAAGATGTGTAAAGATGTTCACAGATGTCATCCCAGCCTTTCCTTTTGTCTTCCTCCCTTCTTCCCATTCTCTTTCTTGTTTTGGCCCTCCCTCAATCTTTCTCTCCCTCCTCTTCCTCCCTCCCTCCCTCCCTCCCTCCCTCCCTCCCTCCCTCCCTCCCTCCCTCCCTTCCTCCCTCTCTCCCTTTCTTGAATTATGGACAGAATTTCATGTAACCCACAAGTTCAAGGACCTCTCCAGCTACATAATTTGAAGCTAGCTTGGGTTATTTGTGAAACTTGATCTAAGCCCTGCCCCCACCCCCAAATAAAATAAAAGGATGTTGCTAACTCTCCACCTCTCAGGCTGCACCTCCCAGGTGTCAGGATGGCCAGCCTCACCACAGTGGTCTTTGTGGTGTTGGGGATGGAGCTCAGGGCTTTGTGGATGTCAGGGACACGCTCTAGCCGCTGAGCTGCAGATAGAGACCCTGTGCTATTGTAGTTGAGGCAGGGTCTGGCTATGTAGCCCAGGCTGCTGGAGCCTCAGGATCCTCCTGCCTTTGCTTGTGTAGAATGACAGGCATGTATTGCCATACCCAGCTGACACTGGCCTTTTTATGTTCCCACAAACCAGTGCAGCCAGAGCCTGGGATACGCTCCGCCACTCCTTGTGGCTCACCTTGTGGATGGAGCCACAGTTGCTTATTCTCTGAGCTAGCCCTTCTTAGCTGTGTGACCTTGGACAGGCAGCTTACCCTATCTGAGTGTCACTATAGTCTCTGGTGAAATCCGTTCTCAAGTTACTGCAGGAGTGGAAATAAACATGGACACCCCACCCCACCCCCAGCTGGGGAGAGGGCGGAAGTCTGACTCCTCAGTGGTAGGAACTGCTTGGTTTCTAAGCGGAGTTCCAAGTTTTCCGTGACCACAGATGAGGGTTCTGTTTCCTGTCTTGGCAGAGCCAGGAAGCCTTATTGGGTCTCCTTGTCCCGCCAGCTCGGACCTCAATTCCCAGGCCTGTGATGGGAAGCATATGCTCTGGCCTGTGGCCCTCCCTCCTTCCCTCCTCTGCTCCCACTGAGGGCTCCTGAGTCATCCTGGCCTCCGTGGCCCCCTTCTCCCAGGCTCATTCCCACGCCTCTGGAGCGGCTGTTTGTGTGTCAGAGGGCATTAGTGTGGTCTCATGGGTGTGTGTGTGTGTGTGTGTGTGTGTACTCCCTGCCAGTGATGGGGCTGGGGGGTGACTGCGCCCTAACTGTGCTTCTGTGGTATGCTCTTTATGAACTGTCTGTGCAAGTGAATTCACATGCTAACCATGAACCTTAGGGGGTTAAACATCCTTTTCTTTCTTTTTTTACATTTATTTATTTATTTAGAGTCTGTCCTGGCCGGGCAGTGGTGCCACATGCCTTTAATCCCAGCACTTGGGAGGCAGAGGCAGGAGGATTTCTGAGTTCGAGGCCAGCCTGGTCTACAGAGTGAGTTCCAGGACAGCCAGGGCTACACAGAGAAACCCTGTCTCAAAAAACAAAATAACAAAACAACAAAACAAAAACAAGAGAGAGAGAGAGAGAGAGAGAGAGAGAGAGAGAGAGAGAGAGAGAGACTGTCCTGGAACTCTGTGTAGACCAGGCTGGCCTTGAACTCACAGGGATCCACCTGCGTCTGCGTCTCAGTACTGGGATTAAGCCAGGACACACCCTGTCAGACCCTGAATTTTTTTTTTTCTTTATTACACTTTATTCATTCCTGTCCACAGCATGGGTGTACAGGTCAGAAAACAATGTGCAGGATTCAGTTCTCTCCTCTACCATGAGGGTTCCAGGGAGCAAACTCAGGTGGTTAGCTTTGGAGGAAGTCCCTTTTCTTGCTGAGCTCTTTGCCTGTCCTGGCTTCTGTGTGCATGTGAGGTGTGTTTTATGCATATTGGTGGAGTGTGTGTGTGGGGGGTGTGTGTGTGTGCATTTGAGGGAGTGTATGCCCGCCCGCTGCATGTAAGACATCAAACCATCAAACAAGCTCCTCTCTTTCTCCTCACCTTATTTCCTTGAGACAGGGTCTATCACTGGACTGAAGCTCACTGTTTAAACTACGCTGTCTGGCCAGTATGTTTGCAGGATCTGCCTGTCTCAGCCCCCAAATGCTAGGGTTACAGGCCTGGGTTTTTACTGAGGTGCTGTGGATTCGAACCCAGAGTCTTTGTGCATGTACAGCAAGCCTTTTAATCTACTGAGCCATCTCTTAGACTCTCTTATGGTTTGCTTGTTCTTGAACTTTTTCTATGTGTGTGAATGTGTGCACACATGTGGGGCAGGGCTGTGTGTGAGCACATGTATGGAGACAGATGCTTCATTGCTTCATTTGACAACTTCACTTATGTAAACTTATATTTGGATCATGTGGATTTTCTGCTGAACCTCTTGTTTTCAAGAAGACCTCCTCCTACTTTTATTACTTTTAAAATTATTATTATTATTATTATTATTATTATTATTAGACATGGTTCCTCACTGACCTGAGAGCTCACTGACTCAGCCAGGCTGGTTGGAGACTGAGTCCCAGGGACCCTGTGTCTCTGCCTCCCCGGTGCTGGGATTACAGGTGACTGTCACCACACCCAGTCTTGAGGATCGAATTCAGGCCTTCACACTTTTGCTGTAAGCAGTCCCACTGACTGAGCCATCTCCCTAACTCCTGGCCTTTGTTTTATGCTTTGGTTTGGTTTTCTCTGTGTAGCACTGGCTGTCCTGGAACTTACTCTGCAGACCAGGCTGGCCTTGAATTCACAAAGATCCTCTTGCTTCTGTCACCCGAGGGCTAGGACTAAAGGTATGTGCTGCCACTGCCAGACCTGTTGTTTTGTTTTCAAGACTGGGTCTCACATAGTTCAGGCTGGCCTCAAACTCCCCATATAGCAGAGGATGACCTTGAACTCCTGATTCTCCTGTTTCCACCTTCTGAGCACTGGCATGACAGGCAGGCACCGCCACATTCACTGTGACTGCCTGCGCTGTGATGTTTGTACATCAGTTGCTTAATATTCTGCCAAAGCAACTGGAGGCCAAGTTCCCATCTCTGTAACTGGGTCAACGAGCTCACGCATGTGCCTGATGCTGGCAGCTCCCCCAGTTCTCAGGCAGCAGTGGCTGGACACTGACAAATGACGGAAGGGAGGAAGAAGTCTGTGGTGAGCCCAAGGGTCTGGGTGAAACTCAAGCCTCTCTTGAGAGCCTCTTTGGGGACACAGACGAAACCCATTCTCCTGCTGCAGAGGCAACTAGGCAGGGTGGGAGGGGGACTGGGAGACTGATATGGACAGGATCTATCTGACAGGATCCTGAGGAGATGCCAGGTGGGAGTAGTGAGGGAACATTGCCTCACCTGGGCGTGGACAGGCCCCACAGACACTCCTGCTACCTCCAAATCTGAAGTTTAACGTAATTCAAGGGCTGGAGCTGAGGCTATGTTGGTAGAATCCTTGCCTACCCCGAAAGCTTTGGGTTCCATCCCAGCACCATATAAACTAGACGTGGGGATGCACACCCAGCACCTAAGCAATGGGAACAGGAGGATCAGGAGTTCAAGGTCATCCTCACAGGGTACTTGCAAGAATACAAGGGCCTAGGACTGGGGTACAGCACAGGAGTGCTGTTGGTCTAGCATGCTTCAGTCTTAGCATAGCAGGAAAGAGAGACGGGAGGGAAGAAAGAGAGGAGAGGAGGAAGAGGAGGAGGAGGGAGAGGAGGAAGAGGAGGAAGAGGAGGAGGAGGAAGAGGAGGAGGGAGAGGAGGAAGAGGAAGAGGAGGAGGAAGAGGAAGAGGAGGAAGAGGAGGAGGAGGAAGAGGAGGAGGGAGAGGAGGAAGAGGAGGAGGAGGGAGAGGAGGAGGAGGGAGAGGAGGAAGAGGAGGAGGAGGGAGAGGAGGAGGAGGGAGAGGAGGAAGAGGAGGAGGAGGGAGAGGAGGAGGAGGGAGAGGAGGAAGAGGAGGAAGAGGAGGAAGGGAGAAGACAGGACTAGTAAGACGGCTCAGAGTTAAAGCTACTTGCCACTAAGCCTGAGGACCTGAGTTCAGTCCCTGGTACTCACATGGTGAAAAAGAGAACTTATTCCTTCCTGTAAGTTATACACAAAATGATATACATGAAATAAATAAATGTGTGTGTGTGTGTGTGTGTGTGAGAGAGAGAGAGAGAGAGAGAGAGAGAGAGAGAGAGAGAGAGAGAATTCAAGGAAGAAAGGTGGTGCCAGGGGACTTAGCTCAGTGCTGTTTATCTGGAGTCAAGCCAGAAAAGGTAGCTTAAATTAAAGGGTGTTACTGGCGTAGAAGGAGGGCAGATGGTTGCTCACAGGCCTGAGGTGTCAGGCTGCACAAGGAGGAGGCTCTTGTCTGCTAGAAGTGGTCCTGAATATTTCCTGGGAGGCAGAGGCAAGTTTGTATCTGGTTATATAGCAAGTTCTAGGCCAGCCTGGGCTACAGGATGCTCTGTCCCCAAACCAAACAATAACGTCTTTAAAAACAACATGTGCATGTGGCGTTTTGAATGTGTGCTGAGTATTTTGTGTGTGGTGTGTCAGGTTGTGTCCTTTGTATGGTGTGTTTTGTGTGTTGTGTGCAATGCATTGTGTGTGTTGTGTTGGGTATGTTGTGTTCTGTCTATGCTATGGTATAGATGATTGTGAAATATTGAAATACTGTGTTGCCTGTTTTGTGTGTTGTGCTGCAACTGGGCTGTGCCGTGTCTGGTTATGTTGTGTGTTGTGAATGTGGAATGCTTGTCAGTGTATGTGTGTGTACATGTCCAGGCACATATGGAGAGAGGCTGATGTTGAGTGTTTTCTCTATGCACTTTTGTTCTGGTTTGGTTTTGAGTCAGGGTCTCTCACTGAACTTGCCCATTGGTTCAGCTGTGCCGATTGGAGCTTCTGGGATCCATGTAACTCTGCCCCAAATCCAAGCAAGTGCAGACGTTAGAGGATCAATTTGGCCAGGGACTCTGCCTGCCTCCACCACACCCAGGTTTTCTCGTGGGTGCTAGGGATCTGAATTCATATCCTCATGACATAAAGAAGCAGGCTGTTTACCAAGTGAAACCCCACAGCCCCACCCCAAACACATCTTCAGGGTTTATCTCTGGGAAGCAAGAGCCTCACCAGGAGCTAGAGTATGATGTGGCTTTCCCCTCTCCCTTCACTGAAGTTTAAATAGTGGAAGCTTGGCCTAGAGGTTAATGGAACCTTTAAAAGGCGGGGTTTAGTGGAAGGTGATGCAACCACTAGGGGGCGCTGAGAGACAGTGAGGTAAAGCACTGGCTACTCTCGAAGAGAGTAGAGGGAGGTTATGGGATCCTGCTTACTTCCCACTCGGGATGGCTGGGCTTTTTGTTGTCTCTCTGTATGTCTCTCTGTGTGTCTGTGTGTCTGTCTGTGTGTCTGTGTGTCTGTCTCTGTCTTTCCCTCTCTGTCTCTTCCTCCCTCTCCCACTCCTTCTTCCTCCCCTTTCCCTTCCCCCTCCCCGTGTGTGTGTGTGTGTGTGTGTGTGTGTGTGTGTGTGTGTGTGTGTGTGTTTTGAAACAGAGTCTCACTGTATACCTCTAGTTCAGTGTAGACAAGGCGGGTCCTGAGCACAGGGATTCTGCCAGCCTCTGCCTCCGAGTGCTGGAATGAAGAGCCAGCACCACCATGAAAGTGGGTCATGCGCAGATCAGGTTGGCTTCTGCACCTTATGGCTCTCTGTCTTGCCCTGTGATCTTTTCCCTACATGCCCACTACAAACACCCTCACTTCCCCCCCACCACACACACCATGAGAGTCTAACTAGAGTCTAACAGACAGACCTCTGTTTGTTTGTTTGTTTAACTTTTTAATTGATTCTTTGTGAATTTCACATCATGCACCCTGGTCCCACACATCTCCCCATCCCTTCATATCTGCCCTCCACCCTCGTAACCTACCCCAAAAAGAAAATAAGAGATAAACCAAAACCATCTTGTCATGGAAGCTGTACGGTCACCGTGCACCCCTCTGCACACTGCTGTGCTTGCAAATGTTCATTATAGGGCCTCATTGGTCTGGTTCGAGGCCTCTGGCTTCTGCTATGCTATCAATACTGGATCCTCAGCGGGACTCCTCTCCGATATCCCGTTACTGCCTTGTGTCGTGGAGATCCTGCAGCTTTGGATCTGCTGGACAGGCCTCTTCATGCTCCAGCGGTTCATCCGTGCAGTGCATGTTGGGATGGGACATCTCAAAGTCCTGGATCTGGGCCTGAGAGATGTCAGGGGTGGCCAGCTCTCCCACACCCACACCACCCCAGGGTGAGCTCTGCCTGGGCTAGCTTACCTAATGCTGCAGCCAGCAAGAGAAGGGCCAGCTCTCATACTTTCATGTCCTTGGGCTCTCTCTCTCTCTCTCTCTCTCACTGTGTCTCTCTCTCTCTCTCTCTCTCTCTCTCTCTCTCTCTCTCTCTCAGTGTGTGTGTGTGTGTGTGTGTGTGTGTGTGTGTGTGTGTGTGCTTATGGGGGAGGGGTGCTCTCCAGAGTGTTGCAGCTGGTGAGGGGCAGGGACAGCTCTTGGCTTTCATGACAACTCTCCAGCCTGCCACAGGTGGCCAGAGGTGGGGGTGGGGTGGGGGAAGAGCATCTCTCCTGCACCCACACCACCTCATGACAAAGTTTGCCTGGCTCCCACCACCAGCCCAGCTCTATTCTGTTGCCCAGTCATGGTGAAGGGCCTGCTCTCCCCAGTACAACCTGCAAGGGGTGGGGCCAGATCTCCTGAGGTGCCATGGCAGGGGTAGGGTGTGTGTGTGGGGGGGGGGGCGCAGCTCTGCACAGCCCTTGGATATCAACTTGGTTCCAGGCGGCACCCCAAACCAGGGACATCTTAATGGCCGTTGCTTATAATATGAGCCACAGATATCAACACAGTTCCCTGCTGCTGTATGTCCATGGATCCAAACATGGTCCTCAGTTGCAGTGTGGGCTGGGTCCACCATGACCTTAGGTGACAGGGCAGGCCACTCACAACAGGCTATTCCTCCCCACCCTCAATCTACAGTTTTATGTGTTTTCTTAGAGGTCAAATCATTCAGCTTCTTTCTCTCCCACGTGTCCACCACATACTTGAACATTGTAGTGGCTCCCACTGTGGTTGGGTCACACGGTGGGCAAGCCTTTGATTGTCTTTTGCCCACCAGGGCTGTGTGGCAGCGGGCAGGCTCTAGACCTCTGTTCTTTTAAATTAAAAAAAAAAGGGGTGTGTGTATGTGTGTACAGATGTCATGGCACACATGCAGAGGTCAAGGGACGACCTGTAGAGTTGGTTTCGGGTTTTGTATGACAGCAACATAAAGTGAAGTGAGACCCCGGGGAACTTGGTGGTACAAATCAGCAGCGGCTCTGCTCGGAGGATGGGGCTAGAGGTGGAGCTTGTCTCGCGGGCTCACCAATGAGCTGCTGCCTCTTCCTAGTAGGGAGGCAGGAAACAACTATGCTGATCCCACACACAAGAGGGTCAAGGAACTGACCACGAAGCCCGGCACCCTGAGGGGGCAGAGACAAGGGTGTGTACCGCATCCTCAGCAGCCAGAGAACTTCCTCACTATGTAGAGGCTCTGGCTCAGGTTACACTGAGGTTTGTGGCTCTGACACAAAAGAGAATTTCAGTTTATAAAACAGAGTTCGGGATTTTATTAAAAATGGCTCTTTTTCTTTTTGGTTTGTTTCTTCTCTTCTCTTCTCTTCTCTTCTCTTCTCTTCTCTTCTCTTCTCTTCTCTTCTCTTCTCTTCTTTTCTCTTCTTATCTTTTTGAGGCAGGGTTTCTCTGTGTAGTTCTGACTGTCCTGGAATTCTCTCTATAGACCAGGCTGGCCTTGAACTCATAGAGATCCACCTGCCTCTGCCTGGTGAGAGCTGGAATTAAAGGTGCATATCACAACTGCCCAGCTTCCCTTTTTTATATGTATTTATTTTGGAAGGCTGGAGAGAGGGCTCAGTGGTTAAGAGCACTGGTTGCTCTTGGAGGGTTTGACCCTAGCACACAATTGTGCTGGTGATTGATGGCTCACAGTCATCTGTAGTCATCTGTCCCAGGGAATCCCATGGCCTCTCCTGTCTTCTGGGACACCAGGCAAACATGTGGTTCACTGAGATCCATGAAGGCAAAGCATCCAAACACAGAATTTTTTAAAATTTATTTTTATTTATGTGTGTATTAGATAGCCAGAGGCCAGAAGAGGGCTTCCTACCCGTGAAGCTAGAGTTATGGGTGTTTGTGAGCTGCCCATCATGGATGCTGGAAACTGAACTCAGGACCTCTGTAAGAGTAGCCTGTGCTCCTACCTGCTACTGAGCCATCTTTCTAAGACTCATTTTTTTTATAGATGCTATACAGCTATAAAAAATATATAATCTATTATACAATAATATAGAACATAATATAATGTAATATAAATTATATATCCTATAAGAATATAATTATGTTATAATTACATACACATTAAATATTATTTTAAATAAGTTATAATTATGTAAAAATTATTAATATATTTATTATGTTTATTATATTTTATATATTCTATTTTACTGTATATATTCTATTTTAGAATATATTTTATTTTAAAATATGTTTTATATTTTGTTATATAAAATACATTATGTATTTAATATGTCATTAATTTATTTTATTTTTAATTATTAATGTTATTATTAATTTTAATAATTAATACATAATTAATAGATTGTATATGTTATGTTATATTTGAATATAGTTTATTATAGCATATATTTTTATATTATCATATTGCATTTTATATATTATATTAATATAGTAAATATTATGTTTTAATATATTTATTAGTTGAAACATTACTAAAATAAATAAAAATTAAAAATGAATTTTAAAACATAGATACATATATATTATATATAAAATACTTCTATCTATCTATCTATCTATCTATCTATCTATCTATCTATCTATCTCTGCAAGATGGGGTTTCTCTGTGTAGCCCAGGCTGTGTTCATTCTGTAGACCAGGCTATCCTCAAACTCAGAGATCTGCCTGCCCCTGCCTTTGGAATACTGGGATTAAAGGAGTGACCAGCACTGCCCAGCTCAATATATTTTTTGATATTATTTATTTATTGATATTTTATTATTGTATATATGGTTGTTTTGGCTGCCTGTGTTGTATGCTTACCTGTGCAACATGTGTGGTGTCCTGTCCTTTAGAACTGGACTTATAGATGGTTGTAAGCCACCAAGTGGGTTTTGGGGAATTGAACCTGGGTCCTCTGAAAGAGCAGCCTGCACTCTCAACCTCTGAGTCACCTCCCCAGTTCCCCTCAAGATATTTTAATTTAAGCAGATGCACAAGGTTTAAGAGAAAAAGGCTTTTGGGGGAGAAAAGCATGGCTGAAAGTTTGAGTGTGGGCTTCTCCAAGAAGAATCATGGGTCACAGAAGAGTCACCCAAGTGAGGGTATAGACGTCTCAAGACAGGTCACAATGAACTGTCTTAGCATTAGCCGTGTAGACACTTTTAGTGGCTCCAGCCAAAAGGTCACTGAGACACCCCCCACATATATATAATGAGATTACGGGGTGGCTCAGGAGGTGCCATGGGTGTGGGTGGAGTTATATTGGATAAGGTAGAACCAGAAGCCACTGGTTGCACGAGGGGTTTAGGACTAGTGCTTTTCCGTAAATGGGTTTTCTGGTGAGACTCCTAGAGGATTGAAGGATTGGAACCGGGATAGTGTGGCACCCGCGGCTCTGCTGGACAGAGGCTTCAACAAGATTTCCCTCTCTATCTCTTCTCGACCCAGAGCTCAGTAGGCTAAGGCAAGTGCAGGCCAGCCTGGGCTAAACATCAAGACTGTGTCTCAAGCAAAATAAAACAAAACTCGATTCAGAGAACCTTGAGACAACCAAGGACAGCAAAGGCACCGTGCTGGCCCAGGCTTGTGAGTGCACCGATGGTGGCATGGGGCACCTTTCAGCAGGACCACAGATGTGGTCGCTACCGTGGCATTAACTGTATCTGCTTGGGTCCCATTATCAATAACAACAGCCTTGGGCTTGGCATGGTTCAGCTGGTAGGATGCTATCCTAACAGGCACAGGGCCCTGGGGACCATCTTCCCAAAGACACAGAAACTTGGTAAGAATTAGTTCTCGAAGTTCCAAGTGGCAGTTGCTAAGCCACAGTGGGAACTTCCTAAAGGGACTGAGACCACAGAAGTGACAATAGCCACACCTAGACACACCTACAGGAGGGGAGGATGGAGAGGGGAAGAGGGAGGAAGAGGGGGAAAGAGAGAGATACTCTGGTTTTGCCTTTCTTCCTGCCCTCTATTTTCCTTTCACCGCCTAGTGTTTGGACCTAGCTACAAGCAAGGGAACCTGGGAGATGTAGTTTACAGTGTGTGAAGGGTGCCTGGGAAGTGTAGTTTACGGGGTTGTGTGAGGAAGAGGCTGGAGAGACAGGTAAATAGAGGAACTCAGGACTTTAGCACCAAAGGTTAACTGCCACAGAAGCCATAGTTTGTGGTAGCGGCCATTTCCCTGACACTGTTCAGGGAGGACAATTATTATGGTCTGGGTAAAATGGCCGCCAAAGGTTGGTAAGTTTGAGCACTTGGTTACCTAATAGGGTTTTTTTTTTGTTGTTGTTTGTTTTGTTTTGTTTTTTGAAATCCGAGAAATCCCTAGTAGAACTGGATGGTGGAGGGTGGGCTCTGAAACTGGTGTCTGCTTGGCCTGGGCTGTCTCCTTCCTCATCTGAAAGATGTCAGGAGCCTCCACCATGTTCTCTGGCCTCCGTAGACTCCCACCATGATGGAGTATGATCTAACTGTCCCCCAGTGGGGCTGGCGAGATGGCTCAGTGGGAAAAGTGCTAGCTAAACAAGCTTGGGGGCGTGAGTTTGAATCCTCAGCACACACATAAAAATCCGAGTACAGAACATGGGAGACGGCTCAGTGGTTAAGAACACTGACTATTCTTTTAGAAGAAACCATTCCCAGAAACCATGTCAGGTGGTTATGAACTCCAGCTCCAACGGATCTGCACCTCTTCTGGACTGCCTTTCTTGAGAACACAGACACAGAGATGCTCAAACATGCACATGCAGGCATGCATACGTGTGCATGCATACACACACACACACTGAAAGGACCAGGACCTTCAAGACCAAGTTCTCAGCACAAAGGAGATTTATTTGCCCCAGAGGCACAGAGGGCAGGGAATGAGAGACAAAGACTTAAGATAGAGGATGAGGGAGAAGGGGAAGGGAACAGGAGAGAGGGGGAAGGGGTATTTGCTGTGGAGGGGAACAAAAGACTGCCGCTGGATAGAGAGGAGACAGTTGTAGCCCACAGGAAAATGGCGGTAAAGGAGGAAACCCTGTGTTAGGATGGCGTGTTTAATTTTAATTGGGACTGTTAATTAGGTGAGCCAACAAGGGCTTCTGATTGCTGGACTTCAGTACTTTGATAGTTGGACATTGGTAGTCGGTCCAGGAGGAGGAAGCAGGCGAATAAGAGAACAGACCTTGGTGGCTAGCTCTAGGAATGTAATCTAATGACATTTTATCAAGGCAGAGGGAATGAGGGAGAAGGGTAAGGCCTCCTAGAGCCATTGTTTCCAGGCTGTGCTGGCCAGAGTCCAACACACACACACACACACACACACACACACACACACACACACACACACACAGAGCCCTGCCTTTAATCCCAGAGTAGGCAGAGGCAGGTGGATCTCTGTGAGTTTGAGGCCAGCCTGGTCTGTGTCTATATAGAGTTCCAGGGGCCATCCAAAGCTGGATAGTGAAACCCAGTCTCACTAAACAAAAGTAGGTCTAGTGATGTGCTGGTTAGTTTTTTGTCCACTTGACACAAACCAAGCATACCTGAGAAAGAAGGAACTACAGTTCAGGAATTGCCTTCATCAGACCAGCTGTACGCTTTTCTCCAGGGCGTTTTTTACATTGTTGATTGATATAGAGGGACCTAGCTTACTGTGAGCAGTGCAGTCCATAGTCAGGTGGCCCTGGGCTGTGTAAGAAAGCAGTCTGTGGAAGCCATGGGAAAGCCAGCCAGTGAGCAGTGTCCTCCATGGTCTCCTGCCTTGAGCTCCTGCCTGGCTTCCTTCAGTGATGGACTGTAACCCATGAGCCAAGTAAACCTTTCTTCACCCAAGCTGTTTTGGGTCAGTATTTTAGCACAGCAACAAACTAGAAAACACACACACACACACACACACACACACACACACACACGAACAAACTAAAACAAGCCCAGTACTGGGGAAACCGAGACAGAAGGACTCTGCAGCACACTGACCTGCCTACTCTAACTGAATCAACAACTCCAGGATTAGTGAGAGCTTCTGTCTCAAAAGTAAGTTGAGCAGGATGGAGGACAGTGGACACAGACCTGGGATGGATGACAGTGGACACAGACTTGGGATGGAGGGCAGTGGACACAGACCTGGGATGGATGACAGTGGACACAGACCTGGGATGGAGGACAGTGGACACAGACCTGGGATGGATGACAGTGGACACAGACCTGGGATGGACGACAGTGGACACAGACCTGGGATGGACGACAGTGGACACAGACCTGGGATGGACAACAGTGGACACAGACCTGGGATGGACGACAGTGGACACAGACCTGGGATGGAGGGCAGTGGACACAGACCTGGGATGGACGACAGTGGACACAGACCTGGGATGGACGACAGTGGACACAGACCTGGGATGGAGGACAGTGGACACAGACCTGGGATGGAGGACAGTGGACACAGACCTGGGATGGAGGACAGTGGACACAGACCTGGGATGGACGACAGTGGACACAGACCTGGGATGGAGGACAGTGGACACAGACCTGGGATGGACGACAGTGGACACAGACCTGTGATGGATGACAGTGGACACAGACCTGGGATGGAGGACAGTGGACACAGACCTGGGATGGAGGACAGTGGACACAGACCTGTGATGGATGACAGTGGACACAGACCTGGGATGGAGGACAGTGGACACAGACCTGGGATGGAGGACAGTGGACACAGACCTGGGATGGAGGGCAGTGGACACAGACCTGGGATGGATGACAGTGGACACAGACCTGGGATGGATGACAGTGGACACAGACCTGGGATGGAGGACAGTGGACACAGACCTGGGATGAAGGACAGTGGACACAGACCTGGGATGGAGGGCAGTGAACACAGACCTGTAATGGATGACAGTGGACACAGACCTGGGATGGAGGACAGTGGACACAGACCTGGGATGGAGGACAGTGGACACAGACCTGGGATGGATGACAGTGGACACAGACCTGGGATGGACGACAGTGGACACAGACCTGGGATGGACGACAGTGGACACAGACCTGGGATGGACGACAGTGGACACAGACCTGGGATGGACGACAGTGGACACAGACCTGGGATGGACGACAGTGGACACAGACCTGGGATGGATGACAGTGGACACAGACCTGGGATGGAGGGCAGTGGACACAGACCTGGGATGGAGGGAAGCGGACACAGACCTGTGGGCTCCAGGCACAGCTGCCAAGAGCCAACATTCAAAACCCTTTTCTTCATGTGACACTCCTGTGAGTGGGCCTGTTTGCCGAATTCCTGCCTGGACTCTACCACGCCCTTCTCCTCCCTGCTGGCTATGAATCTACCAATCACATCACACATGAGGTTGAATTCCAACCTACGAGAGAGGCACAGCCACCACCTGAATAGAATAAGAACTAGGTGGCCCTTCCTTAGTGTGCGTGCTCACCTGGCTTTGCGCGTCATACTCCTTTTTACAAAAAGAATTTGTAGTGCCAGTTTACTTTCAATTTGTTCGTATTCCTTTGTGCAACTGAGGATTTTTCCCAACTTATGCGTTGGCATGTATGTGAACAGGCACACACACACACACACACACACACACACACACACCCTGAACCATACGTGTCCTCTCCCTTTAATTACCTTTGGCATTTACTCTTACTGATGAGAAGACCTGACAGGGGTCATGGTCCTGAAATTCAGATTGAGCAAAGGCATCCCCTCCCAGATCACATCTGGCACCATTTTACAGTTCAGTCCTCCCACCCTGAAGAACCCTCACAGGACCGTCCCCTTTCTGGGGCAACGGGCTACAGGATTGGTGGAGATATCTTCTGAGGCTAAGATTCTGCCTAAAAATTAGATCCTATCTTGAGTTTCCAAGGGCTCTGGTAACAAGCTCTGGGGACCAAGCAGCCAACTATCTACCTATGTGTCTCCGATGGCTCTTGACAGACAACTTGGGTGAAGGAACAGGTGTCTTTGTGTGTGTGCTGATGGTGGGGTACACACAGGGGACCAGAGAAGGACAGTGAATGTCTTTATCACTTGGCAGCTTACTGCCTTGAGGCAGGGTGGCTCACTGATCCTAAGTCTTGACATCTCCCCCATCTCTGGCTGGCCAGCAAGCTCCCAGAATCTACCTGTCTCTGCCCCAAGGTCTAGGGTTACAGTCACACACAGCCATGCCCAGTTTTCATGTATGTTCTTAGAATTTGAACTCAGGTACTCCTGTTTTCATGAGAAATGCTCCTACCCACCGAGCAATCTCTCCTGCTTGGAAAAAGGTGTCTTACCCAAACAGGAAACCTGTTTAGCTAAGGTACCCTGGTGAGGTATTGGCACCAGGACTGCCGCCTCCTGCATCTTTCTCTTTGCCTGTGCAGAGCTGCCACCAGTGTGCTCACTGGCACGCAGTAGAGTCTGCTACACAAGGCCTTCTTCTGCATCTTTTTTTGTGTTTTTTTTTTTTTTTGCGGTGTATGTGTGACACACGTGTTCATATGTGTACGTGTGTGGGGGGGGGTCAGAGATCCACCTTAAGTATGTGTTCCTCAATCATTCTCCACCTCATCCTGTGAGATGCAAGGACAAATAAGTGTATGGGTTTGTGTGCCCGGACATGCATGCAGACACCAGAGCAGGACATTGGTGTCTTCCTTTATCTCTGCCTGTCTGGTTGCCTGAGACAAGGTCCCACTGACCCCAACACTCTGGATTTCAGCTAGGCTGGCTGCCAGTGAGCGCCCAGGATCTGCTTGCTGGTCTCTGTTCCCCAACACTCCTGAGCCTCCACCTTCATCTTTTATGACCAAATTCCCTGTAATCCAACTACATCCCTCTTCCTACCGCAACACCCACCCCACACCACCCTACCAAGAGAAAGGAAAGGAAAGAGGAAGGAAGATGCCATTGAGAAGCTTCAGGAAGGGAAGGTGAGTGGGGACACTCTGGGCTAGTATTGAGAAGCAGACAAAGACTGCAGAGTCTCCCAGAAGAAGGCAGGACAGGGATGCTATTCATATGCAAATGAGGCATGAGGCTTTGCTAATATTTTGATTCTCTTGAGAATCCAGCCTGTCATTTGACAACATTAAAACAGGAGAGAGATGGGATTCGGTGAGGGAGAGCTTCCACCATGAGGACCTGAGGGAAACAGGTGACCTGAGAAAGGGGACATGGATGCCTCTTGCTTGAAGGATGGGTCACCCACCCGCTCATCCTGCCCTTTGCCTTGGCATCTCTTCTGCTCATCCCATCTCTTATTTTTTTCTTACACATTTGTAAAAATGTATTTTCCCATGTACATGCATATGTGTGTATAGGTCAGGGGACAACTTCCACGTGGGTCCTGAAGATTGCACTCAGGCCACCAGGGTTAGCAGCAAGCGCTGTTACCCACTGAGCCATCTCAATGATCTCTCCTATGTTTTTTGTTTGGTTTTGAGACAGGGTCTCAAGTAGTCCCAGTTGGCCTTAAATTTGCTGAGAATGTCCTCAAACTCATTAATTTTAATTTTTATTTCTTATAGGGTTTCCCTTCACGTCACAACTGCTTTGGGTCCTAAGACCATCTGAAAACACACATATTTACATTACAATTCACAACGGCAGAGAAATCAGTTATGAAGTGGCAACAGAATAATTTTATGTTTGGGGTGGGTCACCACAGCATGAGGTGCCACATTAAAGTGCCACAGCGTTAGGAAGGTTAGGAACCATCGCTCTGTAGCTTTGCCTGGCTGGACTGGCTATGTAGAACTTGCTGGTTTTGAACTCACGGAGATCCCTTAGTGCTGGGAATGAAGGTGTGTGCCACCACACCCGATGACCTCGAACTCTAGATTCTGCTGCCTTTACCTGCTGACTCCTGAGTGCTGGCATGACCGGTGTGTACCACCACGACTGGGCTGTGTGTGTCTCTGTGTGTGTGTTTTGAAATAGGGTCTTATTCTGCAGTCTTGGCTGAATGGATACCCATTATACAGTCTAGGCCAGCCTCAAACTTCCAATCCCCTTTCCTCTGGCTCCTTAGTACTGGGTAACAGGTGTGCACCACCCCATGACTCCCGATGCCCACCTCTGCCCCACCTTCCCTCCTGATATTCACCACTTCCCAAATTTCTAATTTTCCAGTCTGTGCCTCAGTTTCCCTGTTGATTATTCAGTCTCTTTTCATACTAGCCTCCCTTTTGGTCCCCGCCCCCTGCCCCCCATCGCCCCATCCTTCTTCTGCTCCATCTTCATCGTGGGAAAATCCTAGGAGGGTAAAATTGACAAGCACGTGACAGTCCCCCTCCCCCATCTCATGACCTTTCACATCTAGGTTTATGGAGATGGCGAGTGGGGGGCTGCCGGGTCTGGTTCCTGGCCCCCCTTGCTCACCCGTGTCAGCTCCCCACCTGCTGGCAGGGGCCCCACTCTATGGGGCTGTCGCCCAGAGCCGGGCTGGGGGCGGGGCTGGGGGCGGAGCCCGCGACAAAGGCTGGGCGCGGGGCGGGGGTGGGGTGGAATCCCGGCCGCGGGCGAGGCGGGGAGGAGGCGCTCGGGTCGCCCGGGCGGGCGGGGTCGCGCCTGGCGGCGGGTCCCCATTACCCAGGCGCCTGTCGGGCGGGGGGCGCGTCATGTGGCCGCTCACGGTCCCGCGGCTGTCGCTGCTGCTGTGGCTGCTCTGCCCAGGCCTCGCCGGACAGGTAAGGGCCCCGTGGGCAGGTGCGGGCGCTGGGGAGCCCTGGAGAGGACGCGGGCTCGGAGGGGTTCCGCGAACAAGAGCTTTGGGGTCCACCAGCCTCCCCTTCTAACAGCTGCAGGATGGCGAGTGGCATATGGGGAAGGTCGCAGCAAAGGAGGGGTTGGAACATCCACCCTTGTTTGGGGAAACCCTGGGGACACCCAATGCCACCTTAATGTGGGGAGATTGGGGAAGACACTCGTTTTGGGGTTCCAGCCCCCTTCGATGATCCACAGCTTACATCCCACCATCTAGCTGTGAGATTGGGGAGGGAAACTTCAGGGGGGCTTTGGGGTGTTGCCTGTCACTTGCCCATCATGGGGCTAGGGTGTTTAGCTTCTAAAGCTCCCCACATCAATTGCCTGCACCCTTATAGTGGGGAAGGGGGCGGGACTCACGTGTGAATGACTGACAGAAATATGTGCCAGGTGCTTGCAGCTCCTGGGTGCCGGGGGAAACGTGTGCCTTTGTGTTGTGGCTGGGTGTGACCCAGGGGAGAGTGTGTGTGTAAGTGAATTGGGGTGTGACTGGGAGAGGGTGTGTGTACGTGTAGGAGAGTGTGTGAGTGACAGTGGGGGCAGGGTGACCCGAGGACCAGTGTGATGATAGATAGGAGTTGTGGGTCTGTCTGTGACTGGCTGTGTGACCCGGCATGAGGACCTGTGAATCTCTGTGGTGTGCTTGTCCGTCTCCCGCTATATGTCAATAACGGGGTGTGACAATTGTCCTCATGGCTGTGCCCAGATGCCTGGGCTGTCCAAAACTCGAGTGACAGTCAGGTGTGTGGCCATGTGAGGGCACTCTGTGCCGTTGGTTGAATACATCACTCTAAAACGGGGTGTTCAGGGTGACAGGCTGTGTGTGCAAACGTGACTTCCAGGTCCTGTGTGTATTGGCTCTATGCATACCCCATTCCTGGTCTGGCAGATACAGGTGGCTCCCTGTGGTACCCCATGAAAAAGCTTTGCAAAATGTGGATGGCCCAAGCTATCTTCTACTATTGAGAAACCCCATTCCTCCTCCATCTTGGGAATGGGAATACCCCCAAGATCTCATGTGGGGGGTCTTAGAAAGCTGTTATCAATAAAACAGTAACATAGTAGCAACCGTTTTAGAAAGGCTAGTGGTCAAGGTTGTATTACAAACACAGCCTGAGCTAAGGTGCTTAATCATCTGGGTGTCCTATCTATGGATGGTAGGGTGGCAGGCAGGGTTACCCTCATTTAAGAGATAGGGAAACCAAAGCACAGAAAAGTTAGGTCATTTGCTTAAGCCCAGACAGCCCAGGAGTAGCACAAACAAGATAGAACCCAGGCAAGTCTCTCCTGAACCTACACACTTAGCACTAGTAAAATAATCCACCCCAGGGTCTACACTGCGTGGGAAGACATGACTAGGCGGGGTTTCTAGGTAGAAACTCACTATAATAAGAGTCTGGACACCTTTCCTTTTCTGATTAAGGCAAGAGGGCAATCAGCTGTAGTTACACCCCATTCTCGAGTGCTGGCAGAGACGGGTTTCCACAAGGAGAGGTTGTGGGGTCCCCTGTGCTCAACCCAAACACGCAAGGTGGGGAAGGTGCGGCCGGTTGCACACAGTGAGCACTCAATATGCAGGTCCAAAAGGAGCTAGGCACACCACGTGTGAAGGAGACAAAAAGAGAAAAACATACACCTGAAAAATGGCTGGAAAAAAAATATGAACCAGGAGGGAAAGCGACTTTAGTTTCTGAGGGTAATTGAGTCACCCTTAGGTTTCCAGTCCCAAGGCCAGTTTGCAGAGAAACCCCAGGAATGGAGGCAGGGGGCTTGGGGTAGGGCTGATTGGGGATGGAGTTACTTGGAGAGCAAGGGAGGGGCCACGCGTGCCAGAGCGTGCAGGGGCTGAACCCGGGAAATCTGAGTCCCGACTCTTGGGGGGCAGCAGTCACTGGCTGCACTGCTTCAGGTGGCCACTAGGGGGCACCACGTGATGGCTGAAAAAAATAGCCAGTGGTTAACAAGGTCTATGGTCTGCCTCCACAAGGGGAAGGAGAGGAGGAGAGCAAAAGAGGACAGGGAGGAGACGAGAGAGGGGCGGGGCTCTGAGAGAGGTGGCCCTGCCCCTCTTATTTCTCTGTCTAGCCCAGACACCTCTCCCCAGTCCCAACAGAGACCCTTCTGGGAAATCATTTCCTCAGCCGTTTATTCACCAGATTTGATGAAGCAGTGGAGGCCCAGCCCTCCAGGAGCTGACCTTCAGGTGTGGCAGACAGACGAAACCACAAAAATGTGTACATCCGCTCCAAGAGCTGAATCCATATATAATCCTGTGCAAATAGAAAAAAAAAAAATCACAAGTAGAAGCTAGTAATGGTGGCCCACACCTGTAACCCAGGGTGTGTGTAGTGGGGAGGGGGAAGGTGGAGGGACAGGATCAGAAATTCAAGGTCATTCTCCATCACATTGTGAGTTCGAGGCCACCTTCCTCCCCATAAAGGAGACTAAAGAGTGGAGATGGGGTGGGGAGCTGGAGCAGTGGCCCAGAGGTCAAGAGGACCTGGTGTTCTAGTTTGCTTTCTGTGCTGTAATACGGAGCTGACAAGGAGGGGAGGGTTTGTTTGACTTACACTTCAGGCGGCGGTCCATCACTGATGGGGCTCAGGGCAAGCACACAAGTAGGGACCACTAAGGACTGCTCTTATGCTCAGCCAGCCTTCTTATACAGCCCTGGCCCGCCTGAGTACAGATGAAGCTACCCACACTTGGGCTAGGCCTTCCTATGTCAGTCAGGACCATTTCTCACAGGCGTGGCCGGTCTCTCAACTGAGGGTACCTTTTCTCAAGTTGACAATAAACAAATAACCAGGACACTGTTCTTGCAGCGGACTGGAGTCTGATTCAGCACCCACACTGAGCAGATAACAGCTACCAGTAAATTCAGCTCCAGGGTCTAATCCACTCTCCTGGCCTCCACAAACAGGCACACACAGACGTACACACAAACTAAAAAACAAAGGTAAATATTTTTTGTAATTGTTGTTGTCTTAGTCAAGACAGGGTTTCTCTGGTTTTTGGCTGCCCTGGAACTCTGTAGACCAGGCTGGCCTTGAATTCACAGAACTCCACCGGCTTCTGGGGTGACAAGTGTGCACCTCACATCAACTTAGCTTTATCTTAGTCTTATCTGGGCTTGGGGCCAATGCCTTTTTGAGGTCCCCACGGGATAGGAATGACTAGTTTGATTTAGCCATATGCCCCAGGGCCTTTGCACTTTCCACTCCGTTCTATCTATCTGGATAGTGTTCCCTAGGGACCTTTATTTCAATGCCCCCTCATTGAACACATGGCTCATCAAAGTAAGTCTTAAGCAAATGAGAGTGGAGACGGGATTCCTAGGGACTGTTTGGGCTAAGTTGTGGTCCAAGCTGTGTCTCTAAGGAGTGGAATTAGAAGCAACATAAGGAAGAGGGGAGTGAAGAAGGCTTTTGGGTGAAGGGCTGTCAAGGCCGGAGGAACAGCCAGCATGTGCAAAGGGCCTGAGGATCTCGGAGCCCTGCAAGGCTGCTGTGGACCCAGAGGGATGAAGAAAGATGGATTTGGGGTTGGGTGAGGTCTAAACCCAGCAAGGTAGAAGCGCTAGGGGCTTGTGAGTATGAGTGGTCGGGGAGCCAAGGTTGAGGAGGAATTTGCACCTGTCAGAGGCATTTTCTCACCTCTCCAGCATTTGCCTCTCATTCTAGTCCTGGCCACGACACGGTTCTGTGCAAGTGTGTATGAATATGTATATGTCTGTGTGTGTGTCGTCATGGATGTATGTGTTGTCATGTGTGCGTGTGTCATCATGTATGTGTGTATGTGTCTGCATGTGTGTGCCATCATGTATGTGTGTACATGTGTCTACATGTATGTGTCGTCATGTGTGTGTGTGTACGTGTGGAGGCCATAAGTTGACCTGGATGTTATCCTTAATTGCCCTCTTCTTTGTTTTAAAAATGTTGTTTGCAACTTTGTTTATTATGTTTTATTTATTTTATGGTTGGAGGCACGTAGTCAGTGCTCTTAACCTCTGAGCCATCTCTCCAGCCCCGATTTAAGATTTTTTGGTGGCTGTTGCTGTTTCCTTTGTTGTTTTCCAAAACAGAGTTTCTCCATACAGCCCTGGCCGGCCTAGAATTTGCCCTGTAAACCAGGCTGGCCTCTAATGCAGAGATCCTCCTGCCTCTGCCTCCTGAGTGCTGGGACTAAAGGTGTGAGCTATCATGCCCAGCTTGAGTGCACTTTTCTGTTGAGCTGTCTCATGTGCCCTTCCCTTTAGCTTTGAGACCCTCTCTCACGGGACCCAGAGCTCACACTCACAGGACCCAGAGCTCACACTCACAGGACCCAGAGCTCACACTTACGAGACCCAGAGCTCACACTCATGGGACCCAGAGCTCACACTCATGGGACCCAGAGCTCATACTCTCATGGACCCAGAGCTCACATTCTCATGGGACCCAGCGCTCACACTCATAGGACCCGGAGCTCACACTTCAGCTGGCTGCTACTGAGCTCCAGGGACCTCCCGTCTCTGTCTTTACGGTCTGGGATTACAGGAGTGTGCAGCATTTACGTGGGTGCTAGGGATCTGGATTCTGGTTCCTGTGCTTGTGCCACAAATCTCTGCCCACCCAGCCAGCCCTCTGGCCTAAGCACGTGATTCCTGAGTGGCTTAGTGCTGCAGGGACGCTGACAGTCCTAAGCCTGCTTCTCCACTTGAGCAGCTGTCCTCTTCCCAACACCTGAAAGTCCTCCCTGAAGTCTAACTCTGTTTATTTTAAAATATTTTAGTTTTTGTTGAGGCAAAGTTATGCATAGACTGGGATGGACTCACTATGTAGCCAAGGATGGCCTTGCACACCAGATCCTCCTCCTTCATTTCTCAAGTGCTGGGGCGACAGGTGTGCACCCCACACGCACTTTACCTTTATCATAGTCTTCTGTGGGCTTAGGGTCAATGCTTTAGGGGTCCCCACAGGGTGGGAATGACTAGTTTGATTTAGTCATATGCCCCAGGGCCTTTGCACTTTCCACTCCATTCCATCTACCTGGATAGTGTTCCCCTCAGAAACTTTATTCCAATACCCCTACCTCTTCTTTCTGCTTAAGTTGCTTTCTCTCAGAAGGCTGCTGTGATCGGCCATTTAAATCCTTTATTCGAGACAGTTATAAAGCAAGTCAAGAGTGGCTTGAGCACACACGCAGGCTGCAGGGCCACAGCAGTGGGCGAGAACTGAGGGACCTGAGTAACCAGAGGGAACCCAGCAGCTGGAGTGGATACACTGCACACTGCGAGGTTTCTCCCCAGGAAGGACAGCAAGAAAAGGAGGGCGCTCCCTCACACCACTAAGAAGAGTGTACAACTGGAAACTCACGGATGCTGATGGAGGGCTGGAGGTGTGTGACCAGTTGACAGGATGCTTGCCTGGTTTCTATGACGCTCTGAGGCCCACTCCTCAGCACTACACAGAACCCCAACTCTAATTCTAGCACTTGGGAGATGAACTGAATGTGAGGGGCTCAGGAATTCAAGGCCCACCTCTACTACAGAAGTTCTCAGTCTGTGTGTTGAGACCCCTGGGGGTCACATATCAGATATTCTGTCTATCAGACAAATACGTTACAATTCACAACAGTGGCAAGTTACAGTTATGAAGTAGCAACAAAATAATGTTATCGTTGGGCTCACCACAGATCATAGATGAGGAAGGAAGGTTGAGAGCCACTGATCTGTCACATAACATAGTGTTTGAGACTAGCTTTGGCTACATGAGACACCACTCCCCCCACCCCAGCTCTGAAAACAAAACAAATCAGGCCGTTGGATAGTCCACTGTCCAAAGCCCTGGATTCCACCCCCAGCACCACACCATCTAGGTGTGGTGACGCATGCCCAGAATCCCAACGCTCAGAAGACACTGGCAGGAGATTGCCACTAATTTGGGGCCAGCCTACGTTACAAAATAAGACCCTGTCACAACGAGACAAGATGTATGATTCACATAGTTCTAGATTTTCCACAGAATTATTTTCTGTTGCTGTTAACTGAAACTCCAGAAAGCAGACGGCTGGCTGTAGTGGGGACTCTGTGCCAAGGGAGGTGCCTGAGATCATGGTGTCAGGCCAAGGCTGAGATTCCATGGGAGCGTGCTGCTACGTAGAGTCAAGCTAACTTCCCTCATCTTTTTCAAGGTGTTAACATCTCAGCTTGACTAGGGGTGGTGAAATCAGGACAGACTCCTGGGGCTGCACCCAAAACTGAGGGGCTGGGGCGACACCTAGTGGGGGAGTGAGGTTTGTGCAGGAAGTGAGTGTGTGCTTGTGTTTATACAAGCATGTGTTGGTGTGCAGGCATACATTTATCTCAGCTGGGGGCTGTAGACCAGGCTGACCTCGAACTCACAGAGATCTGCCTGCCTCTGCTTCCATAGCGCTGGGATTAAAGGCGTGCGCCACCACCATCTGGCTTTATTTTTGTTTTTAAATTTTAATCACATTTATTTATTTGGGAAGGAGAGAGTTCTTGGCCTGGTGCCCACATGGAGCATGGAGTCCAGCAAGTGTAGCAAGTCAGAGGACAACTTCGGGGAGTCAGTCCTCTCTTTCACTGTTTGGGTGCCAAGGATGGAACTAAGGTCTTCCGCTTTAGTCTCTGAATCTTCTCACCTGCCACACTTCGTGTTTTTGAGAGAGGATCTCTTACTGGCCTGGAGCTTACCAAGTGCAGGACTGGGTCCTGTCACTCTGGGGGTGGGGGCAGATTATGCTCTCACATTCCGAGACCTAAGAATCCACACTAAGCCCCAGGGTGGCAGCAGTCCTGGCTGTGTGCCTCAGGCCAGTCTAAGAGGAAGCAGGAAACATCCGAGTGGCACTGAGAGATTGGATGAGGTGTGTGTGTAAAGCCGTTCACCGTAACACCAGTAAACCCTGGGCTTTCCCGCTCCTCCTCCACTCACACCTCCGTGTGTACGTGTCTCTGTGTTAGCTTGTGTGTGGCTGTCTATGCATGTGAAGGCCAGAGGTTGGCATTTGTGGTCTTCCTAGGTTGCTGTTTTATGTTGCGGCGTGATCTGTCCGTGAGCTTGGAGCATGCTGACTCAGTTAGTCTAGCAGGACAGCTCTCTCTGAAGATCCTGTTTCCACCATGTGAGTGCTGGGGTCCAAGTTCCGAGCAGCCCGCTCCCGCCTGACATTTACACGGGCTTTGGGAATCAGAAGTCATGTCTTCGTGCTTCATGTGGTGAGCACTTTACTGGCGGAACCATTTCATTTATTTATCTTAGTGTGAGCACGTGTCTGCTTCTGGAGGCCAGAGGACAGCTTGCAGGAGTCCGTTCTCTCCTTTTAACATATGGGTCCCAGGGCTAGAACTCAGGTCACCAGTCTTATCAGCAATCGCCTTTGCCTGCTAAGCCGTCTTGCCAGCCCCTTTCCATCCAGTTCTAATGGTCTGTAACACTGGATGCCAAGTCCTACTTTGAAAATGGAACTATAAAATGTCACTGCAGAAAAATAAAGAAAGCCAAAAGTAAAGTTAGTTGAGGCGGTGGAGAGAATACACAACTCCTCATCCTTGAAGCCCAGAGATCCCAATTATCCTCAAGAAAAACACAGTAAGGCCGGAGCGATGGCTCCACAGTTAAGAGCACTGGCTGCTCTTCCAGACGACCTGGGTTCAATCCCCAGCATCCATGTAGCAGCTCACAGCTGTCTGTAACTCCAAAAGATCTGACATCCTCATACAGACATGCATATAGGCAACACAATTTACATGAAATAAAAATAAATAAATTATTTTTTAATATAAAAAAAAAAAGAAAGAAAGAGGGGGTGGAGAGATGGCTCATGAGCTCTTCCAGAGGCCCTGAGTTCAGTCCCCAGAAGCCACATGGTGGCTCAATACCATCTATAATGATATCTGGTGCCCTCTTCAGGCAGGCAGGTGTACAAGCAGACAGAGCACTCATACATAAAATAGATATATAAATCTTAAAATTAAAAAAAGGAAAGAAAGAAAAACACAGTAAACACAAAGAAATGGATACTACCCCCCCCCTTGTTTCCCTGGTAATTTCAGTGTGACACACTGGTGACAGGGAGAGATGAGATGCAACTTGCTTTGGGGTGTCTGAGAGTCTACAAGTCCAAGAGACAGACGCAAGCTGGGCATGGTGGTGCATGCCTGCCCTCTTAGCTCTCTGAAGGCTGAGGCACAAAACTTGAAAGATGAAGGCTGGCGTGGGCAACTTAACAAGCCTTTGTTTTAAAATAAAATACAAGGAAGCTAGGAGTGTGGCTCAGCTGTAGAGCCTTGCCTAGAGTCCCCCAGGGATGGTTTGGGGGCGGGGCTTAACTGTAGAGCCCCTGGCTAGAATGGGGGGGGGGGAAGGGGGGAAGGGGCTGGGGACAAGGCTCAGTGCCATACAAGCACAGTAGGCAGAGGATCGTTTCCCAAGCCGACATGAACCGGAAGTACATGGCTTCTGGGAATGGAACACAGGATGGGAGGTGAGGTCAGAGGTCAATGTGGGAAGGATGGTTGTGATCTGGCTACAAAGACTTTGAATTCTTTTTTTTTTTTTTTTTGGTTTTTCGAGACAGGGTTTCTCTGTGTCCTGGCTGTCCTGGAATTCACTCTGTAGACCAGGCTGGCCTCGAACTCAGCAATCCGCCTGCCTCTGTCTCCCAAGTGCTGGGATTAAAGGCGTGCGCCACCACTGCCCGGCTAAGACTTTGAATTCTAAGTTAAGGATTTCAGAAGTTTTTGAGTTGTCAGTAAGTAGTCACAGGCTAGAAAAGATAACCCGGTGGTTAACAGCATCGGCTGGCCTTCCGTAGAACCCAGGTTTGGTTACCAGCACTCACATGGCAGCTAAAAACCACCCTTAAGTACAGTTCCAGAGAAATAGATGCCCTTCTGTGACCACCACAGGCACCAGGCAAAAGACACATACACATAAAATAAGTAAAACACACACACACACACACACACACACACACACACACACACGCACACACGCACGCACGCACGCACCCAGAGGATTATAATGACCAGGGATCCTTATGAGTTCAAGGCTATAACAAGATCCTGTCTCTCAAAATCAAAACCAAGCTCATCACTGGTTGTGGAGATGGCTCTTCAGTCAAGTGCTGGCTTAGAACACACAAAGCCCTGTGTTCCAACCCCAGCACCACAGAAACTGGGCATGATGGAGCACTCCCATGATGCTAGCACTCAGGAGGAGGATCATGAGTTCAAAGTCACATTTGGCTATGTAGCAATTTTGAGACTATCCTGGGCTACTCCAAGCAGTGTTTTAAAAGAGCAACGCAAAGCAAACAAAAACCACACAAAAGAAAACAAAACAGTAACAAAAAAACACACGGAAGTGTCAAAACTTGATTCTAAGTACATCAAAAGTTCATCGTTTCTAGCATGAAAGTAGAAAACCCAGCATAACCTGGTTTAACCGGTCTCACTCAGTACTGAGACTACAGAGACCTCTGCAAGTTGGCTTTGGAGATAAATAAATCCCATGGAGAACATGCATTTGCCCATGGAGTCTGGGATTATGGGACTGAAACATGGCTCAGCAATTAAGGTTTTGTTCCTCTTTCGGGGAACCCACGTTTGGTTTCCAGAACCGACATGGGGCAGCTCACAGCTACCTATAATTACAGCTCCAGGGCACCCCCTTCTGGGCTTTGTGGCCATTACATTCACACGTGCACATACACATATGCAGATATACACACATACATAAGTAAAAATAATGCAAAGATCCAGGCATGGTGACTCACACCTTTAATCCCAGAACTCCAGAGGCAGAGACAGGCCTCTGTGAGTTCAAAGTCAGCCTGGTCTATAAAGCAAGTTCCAGGACAGCCTGGGTGGTTACACAGAGAAAACCTGTCTCAAAACAAACAAACAATAAACAAATAAATAAAAGAATGTGTGAATTGTGACAATCTACTATGTGTGACCAGAAGTCGGGTTGCTGGGTTATGTGAGAAATTCTGCTGAAGTTTTTCAATGTTGAAGAAGTTTCTGGCAAGGCTGGGTGTAATGGTTCATGATCCCAGTATTCCAGAGACAGGGGCAGGTGGATCTCTGTGAGCTGAAGGCCAGCCTGATCTACATAGCAAGTCCCAAAACAGCCAGGGCTACATACAGCCAGGGCTCAAAAAAACAAAAACCAAGGGGGGTAAGGGAGAAGAACTGCTTGTGCAAGATGGCCTCTGACCCTCATACCCATGCTGTGGCATGCATCAAATAAATAAATAAATAAATAAATAAAATAAATAAATAAATAGTTTCTGGCAGATATGCAAATTAACCTTTCTACCAGGCAAACTTCAGCCATCTCACATTTGGATTCCTGGTGTTGTTTGTTTGTTTGTTTGTTTTGTTTTCTTTGTTTTGTTTTTTTTTCCTTCTCCGATATTCTGATAGCCACAAACTAGATTCTTGAGAGGCTGAGGGGTCACTCTTATGTTAAGTACCTGTTATTAGCATGTAGATATCCCACACATACTAAATGTCTGGTCTTGTGATTGTGTGTGTGTGTTTAAAGGTCTTTAGGCACACTGATACATGAGGGGTGCTCTGTGTGTGTGGGTGCACTCCAGGAAAGAGAGAGAGAGAGAGAGAGAGAGAGAGAGAGAGAGAGAGAGAGAGAGAGAGAGAGATTCATACAATTCAGCATGACCTTGAACTTTCTGGTCCTTCTGCTTCTGTCTACGGAGGGCTGGGATGACAGGTGTGAACTAGCACACCAAGCTTAAGTGGTGCTGTGTGTGTGTGTGTGTGTGTGTGTGTGTGTGTGTGTGTGTGTGTGTGAAACCCAGAGCTTCATGCTAGGAAAGCTTTCTACCCACTGAAACAAACTCCCAGCCCTCGTTTTACTTCTTATTTTGAGGCAGGTTTTCATTCTTGTCTTCCTGCCTTAGCCTCCCAAGCAGCTGAAGTTACAGGCCTCTGCTGGGCCCAGCAATGTTTGAGAAGAATTTGCTTTTTCTAGTGTCTACCTTATATCAAATCGTTGGACAAAAGTAGTTAGGGGTGAAATTGTTCGTTTACTCACAGCTCCGGGGTATGGTCCATGACAGCAGCAGCAGGAAGTCAGGTGACTAGAGCTTGTAGGCACTGGTTGTGCTGAATCCCTAGTCAGAGACACACAGAGAGGAATGCAGTTGTGGGCTCAGCTGGCTTCCTTCACTTTTGGACAGTTCAGGGAATGGTGCTGCCCAGAGTGGGCTGGGTCTTCCCATCCCAGTTAATGTAATCAAGATAGTCTCCCACAGACACCAACAGGCCAGCCTAATCTAGACAACTCCTCATTGAGATTTGCCTCCTATGTGAACTAAACTACCAAGTTCACAATCAAAACTGACCCCACACCCATGGAAATGAAGATAACCCTTCTGTATTTTCTTCCAAAACTTTACTGTCCAGAATTCCAAAATGGTTGGTTGATATATATATATTCATTCTCTCTCTCTCTCTCTCTCTCTCTCTCTCTCTCTCTCTCTCTCTCTCTCTCCTCTCTCCTCTCTCTGTTAGTGTAGAGGTCAGGAGCCAGCTGCTTTATGTTTTGGAGAGTCTCACTGACCAAGTAGGCGAGCTTGGCTGTTAGTGAGCTGCAGGCTGCCCTGCCTCCCTAGCACTGAGATACAGGCATTACAGCGTGCCTAGCTTTTTCTTCTTTAAAGACTGTCTTTCATTTATTCCCTGACAATTCAATGCATGTATGCAACATATCTTGTTCATGCCCACTCCCAACCTCCACTTTCCCAGAAATGCCCCAAAACATTTCCTTTCCACCTTTATATTCTTTCCTGCCCCGCCCCCCTCTGCCCCCCTAGAAACAAATCAGTGCTTCCTGTTGACCTTGTTTGGGTCTTGTATAGGTAACTGTGCCTATAGTAAGCTCCTGAATGCTATGCTGTGTCACGTCCAGAGGCCAGAGTGTCACAGTTTCCTCCCCATCCTCTGTCTTTATGTCCTCTCCTGCGACGAGCCCTGAGCCTTGTGTGGGGGCTGGGTGGGGAGGTTTGAGACAGATGCTCCATTTAGGGCGGAGCACTCGGTCACTATGCTCAGCGTTTTGCACAGATACGAGTCTCTGACTGCTGCACACTGCAGAGAATGCTTCTGTGGACAAGGTTGAGAGCCGCAATGATCTATGGGTAAAAAGGCAGGCAGTTTGACAACTTGTCCATTCAGCACCGCTACAGTGGTAGGCTGCCCCCTAGGGGCCATGACCTCCCACACTTCTCATCAGGTTTACGGGAACCGAACAGGCAGGAGTTCCCTTCTGGGTAGTAGACTTTAAATCCGACAGAAAATGGTTGGTCACCTCCGTAACCGTCGTTCCACTATTGCACCAGTGGCCATAGCTGCTTGGCAGGTTAGTAGGATTCGGCACTAAGATCATCCGTGATTTTTTTTTTTGGGGGGGGGGAGTGGGGTTAGGTCCTCATGCTTGCACACAAACATTTTGCCCACTGACATGTCTTCTTGGATCCCAGAGGATCGATTTTATATATAATGTGCTGTAGAAGTCACTTCCGCGCTCTTCCTCACTGTGAAGCAGTCCAAATTAATCAGCTCCGTATAGACTCTGTGATCAAATGCTGGGTGACTTTGGGAAAGATTCTCAGCATCTCTGTGCTTCTAAGCCCTCATTTTGTTTTGTTGTTGTTTGTTTTTTTTTTTTGTTTTTTTCTTGTTTAGTTTGTTGTTCTGGAAAGTGAATATAGAGCCTCGTGCATGATGGGAAAGCACTTTACCACTGGTGCTCCATTCCCAGCCCCGCTGACTCATTTTTAAAACAGGGATTACTGCTGCATGCCTTTAGTCCCAGTACTTAGAGTCAGAGGCAGGTACATCTCTGTGAATTCAAGGGCAGCCTGATCTACATGGAGAGTTCTAGCCTTACCAGAACTACACAGTGAGACACTGACTCAAAAAGGAGATGGCTCAATTGGTAAAGTGGTTATCACACAAGCAGGGGAACCTGAGGTAAGGGATGCAGAGACAGAAGGATCTGTGGGACCTCTGGCAGCCAGCCTAGCCAAAGGGATGAGCTCCGTATTTAATGAGGAGCCCTCAGTCAAAACACACTGAAGCCAGGTAGTCATGGTGCACACACGCCTTGAATCCCAGCATTCTGGAGACAGAGGCAGGTAGATCTCCGAGTTTGATGCCAGCCTGGTCTACAGAGAAGTTTCAGGATAGCCAGGGCTACACAGAGAAACCTTGTCTAGAAACCCAGCAAAACAAAAGGAAACAAACCATATAAGTTGGATGCCCACAGAGGAAGACACCGGCCAGTGCACTTGAGCAAAGCGTACGTGTGCACCCACACTCACACGTGAACGTGCATACACATAAGAGCTGGCATTGGTGTTGTATTAAAGAAAAGGAGTGTGGAGGGTGATGAAGGGGTGAGTCCATTAGGGCCAAGTCTAGGCTGTGGGATGGAGCCAGAATCTTTGCTGTGTGTATATTAGTCAGGGTTCTCTAAGGAACAGAACTGATAGAATATATACATATGTATATCCATTCATTCATTCATTCATTCATTCATTCATTCATTTCTTAGGTTTATCAGGGCTTGCAGGCTGTGGTCCAGCTAGTCCAACAATGGCTATATACCAATGGAAAGTCTAAGAATCTAGAATTTATTCAGTCTGTGAGGCTGGATGTCTCAGCTGGTCTTCACAGTATATGCTAGAACCCCAAAGAAGTAGCTCTAATGCCATTTAAGGAATAGACTTGCTATCAAGAGGGAGGGCAAACGGGCGAGGAACACAGCAACATCTTCCTTCTTTCTATGTCCTTTTTCTTTTGTTTGTTTGTTTGTTTGTTTGTTTGTTTGTTTTTCGAGACAGGGTTTCTCTGTGTAGCCCTGGCTGTCCTGGAACTCACTCTGTAGACCGGGCTGGCCTCAAACTCAGAAATCCACCTGCCTCTGCCTCCCAAGTGCTGGGATTAAAGGCATGTGTCACCACTGCCCGGCTTTTCTATGTCCTTTACATGGGTTGTCACCAGTATGTGTGGCCCAGATTAAAGGTGGATCTTCCCACCTCAAAGAATCTGGATTAAAAGTGAATTAAGAAAAAAAAATCCCTCACAGGTGTACCTGGTCTCTTGAATTTTAGTTTAATTCCAGATGTAGTCAAGTTAACAACCAAGAATAGCTATGACTGTGTGTAAAGATAGGAAAGTTTGTTAAGTTTGTGGCAGCCATGAGGCTTCATCATAGTACTTGGGTGTAAAGGCAAAAGGATTGTTGCAAGTTCAAAACCAGTGAGGGCTGTGTAGCCAGTTCCAGGAGGGTCAAGACTTCACAGTGAAAATCTGTAAAAAGAGACTGGGATGTAGCTCAGTGGGTAGAGGGCTCTGCCCAGCTTGCACAAAGCCCTGAGTTTCATCCCCAGCACTGAATAGATTAGGGGTAGTGGTGCAGACCTATTATCCCAACTCAGGGTTGGAGGCAAGAAAACCAAGAGTTCAGGGTCAGCCTTCCTTGGCTGCATAGTGATTTCAAGGCCAGCCTAGGTTATGAGACTCTGTCTCAAAAAATAAAATACAAGTAAAGCTGTTTCATACAGACATGGAACACGTACCCTGAAGTAGCCTGCATAAGTGTGGAACCAGGGCCCCCATCCAGTCAGGGGTCAGGCCGAGGTTCCTCACCTTGTTCTCCTTTTCGGCTGCCCCTCCCCCCCATCCCCGACGTCAATTCCAGGAATTTACCTTCCCTGACTCTATGAAGTTGCCTTTCCCTGGACATTTTATATAAATGGATCATAAACTCTACGGCTGCTTCTCTCCAGCTTCTTTTCCGTAGAACATTGCTTGTGTGGTCAAGGCAGGCTGGAGTGGGCATTGGGAGTCCCTCCTGCATGGGCTGAAAGTCAGTTAGATCGGTGTGCCAGGATGGCTGGCTTACTTGTTATTGGAGAACCCAGTGCTATGAAGGTCACCTGTGTGTCTTTCTGCAAGCTCACCCTTTGCTCTGGAGTAGATGGATCCTAGGGTTTTCTGGCAAGTTCCTACTTACCTTCTCAGAAGTTACAAAGCTCAGAGCAGTGGAAACATTTTATAGTCCTGGTGGCAGAGTTATGGGTACCATACACCAAACTCTAACAGATGCTTAATACTCTTTTTTAGTTGAGGTCTCCAATTCACTATAGAGCTGCATTATGTAGCTGAGGCTGGTCTTGAACTTTTGATTCTCCCGCCTCTATCTCCATCTATCTAGCTATATCTGGGATTATAGTGTGTCTATCCCTGGTTTATGCAGTGTTGGGGATGGAATTCAGGGCTTCATGCATTCAGGGAAGCATTTTACTAATAAAGACAGACAGCCCAGCCTTGACACTCCTGTGCGTGTGTGTGTGTGTGTGCACGAACGTCTGCATGTGTGCATGGGTACATATGTATGTGGAGGCCCCGGGTTGATTGTGGGCGTCTTCCTCAAACACTTCTCTATTTCATTATTATTATTATTTATTATTTCAGATAGTCTCTCTTTAAACCTAAAACTCACTGATCCAGCTAGGCTGCCTGGAGAGTGAGCACCAGGGGTCTTCCTGTCTCTTTTCCCCATTTCCAGGACAAAGGTTACAGACATGGGCCAACATATGAAGTTTGCAAACACGTTATGAACTTATCCTCTCCCCAGCCTCTCAGATAATCTCTTTTTTTAAAAAAAAAAAGATTTTCCAGGCAGTGGTGGCGCACGCCTTTAATCCCAGCTCTTGGGAGGCAGAGATAGCCGGATTTCTGAGTTCGAGGCCAGCCTGGTCTACAGAGTGAGTTCCAGGACAGCCAGGGCTACACAGAGAAACCCTGTCTCGAAAAACCAAAATATATATGAGGTACACTGTCACTGTCTTCAGACACACCAGAAGAGGGCATCAGATCCCATTACAGATGGTTGTGAGCCACCATGTGGTTGCTGGGAATTAAGCTCAGGACCTCTGGAAGAGCAGTCAGTGCTCTTAACCACTGAGCCATCTCTCCAGCCCCTCAGATACTCTTTTTAAAAAGTATTTATTTTTATGGGTGTGCCTGATTGTACAGAGGTACACCACATAAGTACAGGAACCCCAAGAATCCGGGAAAGGGCATTGGATCCCCTGGTGCTGGAGTCACAGGTGGTTGAGAGCTGACCCGTGGTGCTGGGACTGAACCTAGGTCCTCTGGAAGAGCAGCCAGAGCTCTGCAAAGCGTCTCTCCAGCCCTCTCTGACACTTTCTAATGGGGACAATTGTAGTGGGTAACATGAGTTGTCTGTCCCATGAAATACAGAGGTCGGGTGTCTGGGAAGTAGGTTGAAGTTGTGTGGACCCTGGGTGGAGATTGGACCACAAATAAGCCTTGGTCAGAGACACACTTAGTCAACCAGTGGAGAACAATTAGATTCTTACTAGTGACACATGCCTATCATTCCAGCTTCAGGAGGTAGAAGCAAGAGAATCAGGAGTTCAAGGTCACCCTTGGCTACACAGGCCAGCTTGGTCTACATTAAACCCTGTCTAAAAAAACAAAAGTGGGGGCTAGACATGTGGCCCAGTAGTGCTTGCCTGGCATGCATGAGACTTTGGACTTGATCCCCCACACTGAAGTACAATATCTGATAAGTATCTGATAGTTAAACAAGGTAAAGGCAGATGGTGCTAAGGGCTCTATCTTCAGGAAACGGTCAAGGAAGTTTCTTCAGGTAATATTCAGGCCATATTGGAGTGAGGGTTATGACTCTGAAACACGTGCATGTGCCTAGCATGTATGAGGCCCTGACTTCCATCCCCAGCACAGAAAACAAGCAAACACAAGTAAAAATAAACACCAAAGTGACATTCAGACCTGGGGACATGGTTTGCCACACAAGCATGAAGACTTGAGATTCATTTTAATGCTGGGCAGGTGACCCAAACATCTGAGAGTCAGAGACAAGGAGCTGTCTGGCGTCTAGACTGGCAAGTTCTTGTTTGACTGAGAGATGTTGACTCAATGAAGTCGAGAGTGATGGAAGAAGACACCTGATATGGATATGGGCAGGTGCATCCCCCACATCTTATGCCTTCCCCCACATCAAACACACATGGACAGATGCATGCCCCAATCACTCGGGGTTGGATCAGCGAAGCGAAGGAATAGGTAGAGAGTCAGAAAGGAGAGCTGAGGCACTCTTCTGGCTTTCACACAAGTTCTAGGACCCACACTGGAGAAGAGACAAGAAACTCCCACAGGTTGTTCTCTGATTTCTGTGCCCCACCAGAAACACAGCAAGTAAGTAAGTAAGTAAGTAAATGTAATTAGACAAATTGAAAAAGAAAAAAAAAAAGCCCCAGTCCTAGCAGAAAGAAAGGGAAGCAATAGCCCCCATTTCTCCTGTCTCTGTCTGTTCCTTCCTAATGCTTAGACTTAACAACAGGCCAGTGGGCAAAGAGTTCTGGGAACTGTAGTGTAATGGAGGACAGGGCATGTTGCTTACCCCCACCAGGACAGAGACTTAGTGAGAGATGCAATCAGGCCACCTGGATTTCTGTGGTGAAATGTCTGTCAGCTACCAGGGACAGCAAATGCAAAGGTCCCTGGACAGGAAAGGGGATGAGATGTGCATACACAGGGAGCAGGGAAGGTGGAAAGATCTGGATATTGAGGATGGAGAAGGCAGAGAGGCAGGGACAGAACTAGGAAATGATAAAGTGTTTCAAGAAGGGAATGAGTATGGAAATTAGAAAGTTATTAAATCGTGTGTGTGTGTGTGTGTGTGTGTGTGTGTTTGCACATGCGAGAGCTATGGCAAGCAAGTGGAGGTTAGGTGCTAACTGAAGGGTGTCGGTTCTCTCCTTCCATCATATGAGCCCTGTTGAACAAACTCAGGATTTCGGGCTTTTATCTTTGTCTGCTGGGCAATCTTGCCAGCCCAAGAAGGCTATTGCCATCTTTAGTGAGAACATTTTGGGGTGCATGGAGGAGAGAGAAGGGGAGTGCCTTGTAAGTGCTCCCAGTCCTTACAGAGCTTGGTGGTATGAGCTAGGCCTGTTTCCTAGCATCCATGGTGAGGAGGTGAGAAAGTCTGTCACTGTGGAGGCTCCCCACAGCCCAGTGATCTTGGAGTCTGATGTCAGATAGACCTGGTTGTAAACCACAGTAGGGGTCTCCTTGACAAAACAGCTCATTCCAGCCCAAGTGGTCTGTGCTTGCCAGGTCCTCTGCACTGCCCTTCTCCCTCCTTTTGAAAATCTCCTGAATTTTTTTTTTTTTTTTTTGGAAAATCTACTGAAATGGCTTCTTACTTCACCATATGGTGTGGCTTAAAAATTACCTTCTCTGGTCACCGTGTTTAAAGGCCCACCTGAATATATGACTCAATAGAATATGTGCCATCCAAGTATAAATTCAGATTCCCAATATCTAAATCAGAAGTCAGATGTGTCATGCCTGCACTCCATCACTGGGGAGGCTGAGACAGGCTCTCTGGTGCCCGTCTTGCCAGCTTAGCCAAATCAGGGAGCTCCAAGCTCAATGAGAGACCTTGTCAAATATTAAGGTGCAGGAGGGTGTGGTAGCCCATGCCTTTAGTCTGAGCCAGAGCTACACAGTGAGAATGTGTCACAAAACTAATTTACTAAAAAGACTAAATAAGCTGGCCAGTGGTGGCACTCACTTGGGAGGCAGAGGCAGGCGGATTTCTGAGTTCGAGGCCAGCCTGGTCTACAGAGTAAGCTTCAGGACAGCCAGAGCTACACAGAGAAACCCTGTCTCGGGGGAAAAAAAAGACTAAATAAAATCAACTAACTAATAATCAGAGAGACACTGAGGAAGACACTCCACATATAACTCTGGCTTCCCTTCTGATACCTATTTGTACTTTTCCTTTCTTTGTTTCCTATGTCACTCAAATTTCTTTTTACACGTATTTAATGTACTAACGAGGTGGGATGGGTGACTATATGGCCACAGCCTTCAAGTGGAGGTCACAGGACACTTTGGGGGAGTCGTTAATTATCACCTATCTTCTCATGGTTTTTTTTTTTTTTTTTTTTTTTTTTTTTTTTTTTTTTTTGGTTTTTCTGTGTAGACCTGGAACTCACTCTGTAGACCAGGCTGGCCTCGAACTCAGAAATCCACCTGTCTCTGCCTCCCAAGTGCTGGGACTAAAGGCGTGCGCCACTACCGCCTGGCAATCTTCTCATGGATCTTAAGAGATCCAACTCAGGTTGCCACCGCTCCCCCACACCCCCACCCGCCCCTCGCCTTTTTTGATGTTGGCAGGGATGGAGCCTGGGGCTTCAGCGATGTTGGGCAAGCTTCTACCACTGGGCTACATCCCCAGCCCCTCCTGAAGTCCTTGCTGTCTCTGTAATGCAGTGTTCCTGAGCTTTGCTCTGTAGTTGAACGGCAGGCTACCTCCAGCCTCTTCCACATACGGTCCCCAGAACCACTTTACAGATGAGAAAACTGAGACAGAATAGCTATTGCTGGAGGTCACGTAGGGGCAGAACCTGCTTCGCAGTAGAGTCGAGACAGTTCAGGACCCCCCAGCACCCCGAGGTTGGGTGCTTCCGGCTCCCGCAAGCGGCCGGCGCGGTAAAGGCCTGAGTCATCGCCGCCTCCAGACGGCGGCGGCCGCCGGCCGAGGGCGACGGCGGCGGCGGCAGCAGGAGGTGATGCGGGGACGCCAGGAGGGGGCGTGAGTCCAAAACCGAAGAGAGGCGACCGCGCGGGCACTCCTCTGCTGCCCCGCCGCTCGCTGCGCTTTCCAACCTCCCTCACCAGGTGACCAGCCCAGTGCAGGTCCCTGGGGGCTGGAGGGGACCCGAGGTATAAGTTCCCGCCTCCCACCCCAAGTTTTAGTTGTGAGTCAAACCGTGCGTTGGGACTTGTCTGCAAAACGAACTGTCTGGGTTTGCGACAGTCCCAAGTGGCACCGCCGCCCTCGGGTGCGCAGGGGAAACCCTCCCACTCCTCAAGTCACCCGCACTCCAGAGTCTGTAACCGCCACCCTGGGCTTCCCTTGTCCCGAATCCACAGAGGGATCCCCTTGAGAATGATCTGGGGACCAGGAAAGCCAGGAGAAAAGAGTCTCGGAGCTCGGGAGAGCACCGAAGTCTGTCCTGCACTGCTCTCTGTGCGTCACGGGCTCGGGACCGGGCTCTGCACCCGACCGAGCAGGTGGGTGGAGATATCCGACTTCCACCCTTGTCAGTTTTGGGTGGAAGGTGTGGGCTGGATATTTTTCGGCCTGAAATTTAAGGGTTTAGGAGAGGGGATGTTTCGTGCAGGGGAGCCCAGGGATCACCACTAGGATACAGAGGGGACTCGAGCGAGGATGGAGGCTGTAGCTGGGGGGCGGGGCCGGGGATGCCGCGGCGGCGGGGTTGGGGGAGGTAGCGAGGGTGTCGCTGGCAGGGGATGTCCCCACTTCTGTAGGTGGGGGAAGGTCCGCCAGAGGCTCTGCGGGGAAGTTGGGGGCAGGGTGGATGCACCCCTGTTCTCCCCCCAGCCCCGCTGGCTCTAGGGCCGGAGCCGTGACGTCACGGCGGCTGGAAGTGCCCGGCGGTGGCGCGGGAGGGGGTGGCCGAGCCGGCGCCTTATAAAGCTGAGCCCGCGAGGCGCGCGGAGCCGCAGCCGCGCGCGTCCCCAGTGTCACCCCATCCTCATCCCACCGGCCACCGCCCCCTTGGACCCTGTCATCTCTCCATCAGGACCCCCCACCCCTCCACTCCACTGGGGTGGGTAAGCGACAGCTTGAGTGCCGAGCAAAAGGGACGGAACACCTGCTTTTTTGGGGTGGTGGCGCGGGGCATGAGGCGAGGGGCGCGATGTCGGTGCCGCTGCTCAAGATCGGGGCGGTGCTGAGCACCATGGCCATGGTCACTAACTGGATGTCGCAGACGCTGCCCTCGCTCGTGGGACTCAACAGCACCGTGTCCCGCGCGGGCTCCTCGGAGAAAATCGTGAGTGGCCAGCCGGCTGGGGGGCGCTCCGGTTGGGGGGGCGTGGTGCCCGCAGACCCCGCGGCAGTTCCTAGGACAGGAACCTTCACAGCCCCAAAGTGACAGAATCCAGGGTACAGGCGGGGATGTCATCTCGAGGGGACGTGGTCTCTTGGGGGTCCTGGGCTGGACCCTGAGGCACAAGGGAGCCCCGGGCCCGGCATAGCTCTGGGTTTGATGATTGCACTTACTGGGCTAGAGTCCTCTCCGAGGGGACCTGCTAGTGCCACCGGGGTATCAAGCTGGCTCCAGCCCCAGGCGGAGGCGGCAGGGCTGCGGAATTGAACCAGATCCCGGCAGAGTGGGGCGGAGTTGGCCGGTTTTGGGGAGCCAAGAGGGTGTTTTGTTATGTTGGAGTGATTAGGGGACATTTCGAAGTCTCCCGTATATCTTCAGCCTGTGGGACTCTGGCTGTCACTGAGTGGTGTTCTCTTTCCTTCTCTGAGTCTCTCCCCCCTCCCTTCTATTTCTTTCTGACTTAGTGTTTCTTTTTTCTTTTTCTGGTTTTTTTGTTTTTTTTGTTTTTTTGTTTTTTTGGGTTTTTTTTTTGTTCTGTTTTGTTTTTTTGTGTTTTGCTTGGCTCTTTCTTTCCCCTGCACTGGTACCAGCTTTTCTCTCCCATGATTTGTCTCCTGGAGTGCCGAATATTCATCTCCCTAACTCCTCACCTTTGTAGATGGGGGTCGTTGGAGGGGGTGGGGCTCGACCCCCCCCCAGAAGCTCCTCAGCCTCCCTTTTGTTTTTGTCATCCGCCAGCTTCCCTCCCCTGCTGGTAGTTCCTTGAGAGGGAGAGGGGCACACTCAGTCTTATTAATCATGGTGGCCCTGTCCTGTTGACAGCGGAAGATGCTCTTCTATTGAAAACTTCCCTCATGCCCTGTTCCCGTCCCTATGGGAGCCCCTCTGATCTTTAGTCTGTTTGTGGGACTCCCCTTAATTCCACCCATCTGACCTCGTCTCTTCTTCCCTTTCGTATTGTTACAATCTCAACAGCCCCTTATGCATCTGTAATAACCCCTCTCCTCCTGGCCAAAAAAGGACTTTGCTCCCAAAAGCTACAGCTGTGGGGTGTGAAGGGGTGGGGACAGCAGCTCACTGAGTCCAAGGCATGGCCCACCCTCCCCCACCCCCCACCTCTCCACCCCACCCCCACCCCCCACCCCCGGGTCAGGGAACATATGGTACTTGACACAAAAGCAAGCTTTCAGCCCGGGTCCTCAGACTTGCAGTTCTTTGAAACATGGTGTCTTTTTTGTGTGTCTGTGACATCTAGTGTCATTGTTTAGGTATGTCTTGTTGTGTCTGTCTGAGCCTGTGGTTTGGGGGTTTGTAGTGGTCAGTGAAGGGAAACTTTACTATGTCTCTGACATAAAGGTGCAGGTGTATTCTCCCCAATGTGGGTGTGTTCTCCCCAGTGTGGGTGTGTCCCTGTGTGATTGTTTATGGATGGACATGTGTCTGCAGTTGTTTATCCCTGACTATGGGTGTGGGTTCATTCTGTGAAATGAGTTTGAATGCACAGGTGTGACAGCACCTTCTGAGTGTTGCTGTCCCAGGGGGGACATTGATAGTGTCATTGAAATCAGAAGCCACATTCCCCTTTCCTGTCTGAGTGGGATCTGTGTGAGTGCCCCTGTACTGTGTGAAAGTATCTGCATACACAAGAGTCTTTGACATATCTGAGGGACATGTGCGGAGTATGTCAGAGTGTCTGAGTTTATAATTTTTGTTCATGTTTTACACATGTGTGTGCACACATGCATGCATGCCACAGTGCACATGTGAAGGTCAGAGGACAACTTGCAGGAGTCAGTTCTCTTCTTCCACCATCTGGGTCCCAGGGGTCCAACTCAGGTCTCCAGGCTTAGTGGCAAATGACTTAACTGGGCCTTGAGTTATGATTTTGTATATTCATACATTGAATTTTTTATGTGTGTGTTTATATATGCATATGTTTATGTATGCGTAGCTGGTATACATGTGTATCACTTTTTATGAATTGTATGTCTCTATACGCTGGGGGAGGAGGGCTGTTTGTGAACCCAGACAGACCTGGCTCCTTCATAGCTAACAGTTTCATGGTGTAGAAGTCCCCTGTGCCTAACTGCTGAGGCCCCCGGTTCTCTCATTGGTGCCCCAGCCTGCAGGCTTCCCATGAGTTGCCAAAGCGCTCTGCAGCGCTGCTAGATCTGTTAGGGTGAAGCCTGGGGTGGGGCTGTGGCATGAGGATGCTCAACACCGGTCTTGGAGTTGGGAGACTCCTAACTACTGCAATCCCAGCAATTGGGAGGGTGAGGCAGGGGAGTAGCCACAAGTTCCAGGCCTCTTTTTCAAAGAGGGAGAGTTGGAGCCTGGAGGGTTAGCTTAGCATGAAGAGCACCAGCTATTCTTGTAGAGGACCCAAGTTCAGTCAGTTACCAGCATCCATTTGGTAGCTCACAATCGTCTGTAATTCCAATTCCAGGGACACCAATAGCTGCTTCAGACCCTTGAGGGCACTAGGCATGCATGTGGTGCACAACCATACATGTAGACAATGCGTCTATACACATACAAAAATGAAAGGAGAGAAAAATACAAAAATAAAGGTTATTTAGGTCTGTAGAGGGTCTAGACTCCTCCAAGTTGCTCAACTCTGGCCATTGGTGGCAGCATCCCAAGCTACTGCCACCGAGAAAGTCAGTAATAAGTCCTGTGTCACAGAACTGCAGGCAACAGAGACCTCTCTAGATTCTCCATTGGTCCATCCACCCATCTACTCTTTGTCTATCCATCCATCCATCCATCCATCCATCCATCCACCCAGCCTTCTATCCACCACTACTCATTCATCCATTCCTCCTTCTAGCTATTCATCTGCTCTCCTATCCTTCATCCATCTTTCTATTCATCCATTCATCTACCCTTCCATCCATCTTTCCTTCTGTTCATTCATCAGCTAGCCAGCCTGCCATCTTTTCTTCCATTCACCCAGACAGCCATCTGACATTTTGTAAATCCATCCAGCCTTGCATCCATTCTCTCTCCTTCCATCTATCCACCCTTCTTTTCTTTCATCCATGTGTTCATTCACTCATCTTCCCATCCTTCCATCATTCCATCTGCCTCTCTCTCTCTCTCTCTCTCTCTCACACACACACACACACACACACACACACACATTCTCCAATCTCTCTTTCCATCCATTATCCACCATCCAACCATCTGTTAATCTGCTATCCACAAATCTGTACTTTCAACGTCTTTCAGCTCATTAATTCATCCCTTTATTCATTTAATTGAATTTATTTAACAAAAGTACCAATTGCCTCTTCTATACAAGCGTGTCTACACTGAAATAAACCTCCCTGCCCTGAGTCTTTCAGAATATATGCTCTGTCAGTGGTAGGATTTAGATTTGGATATGTCTGAGTTTTAATTCTGGCCCCACAACTTAATGGACCATGTGACCTTGGTGAAAATCATTGAATCTTTCTAAACACCAATTTCCTTATTAGGTAAGGAGAATTCAGAGTCTCTGTTAGACTGGAAGATCCATGCAGAGGCTGGTGTTGGAACTCAGGGCTAGACTCCTTGCCTGGTGCTCAGCCTTGTGTTCAATCCCAGCACCACAAAGACAACCAACAACATCTGCAAGGAAGTCCATGTTTTGCTCACTGCTGCACTCTATGGCCTGATGTAGCTGAATCACAATAAATTGTCTGCCATGTAGCTGAATCTGCAATTACATCTTGGATTCTACCTTCAGATGGAAACCAATGGCTGAGTGCACAGTGGGCATCTATTACAGGCAAGCATATAGTGTGTTTACAAAGAGGATTTTTTTTTTTTTTTCAGTTTTCAAGGGCTGAAGAGATGGCTGAATGGGTACAGCATTTGTCTTGCAAATGTGGGGAGCTGACTTAAACCCCTGAACCCAGTAATGCTGAATGCAGTAGTGCACATGTGTGATACCAGTACTCCTGTGGAGAGGTGGAGACTGGAGAATCCCTGGGGGCTAAGGGGCCAGCTAGTCTGGCGGGTACAGTGGTGAACAAGAGACCTTTTTCCAAACAAGTTAAAGTACAAGGACAGACAGTTGAGGTTGCCCTCTGAGCTCCACATGTGCACATAACATGAATGCTCCTGCACATACATGATTATACACACACACTATCACACACACACTGTCACACTCACACTATCACACTCACACACACACACCATCACACTCACACACACTATCACACTCACACACTATCACACTCTCACACACACCATCACACTCTCACACACTCAGTATCACACTCATACTATCACACTCACACACACTCTCACACTCTCACACACATTCTTACATTCTCACACACACATTCTCACACTCACACACACTATCACACTCACATACACTCTCACACACACATTCTCACACTCTCACACACACATTCTCACACTCACACACACTATCACACTCACATACACATTCACATACACACAGACACACCATGCACATACATGATTATACACACACACTATCACACTCACATACACACAGACACACCAAGACTAAATATATTTTTCAAGTTTTTAAATCAATTTGTCTATAAAATGAGAATAATAATTCTTTTTGAAATTACATTTATTAAGCCAGGCAGTGGTGGCGCACGCCTTTAATTCCAGCACTTCGGAGGCGGAGGCAGGGGGATCTCTGAGTATGAAGCCTAGTTTACAGACTGAGTTCTCAGAGAAACCATGTCTTGAAAAACCAACCAAACCAAGCAAACAAATAAACAAGACAAAAGCAAAGATCTAATTATTTAGTTTGTGTTTGCTCGTGGGGTGAGTATTTGTGTGCTTCAGAGCACATGTAGAGGTCAGAGGACGAAGTCAGTTTTCTATCCCTCTATGTGAACTCTGGAGAGAGAACTCAGGTCATCAGGGTTGATGTCAACTGCTTTCAGCCAGCTGAATGATCATTCTCACCCCCACTGAACTGTTGTAGGTAATGGAGGCCTGTTCCCATTCCTCATCCATCCATCTTTATAGCCATATGGCCTTCTTCCATCACACCTATGCCTTTCCCTGCCTCCACCCCTCTGCCCTTTATTTCCCCTGTTCATCCATCCTCATCTTTCCACCGCAAGGATCGAGGGGGAAAACATGAAAACGCACAGTTGGTGCTCAGTAATGGGTTATGGGAAAGGAGTAGAACCCTAAGAGAGTAAATGCACACATAGTGGGAATGCCTAAGCTGCGGCTCAGAAGTCGGGTGCTGTGCCTCAATGGCATGACAGTGAACCCAGATGTGGAATGGGCTTCTCTGTGGGTCCTACCCCACCCCCAGTCTCCCAATACACAGAAGCAGCATAGCCCTGTGTTCATAAACCATCTCTGTGAAGGAGAGGAGGGAAGCTCCCTCTCTCCCCCCTTCCCCCCAGCCCCGCAACTTCTTTGGCTGGCTCCCAGCCATAAACCATCCCCGGAGACAGGAGCCTTGAGCCGAATGGCTCCTCACCTAGGGACCATAAATCCAGACTCAGGCTAAAAGCTGACATCTCTGTTGTCAGTGGCTGCTATCATGGAGGGCCTGGAGTGAACTACCCGCATCTTGTATGTTCTGTTCTAATCTGATCCCCCTTCTTCCCCGAGCGCATGCCCATGTGTGCATGTGTGTGCGTGTGTGTGTGTGTGTGTGTGTGTGTGTGTGTGTGTTTAAGCCATCAATCATCCTCAGATGTTATTTCTCAGGCACCAACCACATTGTTGTGATTTATTTATTTATTGGTTTTTCTAGACAGGGTTTCTGTGTGTAGCCCTGGCTGTCCTGGAACTCTCTATAGATCTGCCGGCCTCTGCCTCCCTGGTGCAGGAACTAAAGGCATATGCCACCACACCCAATCTGTTTGGTTTTATTTTTATTGTTTTATTATGTTTGAATTTATTTATTGTCTATGTGAACAGCATGTGTGTGGAAATCACAGGACAGCTTGCAGAAGTCAGCTCTGTCCTTCTGCCATGTGTCAGGCTTGACAGCAAGTGTTATTTACCCTGCGTCATTTCACTGGCCCCATGTCCTTCTTTGAAGAACAGAAGGACAGAAGGAGATATCAATGAAAAGGTTGCATTCGAGGAGGAACTTTTGCCCCCAAGAAGAAAGGGGAGGGTCTCAGCAGGAGCCAACAGAAGGCTCTTTGGGTACTGAAGATGTCCAGCGTCTATGGCTTTTCTTGACAGTTTCACAAGAGTAAGTCCCTAAAACCAGTCTAGAGATGTCCTGCAATGCCATGGTAACCAGCACCCCATTGCTCACCCACTGAGCTCAGATTAGATTTATTTCTTGCTTCTGAGATGTCTCTATCTTATGCTGGCTCTGGTGGGAGCATTCTGTCCCAGGTGGTCTCCTGGAACCCAGAACGATGGATGCTCCCCACTCACACCATCACGGAAGCAGGACCCAGAGGAGGGGACACAGCTCCTAAAGCTTTGCCCTGATATGGCACAGATTGATATCGATCGATCACAGTCCACGTGGTCGAAGGAGTCACAGGGCCCATGGGGGAAGCGAAGGAGTATCCAGAGCTGTCTACTGCTCCCTCTGCCAAGCCCTCCTCTCAACCCAAGTGACAGTTCTTAGAGACTAGGGGCTGCAGTTGGGAGCTGGGGCTCTGTCAGTACAGTGCTTGCCTTGCCTTTACAGAGACCCAGGTTTCATCTCCCACACTGAATGATGGCACATGACTGGAATCCTGGTACTCAGAGGTAGAGGCAGGAGGATCAGAAGTTCAAGGTCATCATCAGTATAGCAAGTTTAAGGTTAGCCTGAGCTATATGAGAACTTGTCTAAAAGGAAGTAAGGAAGGAGGGAAGGAAATAAGGAAGGAGATGGGGAGGGAGTTAAATAGGGAGCAGTGTAGCTGCAAGAGATCCGGGTACTATAATTTTAAGGATTTCTGACCTAGGGAGGAAGGGTCTTTACTCATTCACTCAATTTTGGGCTGAGGATATAGCTTAATAGTATATCACTTACTTAGCATGCACAAGGCCCCTGATTCCATCTCCAGTACCACAGCGAACATGCACACGCGCGTGTGTACACACACACACACACACACACACACACACACACACGCCCTTGTACATTTCCTATGCTAGACTGACATTCTAAACAGAGTGGTAACAGATATATTGATAACCCTGTGGTAGGTGATCGGAAGTGTTATATAAAGAAACATAGAACAGGGCCAGTGACATTACATGGCTCAGTGGATGAAGGTGTTTGCCACCAAGCTTGGTGGCCTGAGTTCAACCCCAGGACCTCATGGTAGAAGGAAGGAAACAATTCCTGCAAGTTGTCCTTCGACCTCCACACAAGCATCATGACATGCACACATTCTTTTTGGTTTGAGAGGCCTCTCTGATTAGTTGACATTTGTGAAAAAATCTGAAGGGATTGAAGCAAGATATTCAGAAGAAAAGCATTGGGGTAGAGAGAATAACAAGAATAAAGGTCCTGAGGCAAGAATCTGCTTGAAATGTTGGAAAGACACTGAGAGAGCCAGTGTGACTGGAACAAAGTGGGTGTCAGGGAGAGTAAGAGGGAGTGAGAGCGGGGTGTAACAAGAGCCACATCACATCCTTAAACATTGTATGTATGGTGTATGAGTGTATGTGTGTACATCCTATGGGGTATGTATGCCATAATTTGTTTATAGAGTCAGATGACAATGTGTGAGAGTTGTGTGTTTCCTCCAACCACGTGGGTCCTGGGGATTAAACTCAAGTTGTCAGGCTTGGTGCCTTTAGCTGCTGACTTTCAGTGGCATTTAAAGGAGTTCTTGTTGACTATGAAATCCCAGCACCAGCCTAGCAGCCCACAGTAAGTGTTTAAAACACACTTGATAGGAGACTGCATGGGTGACAAAATGAGAGGATGTGGAGGGTTCTGGGGAGGTAAGGGAGGAGACTTTACTCAGGGCCAGTGGTTTCCTCCTGAGACTTCTGGGTACACAAGGCTGGGGCTCAGGAAAGCATGGCAAAGGGGACTACACCGTCCAAGTGGAGTAACGGTGGGAGCTGGACCAACATAAATGCCAAAGAGGTGGAGAGACAGAGGGACGGTGGAGCTGATCTGCTTTAAGCATGACTTGGTTATGGGCCACTTGATTCTGCTCAGATACCCAAGATGTGAGAGAGAATGGGGGATGAGGACCAGCTGCTTTGCAATTGTAAGGGTTCTGAATACCAGTAAGAGCAAAGAGGATGGCTCAGGGGTAGAGCCCCTGCTTAGATCCCCTCAGTGAGGAACTGGGGTTGTGTCTCAGTGATTGAGTCCAGACTAGAATCCCCCTGTGTCTTAATTACTGTTCTATTGCTGTGAAGAGACAGCATGATCAAGGCAACTTAGAAGAAAAAGCATTTAATTGAGGGCTTGCTTAGAATTTAAGAGAGTTAGTCTATGATCATCTGATGAGAGGCACAGTGGCAGTCGGCAGGCATGGTACTGGAGCAATAGCTGAGAGCTCACGTCTGATCCACAAGGTGCAGGCAGAGAGAACAAGTCCTCCTAATCCTTTCCAAACAGTTCCAGCAACTGGGGACCAATTACTCAAACATCTGAGCCCACTGAGCCTGTTATTCAAGCCACCATATTCAACTCACCAGTGAGTTGGGCATGGCTCGGTGATGGAGACCCATCTGGAATCTCCCAGTGAGGGGCTGTTGGGGTAGCTCAGCAGCAGAGCACAGAAACGGGATGCTGGAGGCTCCGAGTTCCATTCCACCCCTTTTAAAAAGGGAGGGTGTCCACAAATGATGATGCACCTCTGTAACTCCAGCTCTTGGGAAGCCCAGGCTGGAGTATAAGTTTAAGTCTAGCCTGGCTACACAGCAAGGTCCAGAGGAGAAGGAAGGAGGGAAGGAAGGGAGGAAAGGGGGAAAGGAGGCTTGCATGTTCTCCAGGGTCTCCATTGTCAGATCTGCAGCCCTTGTGTCATGACATGGCATGCATGGTGTCAGAACTATTTCTGGGATGTTGTGGTGACAGGAGAGATAATGAAACCAGCCCTGGTGTGACTGGGTTTTCTGGAGGTAGTAATGCCTAAATTAAGTTTTTTTGTTCTTTCTTTCCTGGCTTCCAGCCTGGCAAATGCTACACCATGGAGTTCCACCTTCAGCCCCCAAAGTGAGGGGTGTGTGTGTGTGTGTGTGTGTGTGTGTGTGTGTGTGTGTGTATACAGATCTACTCATGCCACAACACTCATGTGGAGGTGAAAAGACACCTACAGTATTGTTCCTTGCATTCCTTTTTGTTTGAGGGAGGGTCTTCTTATTTTTTGCCACTGAATATTCTAGAACAGCTGCCCCAAAGGCTTCTGGGGATTCTCCCATCTCCACCTCCCATTGCACCATAGAAACACTGGGATTACAAATGGACACCACCATGTCCAGGTCTGTGTGTGTTCTGGGGATTTGAACTCATGTCCTCATGCTTGTGCAGCAAGCACCTTGAACCATATCTCCAGCCCATGAACTGAGATTTGAAATCTGGAAGAAATCATCTGAGTGAAGGGGTACCAAGAAGGAAGACTTAGAAGTGAGGGACCACCTCACCTTTATGTGCACTGAGAGAATTGCAAGCAGAGGCTCTGAGACCTGTGTGGACATCCATCCCTAAGAGCTCAGTGAGGTCTACCTTTGTTACCTTCAGATAAGATCCGGGTGCAAGAGAGGAAGATAAAACTGTTCATGATGAGTTTCAACAGATTCAGTAGTTAGAAAGCCCACCCAGAGCTGCAGAGACAGTATACATCTGTATTTCTGGCAACTAGGAGGGGGAGGAAGGAGAATCAGGAGTTTAAGGCTGCCCTCAGACACAGGAAGTTGGAGACCAGTCTGGACTACATGAAACCCTATCTTAACAAACAGAAGGGAGGAAGGGAGGAAGGGAAGAAGGAAGGGAGGGAAGGAAGGAGGGAGGGAAGGAGGGAGGGAAGATGGGAAGGAAGGAGAGGAGGAGGAAGGAAAGGAAGGAGACAGGTAGCTTCAATAGAATCTGGTAGTGTGGTTTTCTGTTTTGTAGGCTCTGGAATAAGGAAGCATACACATACCTACCTGACTGGGGTGGGCTGAGGAGAAGGCAGGGCAGTGTGGGAGCTTGCTGTGGGAGTCTGTGGGGAGGGGAGGAGAGGGTCTGCCTGTGGTCTCTCTTGTTTTTTCTTTGTTTTTCTTCATGTATACCTCTCCAGGGCCAGGAGCACATCCATCTTTATTCCCAGGACTTGGGAGGCAGAGGCAGGAGGATCTCTGCGAGTTACAAGCTACCTTGGTCTACATAATGAGTTCTAGGCCTACCAGGGTTACATAGTGAAACCCCATTGCAAAAATCCAAAGCAAAATAAAACAGAAAAAGAAAAGAAAGTGGTGGGGGCTGGAGAGATGGCTTGGTGGTTAAGAGCACTGACTGTACTTCCAGAGGTCCTGAGTTCAATTCCCAGCAACCACATGGTGGCTCACAACCATCTGTATTGGGATCTGGTGTGTCTGAAGACAGCAACAATATACTCATATAAATAAAAATTAATTAAATTTTTTTTAAAAAAGGAAAGAAAGTGGTACAGGATGGTAAATGGGAAGTGCACACATGGACACTTCAGGAGGCCACTGTCTCTGCCCGTTACTCCCACTTAAATAAATATTAATTTACTTTACAATCCAACCACATTTTCCCCTCCCTCCTCCCCTCCCAGTCCTTCCCCACCATTTCCTCCTTTTAAAAAAATATGTTTTTGTTTCTATGTTTTAAAAACTTTTTTTAAGTTTTAAATGTTCTTGAATATTTTATTCATTTATTGTTTTTATGTGTACTACCTGAATGTTTGTGCACTACTTATGTGCAGTACCCATGGAGGCCAGAAGAGGGCGGATGCCCTGGAACTGAATTTCAGATGGTTGTGAACTGCCATGTGAGTAATGAGAACCAATACCTGGTCCTCTGCAGAGTGAAAGTGCAGCCAGGCTTGGTGGCACACCCTTTAGTTCCAGTACTGGGAGGCAAGGCAAAGCCTTCTGTAAGTTTTCCACCAGCCTGGGCTACAGTACAAGTTCCAGGCCAGCCTGGGCTACACAGTGAGACCCTGTCTCAGAAACACAAAACCACAAAACCCCAGAAAGAGTAACAAGTGCTCTTCACGGTGCAACAACTACCCACCCTGTGCACCTCATTTTGAGGCAAGATCTGCTTTGTGTTCCCTGCACTTCATACTCCAGAGAGCCGGCCCAGGAACGACAGGATTCCTGTTGCCACCCTGCACCTAACTGTAGGAGAGGTGGGACTCTGTCCACCTCCACATCTGGTTTTTTTTCCCCTGTGGCTTCTGGAGATTGAAGCCGTCAGGCCTGAGCAGCAAGCTCTCTTTCTTGCTGAACCATCTTGTTTGTCTACTTTTAAACCTTCTACACCACTGTTGCTCTGTCTTAGATCTCTCTGTTTTCTTCTTCCCCTCCCTTTATCCCCAGGTATCTGTGTGTTGGCTATCCTGGCCCTGGATGTTTGCTTGAGCTTAAGCAATGCTCCTGCCTCAGCTTCCCAAATAGTATCTAGGACTATCTGCCCTTGCCATCTAGTCTGGTTCATTGACTGTTTTTCTTTCTCCTTGTCTTCATTGTGTGTCCATTACCCATTGAAAGTTCTCTGTGAATGTTTGTTGACTGACTGTGTGTGACTCTATCTGGGTATGTTTGTGTCTGTTATCTTTTCCCTGGGTCTCCAAATCTGGTGTGTCCTGCTCGTATCTCTGCCTTATTTTCATGTGTCTCTTTGGCCTTTGTCTCTTGTTCCTATCTCTGGATATTATCGGTCTATTTCGTGTGTGTGTGTGTGTGTGTGTGTGTGTGTGTGCGTGTGCGTGTGTTAGGCCTAAGGTCAATCTCAGCTGTCACTTCTCAGAACATGTTTGTTTGTTCTCCCAGACAGGGTTTCTCTGTGCAGCCCTGGCTGCCCTGGAACTCACTTTGTAGACCAGGCTGGCCTTGAACTCATAGAGATCCACCTGCCTCTGCATCTCCCCCACGGGGCTGTTTGTTTTTAAATAACACTTATGTATGTATGTATGTATGTATGTATGTATGTATGTATGTATGTGTGTATGTATGTGTATGTATGCATGCATGTATGTGTGCATGCATGTATGTGTGTGTGTATGTGTGTATGTATGTGTGCATGTATGTATGTATGTATGTGTATGTGTGCATGCATGTATGTGTGTGTGTATGTGTGTATGTATGTATGTATGTATGTGTATGTATGTGTATGTATGCATGCATGTATGTGTGTGTATGTGTGTGTGTATGTGTGTATGTATGTGTGCATGTATGTATATATGTCTGTATGTTCATATGTATGTATTTTTATTTGGGGTATGGGGTTGGCTCATGCTACAATGCACATGTGAAAGTCAGAGGAGAATTTGTAGGACTGGGTTCTCTCCATGAGGGCCACAGTGATCAAACTCAGGATGTTAGGCTTGGTGGCATGCACCTCTGTTCACTGAGCCATCTTGAAGGCTTGGCTTTGGTTTTTATTTTGAGACATGTCTTTCCAGTGTCTGTCTGTCTGTGATTGTGTCTCCCTAGGCCCATAGGATCTTGGTAGCAGTGGAGGTGAGATTAGAACTCACGGATGCACTGCTGGGAAGGATTTCATGTGTGCCCACGACAAGTGGTTCGGGCTGTCTGGGCGCCACCCCCACCTCCTGGACTGTGGCAGTGGTAGTTCAGCCTGATGGAAGTTGAGCTCCCAATCTGCCCTCCACCTCATGCCCCCCACCCTGGCCTCCCACTGTCCCCGAGGCTGCCCAGCACTGGCTCCAGGATGGAACAGCTGTCTGGCTCCAGCCTCTGAGGCTCATTTTGAACAAGTGAGATGATTGCAGGGAACGATGGGAGGAGGGAGAGAGGAGGAGGGAGAGGGGAGGAGGGTGACGGGGCCAAAGAGGAATCAGCTTGATTGTTGATGCTGCTGCTGCTGCTGCTGCTGTGGGAGGGAGGGAGGGAGGGAGGGAGGAAGGACGGAAGGAAGGAAGGAAGGAAGGAAGGAAGGAAGGGTAGCAGGTGGGGTGGTGTGTGCCCAGGAGATGAGAAGGCCAGGCAAGCAAGGCAGGAAAAGGCAAGGGGACATTTGTCTGCCCATACTGCCAGTCCATCTGTCCCTACTTCTGGTCCTCCCTCTTGTGCAGTTTCCCTGCTTGTATCTCTCCCTGTGGTTTGAAGCAGATTCTGTCTCCATCTCTGTCCCTACCAGTCCCCACCTTCCTCCTGACATCTCTCTGTACCTGGATTTCTGCACATCTCTGAGCCTGGCCCCCGCCTGGCCCCCGCCTGGCTCTGGACGCCACTGTCCTCACCAGAGGCAGGGCCAGGATGCAAGGCAGCTTCCTCTCCTTATTTTTGCCACACTCCAGCACTCAGACACATAGACAGCATGATTCCCAGGAAACCGATGAACCGTGACCTTCAATATAGGGGTATTTGCAGAGATATCTCAATTAGGACTAATTAATTAAGCGAGCCACTTGGCCTGCCCTCTCCCCAACCCTGCAGTCCTTCTCGGCCTCCCAGGAGGAACCAGCCAGTGAGTGCTTGGCAGAGAATCCAGCTCTAGATGTCTGTTTTATCACAGCCTGCTCCTGGCTACCTCATCAATCCATCCAGAAAGACACGCAGGCACAGGCCTTTAATCCTTGCACCTAGAAGGCAGAGGCAGGAAGGATTTCAGTGAGTTCCAGGTCAGCCTGGGCTACACAGTGAGACCCTGTCTAAAAAATAAGAACAGAAACACAGACCAGAAAGGCAAAGTGGCCATGGGAGGATGCCTGACCCACCCATCCCCAGAGAACACGGACGTGAAATAGTGTCGCCTGACACGCTGAGGTGTTCAGAGTGTGCCACTCGTTTGGGGAATGTCTGTGCCTCGCCAGGTGTGTCAGTGTGCTGAGATACAGCTGGGGATGGATGCAGCTTGGCGTGGTGGTTATGCTCTGTGGAGTCCTTGTGTCGTTCTGAGACAGGGTCACTCACGTGTCACCCTGGTGGGTCTGCAGCTGCCTGCAACGAGCTTGAATTCCAGTCTTTGGCTCTGGAGTAGCTAGATGATAGCCTGTGCTTCCTGTCATCCCATTTTAGGTGGTGCTGGGGATTGAACCCAGGGCCTCTAGTATGCTAGGCCAATCTTTTATCCACTGAGACACACCACCATCTGGTTGCATATTCCTGTACTTGCAGATAAAGTATCTCCCACCAAGGGTATAACAGGGCAGGCAGACCCGGCACCATCTATAGCTTCTAGAAGGTCCAGTAAGGAATGGCAACTAAACAAACTGGATAAATCCCTCACCACACACCCTGCGCTGCCCTCACTGTGGGCCAAGAGCTGCAGTTGTTTTTCCTTCTTCCTTATGTGATATATATATATATATATATATATATATATATATATATATCCTCTCTCTCTCTCTCTCTCTCTCTCTCTCTCTCTCTCTCTCTCTCTCTCTCTCTCTGTGTGTGTGTGTGTGTAGGTTAAAGGACAACTTCCAGGAGTTGGGTTCTCCACTTTACCATGTAGGTCCCAGGGATTCAATGCAGGGTGCCAGGCTTGGCAGAAAGTGTCTTTACCCACTGAGCCAGCTTTAGGTAACTTTTTGTTGTTATTTTTGGGTTTTGGTTTTTCAAGACAGGGTTTCTCTGTGTAGCCCTGGCTGTCCTGGAACTCACTCTGTAGACCAGGCTGGCCTCAAACCCACAGAGATCCACCTGCCTCTGCCTCCTGTGTGCTGGGTGGGGTTAAAGGCGTGCGCCACCACCACCCTTTAAGTAACTTCTTGACACAGTGTCTGTCTGTGTCTTTGCACTTCACACACAGACCTTCAAGAACAGGGAATAAATATCCCTTCTTGATGCTAATTTCTAGCTCTGTAAGGCCTTTAGATTAATACCCAGCTCAGGATTAGGGCTCATGGGATTGGATGAAAGAAGAGACTTTGTCTTCAGTTAAGACAGACCTGATGACAGAAGCCTTGAAGGGACCAAAGATGTCACTCAGCCATCACTATAACAAATGGGGCCCAGAACTCAGTCTGGAGCCACCATGTATTTCAAGATGTTGCTGAAAGCACAATAACTGGGTTGTTTAGGGACCATAGCAATTCTGCCTCCCCCCCCCCATATTCATAGCTCTCTGCCCCTATATTCCTCTCTCTCTCTCTCTCTCTCTCTCTCTCTCTCTCTCTCTCTCTCTCTGTGTGTGTGTGTGTGTGTGTGTGTGTGTGCGCGCACATGCATATGTGTACAGATTGTATATGTCAGGGTGCATATGGGTGCAGGCACATGAAGAGGCTTGGAGTTGATGTCAGGAATCCATCACTCTTCCACTATATCCATTGAGGCAGGGTCTCTTAATCAAACCCAGAGCTCACTGATAATGGCCGATCTCACAAGCCAGCTTACTTTGAGGATCCCCTGTCTCTGGCTTCCAAGGCTGGAATTACAGGTGGGCTGCCACAGCCATGCAGCATTTAGGCGTGTTCTGTGGATCCTAACTCCAGTCCTAACACTTGGCATTAAGCCCTTTAACGGCTGAGTCCCTTGTGGATCGTTCTCGATATTACCCAGCTCTGCTGCTCAGCTCCTGTTGAGGCATGTGGCCCAGGGAGCTGGTGCTTGAGTATGTGTTCTCTGGCTATTCCAGTAGTGACCACACTGCTAACGAGCTAGCTGGAGACCCATAGGTCATGTGACACTGTGTCTACAGATGTCATTTCCCACTATGAGAGTATGGGAACCATCTCTTGATCATGGAAATGCAAGCCAAATAAATCCCTTCTCCCTAAGTTCATTTGGTCAGTTTTGTTATCACTCTGGTCATGAGGATGGAGAGTTGAGTTTGGTGGCACACCACGGCTTTGTAATCTCGGCATCAGGGGATAGTGGGAGGAAGATGAAGAATTCAAGGCCAGCCTCAGCTACATAGCAGGTTCCAAAGGCTGGGGCTGGTGATGTGGCTCACTTGGCAGAGCACTTGCCTCGCATGCACCAGGCCCTGGGCTCCATCCCCAGCATCAGATGACCTGACTGTGGTAGCACATGCCTGTGACCACAGCATGTAGAAGGATCAGGAGTTCAAGGTCAGCCTCAGTGAGTTTGAGGCCAGTCAGAGCTACATGGGCCCAGTCTCTACCCTTCCCTTAATGCATATTCTACTTGCGTATGTTTATCTGGTTGCAACATATGTCAAGGAGTGTCTGCTTGAGGATAGGAGGCTCCTGAACAAAAGGAGAGCTCACAGCTACAGAGAATTACATGCAGTTTCATACATCCTCATATGCATCCACTAATACAAGCACGGCTTATCATGGAGTCACGCTGCTCCACACATGTGTCCAGGACTGCTCACAGAGGTGTCCACTGTTGCAGATATGTCTGGAAGGAGTCACGGTATATCCAAGCTCTGGCTGGAGAGGTAACTCAGGAGACCATGCAGCTCCTCCTAACTGTTCCCGACTGTCCTTTGCAGGTCCCTCATTTCCACGCCTTTCTTGTTGCCTGTTTATAACTCTGTGTTTCTGCAGCTTCCAATCCCTGTGGATCTTCAGCTCCATAAACCTGCAGCTCACATGTGTGTGCTAGGGTATGTGGGACACACATGTAGAATCCAGTGGTCAATTCAGGTGCCTTTCTCTGTCAAGCTCCATATCATCATCATGATGTCATTGTCGTAGTTGTTGTTGTCGTCGTCATCATCACCATCATATTGTATCATCATGATGTAATCACCATGACATCATTGTCATCATAATGTCATCATTATCACCACTGCCACCACTACCATCATCATCACCACCACCACCACCACCACCATCATCACCACCACCATCATCACGATCATGACAAGGTTTTGTTATGTAGCTCTGGCCAGCCTAGAACTCACTATGTAGACCGGGCTGGTCTTGGATACATCTGATTCTGCCTTCTGAGCACTGGGTTGTGTACCACCATGGCCAGATCTACCTTATTTTTTGAGACAGAGTCTTTCATTGAATTTAGAGCTCATCTTTTGACTAGACTGACCAGCTAGGGAGTCCCAGGACCATCCTGTCTCTGCACCCCATCACTAAGGTTACAGATGCTCATCTCCACATCTGGCTTTTCTCCACATCTGGCTTTTACATGGGTGCTGGGAATTTGACTTCAGCTCCTCATGCATGCACAACAAGCACTTTCCCCCTGGGCCTGCAGCTTGAACCATCTTGAACTCTCCAAGTTCATCTCCTCACCCTGGTGCACTGGGGCATATGTTGCTAATTTTCTTTTTGCTGGGACCACATGCCCAATAAGAAGCAATTTCTGGGAAATGAGTGCTTATTTTCTCTTTTTCTGTTATGTGATAAAATGTGCTAAGAAAGGTGACTTAAGGGAGAAAGGGTTTCTTTTGACTCGCAGTTCCTGTGTACTGTCCTTCATAACGGGGTCGGAAGCAGCTGGTCACATCGCGCCCAGAGCTAGGATGCAGGCAGTGATGAGCGACTGTAGCTGCTGCTCACCTCCTTCTCCACTCACACTCCAGAATCACAGCCTGGAAATGGCCCCACACACCCGGCATTGCCACAGTGCCCAAAATAATCTCACACAGACATGCTCGGAGATTTTTTCTCAGAAGATTCTGAACTGTGTCAAGTTGACAGTTATCATTAGTCATCAAAAAGGCTTATTTGGGCTTCAGGTTTGGGGGGATAGAGCATGGTGGGGTAGGCATGGCTGTAGGAGACTGAGGTGGCTGGTCACACTGAATCCCTGAAGTAAGAAAGCCAACACTGATTATAAAATCTTGAAGTCTGGGTTGGAGAGATAGTTACTCAGTATAGAGCTTGGTACACTTGTGTGAGGGCCTGAGTTCTAACCTCAACCCATGTCAAATGTCAGGTGCAGGTGGCTTGTGCTTGTAGCTCCAGTGCCAGGAAAGCAAGGAGGGCACCTGCGGCTTGCTAGCTAAACTGGGGTAGCTTAGCCTGTTTGGCGAGTTCCAGGCTAATGAGAGACACTGTCTCCTCAAATCAAGGTAGATGGCTCCTAAGAAACAACACCTGAAGTTGACCTCTGGCTTCTATGTATTCATGTACACACATGTATTCACATGCACACGTATGTACACATGAAAAATCTCAAGGCCTGTTCCCAGTGACCCACTTCCTCCACTGACACTACATCTCCTCAACCTTTCCCAAACAGCACTGCCACCTTCGACCAAGGGTTCAAATGTGTGAGCCTATGGGAACGACTTCACATTGAGACCACAGTGGGTTGTTTGTCTCCTACCAGCTAGCAGAGACTGGAGCCCTGGGGATCTCGGAGTGCCTCCTTCCCGAGGACTCCTGCTCAGGGTGGCCCACAGGTCAGAGCATCCCCTTGGGGGAGTGGTGCTAAGATGGAGGTGGTAACAGCCACTCACTCTTGTGTTCTGTGACTGAGTAGCTGGAATCACATGCTCTGTTAGGGAAGCCCTATGCAGGGCCAACAAGATGGCTCAGTGGAGAGAGATGATAGAAGCTGAGTTTGATCTTCAGCATCCACATGGTGAAAGGAAAGAACTAACACTCGAAGGTGTTCTCTGTCCTCCACACACAGCCTGTGGTACTCATGCGTGCATACATGCACACACAAGCGTGCACACATACAGAGAGACATCATAAACACCATAATAATAAATAAGATATTTAAAAGTAATAAACATAAAACAGAGAGAAGTCTTAGGGGGATAAAATTGAGGTACAGAGGTGCACAGTTACCATCACAGCATAGAAGTGGAGACAGGAGAATCAGGAATTCAAGGCCATCCTAGAGTATTCAGTAAGGGTGGGGGCTCATAATTTTTAAGGAAAGAATGATTTTTAGATAACCATGTTGGAAAATGAAATGGCCTTGCATTCACTCATCCTGGATTGCAGTGGCCATTTGTGGGAGGTGTTTATCTGAGAGGCCCTGGGCCCTGGGCATGTGGGGGTGGGGGGCTCCATACATGATAGGATGCTGAGAAACTAGGGCACTGTCACTATGGAGTCACCTAGATCCATGTCGTGAGATAGGCTAAGCTCTAATCAGACAACAACCTGAAAGACAACAACCCTGAGGTCTCTAGATGCTCCAAAGTTGACTGCCACATTCTAGCCAAGCATAGACCACGTATGCATAAAGGCTAAGCATCTAAGGCTAGACACCGGATCTTTGCAACTTAGACTAGAAACAAACTCATTTCAACAGATCAGAGCCGTGCTGTGGACCCCAGAGAAAGAAGCCCCACCCAGATTCTGAAATACAACAGGGTGTAACTGAGTGCTGGCATAGACCAAGGTTGACCTGAGTCTTGAGATAGACCATGGTTGAAACTGAGGTCTGCCTACAGCAGACTGGGACTGAGTGCTGAGGTAGACCAGATGTTCTAGCTAGTTGCTTTCTTATTGCTGTGATAATACACATTGGCTGAATGAACTTGAGGAAGAAGGGTTTATTTGATTTACACTTCCAGGTCACAGTTCATCATTGAGAGAAGTTAGGGCAGAGATTCAAGCAGGAACATGAAGCAGAAACCAGGGGAATACTGCTAGCTGGCTAACTTGAAGGTTTTGCCCAGGCCACCTTCCCAGGGATGGCACTGCCCACAGTAGGTCTCTCTCTCTCTCTCTCTCTCTCTCTCTCTCTCTCTCTCTCTCTCTCCCCCTCCCCCTCCCCCTCCCCCTCCCCCCTCCCCCCTCCCCCTCCCCCTCCCCCTCTTTCTTTCTAGACAGGCTTCCTTTTTTGTAGCCTTGGCTATTCTAGAACTCACTGTGTAGACCAGGCTGGCCTGGAACTTACAGAGATCCACCTGCCCCTGCCTCCTGAGTGCTGGGATTAGTGGTGTGTTCCACCGTGCCTGGCTGGGCTGGACCCTCTTACATCAGCCATCAATCCAGATAGTCCCCATCAATCTAGATAGATCCATCCGGTGACCTGAGGCTGTGCCAAGCTGACAGTTAAGTATAGCTAAAACATGAGGCTAACCCAACTCCAAACCAGAAAATGTGTTTATTGGGGAAATCGATGGGGCCCATGTGTTCTCTCCCTAGTTGTTGACCCATTTCATACAAACTGTTGAGTGTCTGGATTTCTAAACTGTTTTTGTTGTTGTTTGTTTGTTTTATGTTTTTGAGACAGGGCCTCATACCATCTAGTCTGTCCTCAAACTCTCTATGTAGCCTAGGCTGCCCTTGAGACTCATATCCTTCTCCCTCCACCTCCTAAGTGCTGGGATGATGGTCTGGCTTGGAATCGCATTTATACTACAGAGTGCCATAACACACACACACACACACACACACACACACACACACACACACGCACACACACACACTGCTGGAGGCAAGACAATATGGAGCTCAAGGCCAGACTAGGCTACATAGCTTGGATATAAAACGCCCCCTAAAGATTTGTGTTAAAGGCTTGTTCCCCAGCAGGTGAGGCTGCTGAGAGATCATTGAATGGTGACGGTGCTAACCCCATCTCCAGATGTGTTTATAGCTGACCTGGCTGTTAGTAGGTGGGGCCTGCATGAAGGAAGTAGGTCAGTGGGGTCTTGTTTAGAAGTGGATCTCCTGTCTCTGGCGCCTTCCTCTCTTTCTCTGCCTTCTGGCTGCCACGAAGTGAGCAGTTTTTCTGTGGCACCCATTCCCACTGCCATGTTTGATCTTATCTCAGACCGGAAGCAATGGGCCGAAAGCCTGAAGCCATGAAGCAGAACAATCTTTTCTACTCTAATTGATCTTCTTTTATTGTGTGAGTGTGTGTGAGTTGTGAGAGTGACTGTGTGTTGTGTGTGAGTGTTGAGTGTGTGCAAGTGTGTTGTGTATGTGTGTGAGAGTGTGAGTTTGTGTGTGTGTTGTGTGTGAGTGTGTGTATGAGTGAGTGTTGTATATGTGTGTGAGAGTGTAAGTGTGTGGGTGTGAATGTGTGTGAGTGTGTGTGAATGCATGTGTGTGTTGTGTGTGAGCGTGTGAGTATGTGAATGCACGTGTGTGAGTGTGTATGAGTTGTGTATGAGTGTGTGTGCGAGTGACTGTGTGTGTGAGCAAGTGTGTTTGGTGTGTGTGAATGAGTGTATGACAGTATGTGTGTGACTCTGTGGGGGGGGGGTGCGCATGCGTGTGCACGGCCAGGCTCACGTAAAGTCAGAGAACAACTTGGGGAGTCAGTTCTCTTCCTCCCCCCTTTAGATCTGAAGAATTGAATTCTGCTTGTACGGCTTGGCCACAAGCACCATTTCCCTCTTGAGCCATGTTGCTGGGCCCCCTTCCCAGACTTATCACCCCTTTCTGACCAACAGTGGGATGAAGCTGGGAGTCACATATACCTCCTTGTGTGGACTTCCTGCTCGTCTTGTAGCTATGGATCCTAGGGTACTTAGAGTGCCACCTAGAGCTGAGAAAACCGGGTGGACACCTTCTCTGCCCCAGAGTGGGCGGTATTTTTCCACAGTCACCAGGGAAGAATAAAACCAGACGCTGGAAGAACTCCATCCTGGCGGCCAGCCTTCTCCATCTCGCCAGCTGTGGCTTGGAAGGAAAGCCTGGAGGCGAGAGAACAAACCCAGAGGGACCCCTGTCCTCCCTACCGGCTCACCCGCCTGGGGCCACCAGGGACCCTCTCCTTGCCCTCTATCGGCCAGCCCCCCTTCCTTCCAACTACTCAGATATTCCAAGGCAGGAAACTCATGAATATTTATAAGGGCCTGGCAGTGAGGGAGATAAAAAAAAAAAAAACATTTGAAATTTATGAAGCTGGATCTATCTATAAATAACAGGCCGTGGCTGGTGGGGTACCTCCCTCACCCACTGAGGGCTGCGAGTTCAGTACCAGATCTAGTGGAGTCTCCCAGAGCTGTCTCTCTATGAACACGTGTGCACAAACACACAGAGCTTCACTGTGAATACACAGTTTTGTGTGTGTGATGTATACACGTGTGTGTATGGGAGTGCACACATCCATGCACACACAGAAGCCAGAGAATACTCTATTCCTTGAGACTAGTTCTTTCACTGGAACTGGAGGTAGGCTGGTGCAGCATCCCTGCCACCCCCACCCCCACCCCCACACACCTAGGTCCTCTGGTCTCTGCCTTCCACAGTGCTGGGGTTACAGGAGCCCATGCTCAATTTTTACATGGATGCCCGGGATTAGAACTCACGTCCTTGTGCTAGCACAGCAAAAGCCCTTATCCCTTATCCTCGAATCCCTCTCCTTGACCCTGGGACACACAATTTAGCATTCTTCTGTTCATGGCACACACGCGTTCATACCTGGGTGAAGAAAGAGACATGCATTCACACCCAGTAGAGTCTGCCTCTCTTGCACATACTCATACAGACACCCAGCTGTTCAGTATGGACCAGACTCTGTCTAAGCTATCTTCTCTGTTCACACTTGGGCAAAGGCAGCCACTCACACTTAGACATCGGCATGAACTGTAGAAAGGCCACACCCCAGCTCATGAGCCCCTTCCTGACCCATGACCTAAACCCAGAGTCCCTTTTCTGGACCTCGGTTTTCCCGTCTGAATAAGGGACATGCTGAGAATCTTATCTTTTGCAAGTGATGTTTGGAGTGTGTGTGTGTGTGTGTGTGTGTGTGTAAAACAGGGATTGAAACCAGAACCTCATGCCTCTTAAGTAAACATTCTATGGCCCAGCAACCCCACAACCTATTTATTATTTTTTATAAATCTGCACAGTAGAGGCCTGAGACGTGGCTCTGTTATATAGCCCCTGCCTAGCATCCCCCAGTGAGGGGCTGGCGGTGGTTCAGTGGTAGAGCTCTGGTCTAGTGTGTTCAACATCCTGAGATTCATCGCCAGCACCTCAAAAAAACCCAACCAACCAAACAAACAAACAAACGGCAGTCGGGTGGTTCTCATCTGTGATCTCAAGAGGAGCAGAGGTTCAAGGTTAGTCTTAGCTTCATGGAAGTTAGGTTGAGTTTTATGAGACCCAGTCCTCAAAATGAATGAATAAACTTAAGTCCATGGTTGGAGAGAGGGCTGACTTGGGAAAGTGCTCTCTGTGAAAGTCTGAGGCTGGGAGTTTAATCTCCCAGAGCCACCGAGAAGAACCAGATGTCTTGGTGCAGTTGTAGGGTTAGTGCTGAGGCAGAGACGAGGGGGCTCTATGGCTGGTTGGCCAGCCTGGCTCAGTCAGTGAGCTCCAGGTTCAGTGAGAAACCCTGCCTCAAAACACACAGAGACACACAGACATACACACACACACACATATACACACACACACATATACACACACACACACACACATACATACGTACATATATACATATATATGTGTGTATATATGTGTGTGTGTACACTTAACATGGAGGTAGGGGTGGGCACTTTGGAGTACAGACTGCATTACAGAGCCCCCCTTCTAGATGATCACGGGTACGCACTCACACTAGCCATCAGTCTCCCGCTGCCCTTGCAGCTAAGGGTGTTTTCCAGTCTTCTCCAGGGTGTGATGCTTCTCAGCCGAGCCTAGGGATATGGAGGTCACAGCTGTATGGTAAACATATCTCATCAGCATGGGGTTCAGGCAGAGCCTCAGGAACAGCTCCTATCCTCCCTGAACATTACCAATGAGACCCACAGGGCAACTAAACATTTGTGCAACTCCGGCATGGTTGTCTGACAGTAGTCCCTGTTCTCAGTTCCCTGGGGCTGGAAACCAGGCCAGCTTGGCATTGAGTGTCCCATGACACAGCTGTGGGCCCTTTTGGATTCATTAGCTCACTGCTGGAGACTCGGCCCTCTGCCTCCCTAACCTGCCTGGGAATTTCAAAATGGATCCTCGAGGAAGACGCTGACCTGAACAAGCAGAGAGCTCACTCAGCTCTCTTGACACTAATGGGAAGCACTGCCACTGTTCTTGCTTTGCAAATGGGGAAAGCGTGGCTCAGAGAGGTTAAATCACTTGCCCAAGGTCACACAGCCAGAAAGTGGAGGAGCTAAGATCTGAACTCAAGTCAGCTGACTCTGGCATATGGCCGAGAGTTTGAGGGCAGCTCAAGCTATATATATAGTGAGAGCCTATGTCAAAGAGCATGGGAGTTTGTGCGTCCACTCTTAAAAGAAGAGAGAGGCAGAAGGGTTGGCTGACAGAGCAGGGCAGATGGGGGGAGAGGAAGAGAGGGCCAGTGAGAACCTTAGAAAAGAAACAGGTATGCGCTCAATTCCCTTGCACTCCTGTGGTCTGCCAGCTGTGTCCACCATGTGGGAAAGGATGCAAGGGAGGGGCAGAGGGGGGAGGAATAAAAGAAGGTAAGGAGAAAGAGTGAAGGATGAGAGGAAGTGGGAAGTGAGGGCTGTGCAGTCGTGAGGTCCTGAGTTCAAATCACCAGAACCCACATAGAAACAGCCAGGATAGCAAGGATCTGCAATGCCAGTGCTCTCTCATAGAGGTGGTGGCGGGGGCAGGGACAGGGACAGGAGAATCCCTGGAAGAGTATGGCCAGCTAGCCTGGCATCTGCAGGGATGAACACACAAAGCGACCCTCACCTGTCCTTGGAAATGAGAGGACGTTTTCCTGGAAATGGTAACTTTTCTCTAAGCATGAAAGGATTCATGGAACTAGGACATTTTAGCTCCAGATAGAGGAGGGCAGCCAAGTAGAGCCCCAGCCTGTCAATGGTTCCCCAGTCCTGTGCTCTTAACCCTAGCTCTGGCGCTTAACATAGAAGCAAACAGCATCGACTCAGGTTCTCTTTTTCTGGAAATACTGTAGAGATATTTATTTATCATCTACCAGGTTCTAAGGGGTGATTTAGACAGAGAGAAAGTGGAGATGATGGAGACAGATGTTCTTGTCCTTGGCCACTTCCCTCCTGATTAGTTCTGTTACTTTCTCATGGCTATAATGAAATGCCTGAGGTTGGATAACTTTATAAAGCAGAAAGGTTCAGCACACAGTGTAAGACGTTTAAGGGTATGGGTTTGGTATCAGACAGGCTTAGATGAGGACTTTGTGGTGGGAACTGTTATAAACACATATGTTGATACCATGGAGTCCTGCTCCCAGCCCCTCACTGGAGGGGGCAGAGGGACTCTACCACTGAACCACACCCCCACTTCTAAGATCACTGTTACAACCTTCTGGAGAGAATAAACAGGAGGGGTCCCCTCCTCAGAATGACCATACACTCTGGCGAGGGGGCTTGGGGGACAGGTCTTAATGACCTCTTCCTAGCCCCATCTCTTAAGGGACCCACCACCCTCTCAGATTGCCATACTGGGGACCAGAAATGTTTGTAGGGAGAAGCCACATTTAAGATAGAGCATGGTTCATCTATCACACTCACCAACTAGTGTGATAATAAGGTTTTCATCGTGATGAGGGTCAGCAAGAAGGCAATAAGAAGGTCTGAGGCTGCTGAGGTGGTGGAAGGAGAGGAGAGCTGTAAACATGCCCTCCGATCTCCACCGTTGAGGCCTGAGTGACCACACCCATAGACGGTGTGTGCATGCATGCACACCACAAACAAGTTTTCAAAGGGAGCAATTATGGAGGGCTTCTCAGAGGTGGCGGCTTTTCTACCTCATTCTTCACTATGTACAAGAAGAATGAGGCCTGGAAAGATGAGTCAGCAGCTATGCGTGCTTGCTGCTCCTGCCAAGGAGCCAAGTTTGGTTTCCAGCACCCAAAACTGCTCATAACTTTAGTTCTGATATACCTCATGCTCTCTTCTGGCCTCCATAGGCACCTGCACTCATGTGGCACACGCTCACACAGACACAGACACCACACACACACACACACACACACACAGAGAGAGAGAGAGAGAGAGAGAGAGAGAGAGAGAGAGAGAGAGAGAGAGAGAAACACCTATAAATAAAAAGAAAATGCATTTAAAAAGAACCATGGGTATGGTGGCTCACATCTTTAATCCCAGCACTGGCAGGGCAGAGGCAGGCAGATCTCTGAGTTTGAGGCTAGCCTGGTCTACAGAGTGAGTTCCACGACGTCCAAGGATGCATAGAAAGAGCATGTCTCAGAAATAACAACAACAACTAAATAAATGAATAACAAATAAACTAAATAACAAAATAGAATATTAATATCCTTTTTCCTTCCTGTTTTATTGATGAGCTGGGGCTGTGAACAGGAGTGAATGGCCCACCGTGATTAGTTTGGTTCAGGTGACTGTGGAGAACAGGAATCTATCCTGAGTGCTGATTGTGTATCTGGTGTTTATGCCAGTCCTTTTCCTGTACTGCTCTGTAGGACAGACCTGTAAAAACTACATTTCCCAGGTGTCCTTGCTCCCTGGCTTTCTGCTTGCTTCTGGCAAACAGAAAGCTGCAGAAGGTGCTTGCAGGCTGGAGAAAGGGGAACAGAGAGGGGATTCGGTGACCCTTCCTTCTCCCCATTTCCACCTTCCACTTCTAAGTATCCTGAAAAGGGGCTCCAATTTCTGCACTCTGGCCACAGCATCTGCCTTAGGGTTACTGGAAACACTGATCATAGCACATGGGGAGGGCAGGGTTAATTCAGCCTATTCCACACCACAGTTCATTATCATAGGAAGTCAGGACAGGAACTCAAACAGGGCAGGATCCTGGAGGCAGGAGCTGATGTAGAGGCCATAGAGGGGTGCTGCTTACTGGCTCTCTGGACTACCAGCCTAGGGATGACCCCACCCACAATGGCTGGGCCTTCCCACATCAATCACTAATTGAGTAAATGCCCTACAGGCTTGCCTAAAGCCCATCCTATGGAAACATCAATCAATCTTTCTTCTTTTTAAAAATATTTATTTATTTATTATGTATACAGTGTTCTGCCTGCATGCACGTCTGCAGGCCAGAAGAGGGCACCAGATCTCACCATAGCTGGTTATGAGCCGCCATGCTAGGAATTGAACTCAGACCTCTACAAGAGGAGCCAGTGCTCTCAACCTCTGAGCCACGACTCCAGAACTAGAAGAATTTTCTTAATCGAGGGGCCCTCCTCGCAGACGACTTTAGCTTGTGTCAGGTTGACATAAAACTGTCCAGCACATCATACTTTCCGTCCAAAGCTTGGGTGGTAGCTCCTTTGTTGTTGTTTTAAAAATGAATTCTTTTTCTTTTCTGTGTGTGGGTGCGTGTCTGTGTGTGAGACTGTGCAGTGTGGTGCCGTCAGAGGCTAGAGGAGGGTGTTGTCTCCTATCCCTGGAGCTGTAGTTACAGGCAGTGTGTAGCTATGAGTGTGGTGCTGGCACCTTAGCTCAGGTCCTCCGCAGAGCACTGAGTGTCGACTGCCAAGCCAGGACCCCAACCCCTGGTGACAGCTGACAGCTACCAGGCTTCCCGCTTCCATAGTTCCTCTGTCAACTGTCTGTCTCCTCATCTTCAAGTCCCTCCTTGGGGTCATCTAGCATTGCTGTTCCTTCTCCAGTCTGGGAGGACATGGCAGCCTCTGGGCACACCTGAGCATTCCTCCAGCAGCGGAGACCAAGACGTACCAATAGCTCTGTCTCACAAACACGGAAACTGAGGCACCATGAGGTTCAAGTCACTTGCCCAAAGTGACAAGGCTAGAGAGCAGCACCATGCAAGTCCTTTGCCATGCACTGGGTGAGGTTAAGTGCATGAGTCTGGCATGCAGTGTGCCTGGCGCGCACATGGGTGATAATGCAATGACCACTTGCAGAGCTGCTCCTCAGAACGCCGCCGAGAGGCTGGAGATGCCTGCCAGAGCTCCTTAAGCGGGCTGGCCACAGGTGCGGCTGGCCACAATGCCTGCTGATTGAAAGCCCTTCTGAGCTCAGCCACCTGGCAAGACAATGACAGGCCCCTGCTGACTGTCATCCGCAAAGGAGCAGAGGGAGCAGAGGGAGCAGAGGGCCTCTCTGCCTGGGAGCAGCTGCTCCGCAGCTCTGCCAGGATCGATTTTCCCTTCAAGTGGCCCATTCTTATTAACAAAGGGCTCAGTGACCCAGGTGGCCACCACCGCCCACTCTTCTGCAAGTGCATTCTGCCTTTGTGCAGTTCTCTTTGGGTCCAAGGGATGGAACCTAAAGCCTCATGCATGCTAGGCAAGTGCTGGGCCACAGCTTTCTGCCTTGAGCATGAATTTCTTTGGAAAACCTGGAAATGTCCAAAGGATGCATGGAGTTCCACATGAGAGTCTCTGGCTGCCTTGGCTCAGCTCAGTGATGGGATAAGCTGTGTGAGCCCCCAGCACCTGATTGTCTTAACTCCAGTGTCTCAGAGTGTGGCTCTATGGATACAGAGCCTTCAGAAGGGAGCAGATGCAGGCTCCAAAGCCAAGTCGACCAACAGCAGCTCAAAAATAATTGAGAAAGGGCTGGATAGTGGTGTGTGCCTGTAACCCCAGTGCTTGGGAGGCTGAAACAAGAGGATTGCCATGAGTTCAAGACCAGCCTGGGCTACATAATGAGTTCAGGGGTAGTATGGTTGGGGGGGGGGGGGGCTCTGGCTAACCCAACTACCCACCTGAATTTTGCCTTTTCATCTTCCCCAACTGTAAAATTAAATAAACATCTTTTCTTTATAAATTAACCAGCCTCAGGCATTCTGTTACAGTAATAAAAGTGATGCCTACACAAGTCTCCTGCACAGAAAGAATGGAGCAGAGGAAAAATTAGATTTGGAGGAAAAATGGAGAACATTCTAGCTTGCCTCCCAGACTCCACCCCCACCCTCACCCCTAGTTTAATCTTCAGCCTCTCATTGACAGCTTTTGAAATGCTATACTAGGGTAGAACCTTTAGGAAGGCAAGGACCCCATTCATGGCTGCATTCCTGGAGCCTGGGGCAATACCCAGTGTATAGTAGATGCTTAGTGAACGCTCCTGGGAGGAGCAGGTGCCCTTGCCCACCGGGCCTTTGGCGTTGTTCCCTCTGCCAAGAATCAGTCCTCCCTACCCCACGGTCCCTACTCATCCACTTGTTCTGCCCAGTTACTGCAGCTCTTATCCTCCATCAGCTGAGCTCAGTCAGCTTTCCTCACACGGCCCTTGTCACACCCTTTTATAATTGCCTCCTCACTTGTCTCTTTTTGGGTTGTGTGTGAATTTGGGAAGCTTGGGAGCTGCAGTCCTAGCCTCCTCTGTGAAGAAAACAGCCTCGGGCATCTCAAGAGCTCTCTCTGAACTGCGACTTTAAGCACTCAGAATACATTAGCTCCCTGCATGCGCAAACCATCAACTGTACTGTCACCAGCTTCCCTGTTTGGGAAATGAGGAACCCGGGCTCAGAGACAGTAAACAACTTGCTCACTTTTGGTTTTGCAGAGCCAAGGCAGGGGCCTGTGAAATGGCTCAGTAAAGGCACTTACCACCAAGCTGGTCCACCTATGTTTCATCCCTGGAACCCATATAGTGAAAGGACAGAGCTGACCACAGAAAGTTGTCCTCTGACATCAGTAAGCTTGCCATGACATGTGCATACGGACGCATGCACACACACACACACACACACACACACACACACACGCAAATAAAGTGTAATTGGAAAAAAATTAAGTTCAGACTGTGTGCCCCCCCCCCATTTTTTTGTACTCCAGGTCACACCCACCCACTCACTAGTATTTATTTATGTGTTTATTTATGTTGAGATAGGGTCTCTCTGTGCAGCCCTGGATGCCTGGAGCTCACTTTGTAAACCAGGCTGGCCTTCATCTCATAGAGACCCTGCTTGCTTTTACCAACTGAGTGCTGGGATTAAAGGCATGTGCCACCACAATAGGCCTATCGGTTTATTTTTATTCTGAATGCAGCTCTATGAAATTCCCTATGGGCCACACTGCATGGGGAAGCTTCTGTTTGCTTGTATGGAGACTGTGTCTTTCTATAGAGCCCAGACTGCTCCTGGACTCTGGATCACCTCACATTGTCCTCCCGTGTACCAGGATGACAGCAGTGCCCTGCTATGTCATCAGGTAAAGCATTTAAATACTTAAACAGCTTATTCAGAGACCTGTGAGATCGGAGCTATTCTGAGCCTCCCGTTACAGCTGTGCAACTGAGGTCCAGAGTGGCTAAGTTACTACTAGTCCAACAGCACGTAGCAGGACTAAGATTTGAACACAGGAAATGTGGATCCAGAATCAGCTGAGAGGACCGAATGCATTTAGACATTTGTTTGAAACCTTGGAACGTATGTCCGGAGGTACAACCAAGTGAAGAATGATCTGGACACTTAAGTGGAGTGGACACCCTAGAGATGTAGCTCAGTGGTGGATCCCTTGCCTAGACTCCTGCAGTGAGGGCCTGGGACTCGGTGGCAGAGCTCTGGCTGAAACCCTGTGTTTGATGCAGAACAAACTAACAAGGGAACGAAACAAACAAACAAACAAAGAGGGCGGGAGAGCAAGAAAGAAGGGTTGGCAAACCAGTTGTTATCCTGGACTTTCAGGAATACAGCAGTAGCCATGGAGACCATCCCAAGAGCTGGCAGCTGGTGGCCTGGGCTCCTTGGGCAGCAGGTAGCTCCTGCGCCCTCATGTCCCAGCCCCTGTGCAGCCTCTACCGTCTGTCTCCAGCCTGCCCGGGAGCCTCCTTGCAGCAAACGTTTCATTTTGTGCCAGGGTGTCCCTGGCTATCCGTACAAACGCCTCCGCCAGCAGGGAAGATAAATTTCTCCCGCGCCGACCTCTCCGCACAGCGGGATTGATTTCCGAACTCCAGCCCCTGCCGCAGCTCGGGCCCAGCCCCCACCGCGAGTACCAAGGGCTGCAGATTTATACCCTGGCCAGAAATTGAATTCCTGTAAGTCGAGTGAAGTGTCTAAAAAGCTCATCCGGGCTCATTTTTACTTCTGACAAACTTCAGGTGAGAGATTAAATCGGAGTCGGGCTTCCAGCAGCAGGGACCCTGCAGACTGAGAAATCACTATTTGTCTTCCACCCCCTGCCTGGAGCTGGGGCTTCCAGGGCTGACAGAGCAACTGGACCTGCGCTGAGGGGCTAAGGGAGCGGGTTCCTGTTGCGGAGTAGCGAAGGGCACCTGCTCTGGGGGCTTCTTGGTCCCCATTGCAAATATGGAGACATTCACAATGATGGGATTCGAAACCGCTCATTTGGGTCCCTAAGATGGCTCACTGGGTAGACGCACTTGCCTCTGAGCACGAGGACTAGAGTTCCATCCCTTGGACCCACATGTCAGAAGGCCAAAACCGCCTCCAAAAGTTATCTACTGACCTCTAAACATTCATCATGACGCCCCACCCCAATAAATAAATAAATGTCCATTTTAAATAAAGAGAGAAAGAAAGAACGAACGAAAGAAAAGGCTGGAAAGATGTCTCAGAGATCCATACTGTTCTTGTAGAGGACATAAGTTACACACACACACACACACACACACACTTAAAAACAAAAGTCTTTAAAACAATTTTTAAACACTCATTTGAAATAGGCTGCAGCAACCTGGGCCATGGGTGGTTCTCGTTAAGGGTCTCTGGGCTATGGCAAGAAAGATCTCAGAGTCTAGGTAATTCCAGACCCCTCAGTCTAACTGCCCCACTACTGCCAGAGGCCTAGGGAAAACCAGGGAGGAAGAAGCAGAGACAGCAGTAACAGGTTGGGAGAAGGAAAGGAAAAGCCACCAGAAAGGCACCTCTAGCCTGAAAAACCAGCTGTCTGATGCAAATGTGGCTGGCTGCTCCCGTCCTTGGTTCAAAAGCTGCTAAGTATTAAAGAAATGAGTCCTTGATGTCAACACAAAAAGGATCAAAAAGGAATCTTTCTGAGAAGACAGGCGTTTTTATGTCTCTCTGAACTTCGCTAGATCTGGCCTCTGGCAGGGAGGCAGACAGAACAAGCCAAACTGTGGGCTGAGAACTAAATGACTCCGGATCCAGGATTTGTTCATTCAGTAATTCAGCTGCAGCTACTGCAGGAAGACAGTGGCATCTGGGGGAACCTGCAGACAGATGAGAAGGATGTAGGGACATAGGTCCTGGTCCCCTCTTATTTTACTTTTTGGGGGTTGTTGGTGGTGCTAGGACCCATGGTTTTGTGTATGCTCAGAAGTACTCTATCCCTGAGCCATCATGCCCCCACCCTCTCACTGGGGAATCTAGGCAGGGGTTTTATCACTGAGCCACGCCCCAGCCCTGCGGGAAGGTGGTGGTGGTGGTGGTGAGGGATTCTAGGCAGGGGCTCTACAGCTGAGCCACGCCCCCACCCCTCACTGGGGGAGTCTAGGCAGGGGCTCTTCATCTGAGTCACGCCTCCAGCCCTCACTAGGGGATTCTAGGAGTACGGGGTTGGGGGGAGGGGGGGGCTCTACTGCTGAGCTACACCCAGTGAAGTTCCTGAGTATAAAAAGAAGGATCTGACCAGGCCGGTGGTGGCGTACGCCTTTAATCCCAGCACTTGGGAGGCAGAGGCAGGCGGATTTCTGAGTTTGAGGCCAGCCTGGTCTACCGAGTGAGTTCCAGGACAGCCAAGGCTACACAGAGAAACCCTGTCTCGAAAAACCAAAAAAAAAAAAAAAAAAAAAAAAAAAAAAGAGGATCTGAGAATTGAGGCTTCAGATAGAAAACTGGGCAATCACCGGCTTCCAAAACCAAAAAGCTAAGGGCATTTTACAGAATCTCTGAGTAGTGTTCCTCAAAGGTGTCAAGGTCATGGGAAAGAGTGGAGACACTGTCCCAAAGCAGAGAGGAGTAAGGAGATGAGGTGACTCAGTGCAGTGTGGGATCTTGGATTGGATTCTGGAACCAAAAAAAGGACTTGAGTGGGAAAACTGGAGAAACTGGACAAGTCTGAATTCAGTTAGTAGTGACGGGGGTTCAGTTGTGATCAGTGTGCTGGGGTTATGTAAGACATTAACAATGCAAGAGAAGGAGTGGGGACCAGGCCGGTGCTCCCTGGGCTGACTTGTGGAATTTTCCTGTAAACCTAAACTTACTTCAAAGAAGACGTTTGTTAGAAAAGAATCAGCAGGGCACTCACAAGCATTCTGGAAGCTGTCGGGTTTTGTGTGTGAGAAGAGAGGACCACATGCTCAGCACTGTGATTGGCTCAGTGGATAGTAGTTGATGACATGCCGGAAGCACATCTATGACACCCACATTGGTTCAGATGTGGCAGCCAGTCCCCCGGGTTCATACACTAGTGAGGTGGTGACGCTGGCACATGTAGCAGTAGTGTGCGTGGAGGTCAGAGGTCAACGACACCGCCTAGGATGTTATCTGTTCATCCACTGCCTTTGTTTTTAACATTTTATTTATTTGTGTCTGTGTGTGTGAGTGTGTGTATGTGTTTGTATGTGGTGTGTATGTGTGTGTGTGCTGTGAGGTAGACTGGTTTTATTGCCATTTTACAGATGACACAGACCACGCGATATGCTTGGAAACCTACCAAGCAAGAGAAAGGGAGCAGATCCAGGACTTGAACATTCATTATGGCTTAATCTCACTTAATCTTGTGAGAAACTAGCTGCCAAGCATGTAGCACACGGCACCGCTCAGAGGAGTGAAATAAACGTCTGCTGTTATTTATTATTAATTATTAGCATGGCTGCCATTGCTAAAGGATTTCTAGCATAGGGCTGTCACACAGCACTGTCACAGAACACTGTGTGTATTTGTGTGTATGTGTGTGAATGTGTGCATGTACCCTAAATATTGTGGGAACATTTAAGCAGGGGGAGGAGGGATGGATTAGTCTATTTTCTTTGACTGTAACAAAATGCCAGAGACTGGGTCATGTAGAAAGGAGAAATGTTTAGAGGCTGAGAGTCTAAAGTTGGGAGTCCCTATGAGTTTATCCTCTGGTAAGGGGCTCATGATGTCATCACAGTGCTGGAAATAGCTACAGCAGTGGCACATGATATGACAGAAAACCAGGGCTATTCAGGAGGCAGGCTCACTTCTGATATTCACCTATTACTTGTTGTTAGTCAGGGTTTCTCAATCTTCCTAATGCTGTGACCATTTAATACAGTTCTTCATGTTGTGGTGATCCTTCCAACCATATAATTATTGAACGTATGGACAAAGGAACAGAAAGATCAATAGATCGATGGGTGAATAGGTAAATGGATGGATGAATGACCATACATATGGATGGATGGGTGAATTGTGGATGGATGGATCTTGAATGGTGAATGAATGATAAGTGAGTGAATGACTGAATGTGTGAATGGGTGAGGGAGTGGGCGTCTCACAGTCCTACCCACTCTGCTTCCCGGCTCTCTCAGGCAGAGCCACTGTGGCTCAAAGGATCCCCTGCCCTTCAGCTCGGCCAGGTGAGCTGATATCTTTTTTAAAGCCTGACAAGCTTATCACTCAGTTGGGATTTGCTCAGCACCTCCAGCTCTGACAAAGGCAGCTGGCTATTATCTCAAGCTCTCCGAAGGGTTGGCTGCTGACACGGTTCAGATGCAGCAGCCAGGCGTGTCCCCGAAGCATTTATCACAGCCCCTCTTCCAGGACTGCTTCTGAGCCTGCCAGGAGCCCATGTCCGCCTGAGCTCAGACAGCCCACCTGGGGGAGGGGGACGGGGAAAGGGAGAGGGAGAGGGAGGGGAGGCAGGGGGACTATTCACTGTGACTGTGCGAAAACATTTGGTCTCTAACCTACCAGCCCACCAACATTCCATAAACATCTGAACAACAGACAGAACTCCCACCCTCATGTCACTTTCTGTCTCTGTCTTAATCACTCCCGAGGCCTGAATGGTCATGGCAACCCAGGTTTAGAGGAAAGGGACAGGAGAAGGGCATTGAGGTCATGTTTGCTGTGACCATGTTAGCCTGAAGGGAGATCATGTTTGAACCCTGACTCCACTACTTACAGGCTGTGCCACTGGAGCCAAGAGTCTTGGCTTTTCTTTGCCCTAGAGAAAAGTGGCACCTCTCAGCCTTGTAATGAGGATTAAACCTGTTAGCAGATGCTATGTCCTGAGAGCACTCAGATGCAAAGCTACTGCTGAGACCTAGTATCCTGTACTCGTGCCCAGTACCACAGGTTCCAAGTCAGTGTGATGCTGGGATTCCTCTCCTTCTCCCTCTCTCCCTCCCTCTCTTTCTCTCTCTCCTCACCCTCTCCCTCTCCCTCCCTCCCTCCATCCATCCCTCTCCTTTTCCCTTTCCTTTTCCCTCTCCCTCTCTCTCTTTCTTTCCTTCCTGAGGATGGAGCTCACTAATAAATGCTAAGCTAGCCCTCTACTAACTGAGGTACACCCCAGTCCTTGTCAGTGTGTTCTTTAGGAGGTGGAGCCCAGATGAGATGGTAGCATGTGCTTTTGATTCTGGTATTTTTTTATTCCGGAGCTACAGGCAGGTAGAGTTCAAGGCCAGCCTGGTCTACATAGTAAGTTCTAGGCCAGCCAGGGCTACACAGTGAGACAAATTAAAAAAAAAAAAAAAAAAAAATGGTGTGGCCTGACTGTGGGCCAGCCTCCCTTACTTTTGACCTGGGGTTGTATCATAGTTATCTTTCCCTGTTGCTATGACAAAAATACTCTGAGAAAAGCAGCTGGAGACACAAAGGACCTATTCTGGTTTGCAGGGTCAGTGAGATGGTTCACCTAGTAAAGGGGCTTACTGTTCAAACCTGGGGACCTGAGTTAAATCCCTGGAGCCCACATGAAGGTGGAAAGAGAGAACAGACTCCACAGAGCTGCCCTCTGACCTCCACATGCATGTTGCGGCACACATGTCCCTCCCTACAATAATGGCCAAGCAACAGGACTGGAGAGGTAGCTCAGTGGTTAGGAACACTTACTGCTCTTCCAGAGACCCTGACACATGGATGCTCACAACTATCTATAACTCCAGTCCCAGGGGATCCAACACTGTCTTCTGGTCTCTGTGGGCACTGCATGCATGTGGTACAGACGTTCATGGAGGGAAACACCAATAAAGTAAAATATTTTAATTAAGACAAATAAAACATTCTTTTTTGTTTTGTTTTTGGTTTTCTTTCTTTCTTTGTTTTGAGGCAGAGTTTCTCTACAGCCTTGGCTGTCCTGGAATTTACTCTGTAGATCAGGCTGGCCTCAAACTTACAGAGATCCACCTGCCTCTGCCTTTGCCTCCCAAGTGACTGACAAAAAACACATACTCTGACTCACAGTTCAGGGGTACAGTCCCTCATTGCAGGGAGGCCAAGCCAACAAGAGCTAATGCAGTTGGTCATGTGGCCTCCGCAGTCATAGCCGAGAGCAATGGATTGTGAAGGAGTGGACGACTCCTGAAGAATGATCCCTGAGACTCTCCTCTGGCTTACAACACACACACACACACACACACACACACACACACACACACACACACACACGTTACTTAATTGGCCTTTGGGTATTAAGAAGGTAGCAATTTTAATACTAGCTTCAGGGCTAGTGTGTGGCTCAGTGGTAGAATGGATGAGACCCTGGGCACCATCATCAGCACCACCAAGAAAACTGTGCAGCCTAATGGTGACTGTGAGCAGCTTTTCTAACTCTCTGCCTAGGGCTGTTCTAATTCTAAATGCATATGTTATCTTTGTAAACCATTGCATCCTCCAGGGATCCTTGTGAGGTAGGGACAGTTAACATGTCAGCTTTACAGATGAGGAGGGTAAGGCTCAGATAAATTGACCAATTTGCCTGGATTACACAGCATTCGACTTGTCAGTCAAGAACACAAATCCAGGCAGGACCTTGTGGAGTAGGCTCCACTCTGATGGACTATGAGTGAAACACATCCAGGGACCAGGTGTGCAAGCCAGTGTGTTCACCTGGAGTCCCAGCACTCTGAAGGCAGAGGCAGGAAGGCTGTGAGTTTGAGCCAGCCTGGGCTGCAGACCAAGAATTTGTCTGAAGAAAAAAAGGAGAAGAGGGAAGGAAAGAAGAGAAAGAAAAAGAGGAGGGGGAGAAGGAGAGAAAGGATGGAAAGAAAGGGATGAGAAAGAAAGGAGCATGAAGGTGGCACAAGAGAAGGGGAGGGGCAGGGAAGGGGGAAGGGAAAGGGAGGGGGAGGGGCAGCTCCTAACCGTAAGGATTTTGGATTTTGCCCGGAAAGACGTGGGTGACATCACAGAATCCTTTTTGGGAGGCCGTGGGAGAAATCCCTGCCTGTTCTCAGTACCAAAAATAGTTGCTGCTTCTTGGGAGCATCTGGTGTACTTTGCTTTCAGGACACTGGGGACAGCAGAAGTGACCAGCTTTCTCTTTTTGAGTTTTGTGCTGAGGAACTACAAGCCAAGTTCTTGGCCAACCATATGCTATCAGGGCTAGGTTTTTAACACATTCGTTTTTCTCAGTCTCCTTTCTGCTTATGCTCCTCTTACTCCTTTGCCAAAATTAAAAAAAAAAAAAAAAAAAAGAAAAGAAAATGAATTTAAACAAGCTTTGGAGCTGGGGCTGGGTCTCAGTTGGTTGAGCTGAGCGAGTGTCCAAGGCATAAGAAGCTTCACTATGGCATAAAACTCGGTGTGTTGTCACAAGCCTGTAATCCCAGCACTGGGTCGTGGTTATCCTCAACTACACAGAGTTAGAGGCCAGCCTGGGCTCAATGAGACCTTTTCTCCAACAAAACAAGGCGTGAGGGTAGAAGGGTTCTGAGAGTCGGGTCAAGAATGACCAGGCTGGGCTGTGACTGTGTGGTGAGTTGCTTGCTTCGCTTGAGCAGGCTCTGGGTTCCATTTACATCTTCTTATAGAGGAATTCAAGTTCATCATTTAAATGGTGAGATGGCTCTTACTACCAAGCCTGACCTGACTACCTGAGATGGAATCCAGCCCCCCACCCCATGGAGAAAACCAACTCCTACAAGGTGTCCTCTGACCCCCACAACACAACACACACACACAGACACACACACACACACACACACACACACACAGAACAGAGAGAGAGAGAGAGAGAGAGAGACAGACAGACAGACAGACAGACAGACAGAGATGCAACACACATGAAATGCATTAAATAAAAAATATAGTTACTGGGTGTTTTGCCTGCACATATGATTGTACACCTCATGTATTCAGGGCCTATAGAGGTCAGAAGATGGTGTCAGATCCCCTGGAGCTGGAGTTACAGAGAATTGTGAGTGGCAGCTATGTAGGTCCTAGGGATACAGTCTGGGACCTCTGGAAGGGTAGTCAGAGCTCAGAACCATTAAACTACCTCAGTAGCTTCCCCCACCCATGCATTGTTTTAAAATAGGAAAGAGATTTGGGAACAAAGTTGGGCTTGGGCTGGGTGAGAGCTGTTGATGAGCTTGCCACCATGAAAGCATAGAACCTGGAGTCCCACCCCCAGAACACACAGTTTTAAAAGGTCTGGCATGGTAGTACATGGTTGTAATTCCAGTGCTGGCAAGGCAGAGACAGGAGGATTCCTGGGCTCTCTGGACAGCCAGCTCAGCTGAATTGATGAGCTCCAGGTCAATCCGAGACACTTTCTCAAAACACAAGATGGAGGGTTGGGTGTGTTGGTACATGCCTCTAATCCCAGCACTGGTATATGTGTGTGTGTGTGTGTGTGTGTGTGTGTAGAGGCAGATAGATTGAGACTAGCCTAGTTTATGTAGTGAGTTCCAGGACAGCTAGGGCTACATAGAGATACCCTATCTCACACACAACAACAACAACCCAAGGTGGACAACACTTGACTCTTGGGGCTTGAGGACTGAAGGCCAAGATTATCCTCTGGTCTCCACATTCATTCACTGCACACACACACACACACACACACACACACACGACAAACTTAAAGGCAGTGATAAGAATGTCTGACTTAGAGATGGAGGTAGGGTTGGTTGGTACAGCCCTTTTGTAGATAGAATTTCTGAAGTTCTGAGTTCCACGTGTGCGTGTGATGAAATGAGGATGGAATCCAATGTCTATGTATGCTAACTAAGCACTCTAGGGCCCAGAGTCCCTGGTTTTTATTGTTGTATAATGTTCCTTTCTGTGGATGCATCTTATAGTGTTATTATACCAATTATTATATAATTAGAAGCTCAAAAAAGAAACACTCCTACCTGTCTAGTTTTAGGCAGTGCCTAATAAAAATCCTTTTAGGGGACAGCAAGAGGGCTCAGTAGGTAAAGGCCCTTAGATGGCCCAAGTTCAATCCCCAGAAGTAGAAGAGAACAGCAAGCTGTCCTCTGACTGACACATTCGCCTGTGTCATGGCACATGTGTGCACCTGTGTGTTTGTGCACACATACCCTACAGTGTAATTTTAAAAAACATTCTTTTTTTTTTAAAAAAAAAAGGATCACTGTAGCAGCCTTCTACTTGGCCATATGATCCTTATGATTTGCGTGGGCTGGATTCTTAGTCTCAAATTGGCTGGGTAAAGTGCAAGAAGAGACATCTGACCACCTTGGCTGTGGGTTGGCAGCCCGCCCTCCCAGAGTGTCTGATCCCACTCTCAAATTTAATTGGAACCATTGTGCGGTGTTTTACATATCCTTGTAAACCACTTAGATGCTTTTCTGGAAGGAAGAAAAGTCCAAATAAATATATAAGCCCCAAGCCACCTCAGCTCACTGATTAAATTACCCAGTCTCAAATTCGATTCTAGCCTCATTTTATTAAGAGGCAGCTGCTTGCTCTCTTCCAGTTGGCTAATCCTCCCACAGCCAGTGCTCAGGGGGTGGCTGCCCCCAGGGGACCCAGCCACAATCCCTCAGTCTCGGGGAAGCTTTTTTCTTTTCTTCATTTTAGCAGAGTTGGGGATAAAACTCAAGGCTGCCATGACTACTAAAGCCAGAGCTGAGGGTGTCCCCAGCTTCTCACTGGGGAATTCTAGGCAGGGGCTCTGCCACTGAGCCACGCTCCAACCCCTCACTGGGGGATTCTAGTTGGGAGCTCTATCATTGCCCTGTGTGTCTCAGGCTTAATTAACCCTGAGACTATTATGGAGCCTTGTGCTTAATTGGGGCAGCAGCTTCCATGAAAGTATTTGGAAGCTCCAGCTCACAACATGTGATTTGAGGAAGAGGTACTTGAGGGCGCAGCTTACCCTCTTAAAGCCCATTAGCCAGAGTATTAAGATGGAAACCAGAACTCAGGAAAAGAGAGTGCCTGGGAGGCTCTTTTACAGAGGACCTGAGTTCAGTTCTCAAGCACCCATAAGAGGTCGCTCACAAGTACATGTAACTCAAGCTCCAGGGGCTCAATCGCCCTCTTTTGGCTTCTGAGGGCACTGCAAATCATGTGTGCATCTCCGCCCCCCCCCAAGCCCCACCCCAATTAAAATAAAGTATTTGAAAAGAACCTCCCTGTCTTTTGGTAAGATTACGGGGTGGCTCAGGAGGCGCTGTGGGTGTGGGTGGAGTTATATTGGATAAGGTAGAACCAGAAGCCACTGGTTGCAAGAGGGGTTTAGGACTAGTGCTTTCCTGTAAATGGGTTTTCTGGTGAGACTCCTAGAGGATTGAAGGATTAGAACCGGTGATAGTGTGGCACCCTCGGCTCTGCTGGACAGAGGCTTCAACTGGGTGAGGGGCTCCTTGCTCTTCTCATTTGCCCAAAATTTTCCTGTCTTTAATAATTTTTTTTACATATATTTATTTGTGTGTTAATGTGAAGACATTGAATGGCTTGACACCTGTGGGGTCAGAGGACAACTTGCCAGAGGCAGTTTGCTCCTACTCTGTGGGTGCCCAGGAGTCGAACTTAGATTGTCAGGCTTAGTAGCAAGCACTTTTACTATCTGGGCCATCTTGCTAACTCCACACTGTCATTTTATGCATTTCCCTGAGATAGACCACTGTGCCCCTCAGGTTAAGACCCTCCAGGAATCAAGGACTTTGGTACCAAGCTACACAGACCCCAGTCTGGAAATGGCATTTGGACTATTCAACATCAAGCCTTCTAGGCCATTCCTATTCCATAGAAGTGAACCTGACTGAACATTTGAACTTAACCCTGCAGGGCAAAACTCAGGCTCTTAGTGTGCTGAGACCTGGCGGCCAAACCCGAGGCATTTAATTACACAGCTGCAGAGAACATTCCAGCAGGGCACGTGCCATACAGACAATTATTTTAGGAAAGCCACAGAAGCTGTCTCTTCGTGGTGCTTAGATCTTGCTTCTCTTTTACAATTCAATATTTCATATGTTGGGAGAAGTGTCTTGTTTGCTTCAAAGGACATGCCAGGAAACACAGGCCGGGGATGCTAATTATGTGGACGGGGCTGCTTTGTTTTTGCATAATGAGAATCTTTGAGGGGAGTTCTAGCCTAATTGCTTGGGGACCTGAGCCAGTGGGAGGATATATAGGCAGGGACATTTGGGCTCCTTGTTCATTGTTCAGTTTTGAAAGGATTGGATTTGCTCTGAAAGGAGGCTAAGCAGTTGTGCTTTCTTCAGGGAGCAATGGCCTTTTGTGGGCCGTTTTTCCTGTGTTAGGTTGAGATCCTTGCTGAGCCTGGTGGACCAAGCCTGTAATACCAGCTACCTGGACACAGAGAGAGTACAAGACCAGCCTGGCTAACTTAATGAGACTCTACCTCAAAAGAAAAAGTAAGAGATGGCTCAGCAGTTAAGAGCATTGGCTGCTCTACCAGAGGACCTGGGTTCGATTCCTAGCACCACCATGGCAGCTCATAACTATAACAGTTCCATGGATCCTACGCCCTCTTCTGATCTTCCCAGGCATTCATTTAATGCACAGATATGCATGGAGGTAAAACACAAGAGCACCATACTCAGCTTTACAGAGTGCAGTGCAGGCATCATTTAGACTAATGTGGTGTGGAGCAGCTTTGTTTACTGGAGGCCCCTTTTGGGGGGTGTGCAGAAAAACGAGCCCGTGTACCCAGAGTTGATGAGCAGCCCCAGGCCTCCTGGCTCTGTAAGACATCCCGGAATAGCCAGGAGTTCTCTAACAGAAACCAGCCATGGTGATACTTGCCTGTCATCCCAGAACTCCAAGGGCATAGGTAGAAGTACAAGACCAGGTCACCCTTGGCTACATAGTGTGTTTGAGGCCAGCCTGGGCTACATGAAATCCTGTCTCAAAACAAACAAAAGTAAGCAAAAGGAACAACAACAACAACAAAAGAAATCAAGAGTTCTTCTACAGGTAGCTGGTTGTGGTGGAACATGCCTTTATACCAATACTGGAGAGGCAGATGGGTCTCTGTGAGTTCAAGGCCAGTCTGGTCTACAAAGCAAGTTACAGGCTAGCCAAGGCTATTACATAGAGAACCCTGTCTGGAAAAAGCAAAACCAAACGAAACCAAACCTAACCTTTAAGAGTTCCCCTGACAAAGGACTGGAGAGTTGGCTCAGTGATTAAGAGCATTGGTTGCTGTTCTAAAGGGCCTTGGTTCGGTTCCCAGCACCACATGACCCCTAACAACTGTCTGAAACTGCAGCTCCAGAGGACAGAAAACACGCACACTCAGGCAAAACACCCATACAGAAAAGAGAAGAGGAGAAGAGCTCTTCATAGGAGCGTCATGGCTCACTAGGACCTGGGGGTGCTAGAGGACCTTAGGAGAGTCTCCTGAGTACATGGATAGAATGGACTGTGGCAGCTTCTGGGCCTAGGAGGGGGAGTACAGGGCACTGAATCTTTCCTAAGTCTTCATTAGCACAGTACACATAATAGTAATGCTATTTTCATACCACACGATGACTTGTAATTGTATTCCTCCCATCCCCCTCTCCCCTCCCACTCCTGCTGACCCCTCCCTCTTCCCTCCCACTCCTGCTGACCCCTCCCTCTTCCCCCCCACTCCTGCTGACCCCTCCCTCTCCCCTCCCACTCCTGCTGACCCCTCCCTCTCTCCCTCCCACTCCTGCTGACCCCTCCCTCTCCCCCACTCCTGCTGACCCCTCCCTCTCTCCCTCCCACTCCTGCTGACCCCTCCCTCTTCCCCTCCACTCCTGCTGACCCCTCCCTCTTCCCCTCCCACTCCTGCTGACCCCTCCCTCTTCCCCCCCACTCCTGCTGACCCCTCCCTCTCTCCCTCCCACTCCTGCTGACCCCTCCCTCTTCCCCCCCACTCCTGCTGACCCCTCCCTCTTCCCCTCCCACTCCTGCTGACCCCTCCCTCTCTCCCTCCCACTCCTGCTGACCCCTCCCTCTTCCCCTCCACTCCTGCTGACCCCTCCCTCTCTCCCTCCCACTCCTGCTGACCCCTCCCTCTTCCCCTCCCACTCCTGCTGACCCCTCCCTCTTCCCCTCCCACTCCTGCTGACCCCTCCCTCTTCCCCCCCCACTCCTGCTGACCCCTCCCTCTTCCCCCCCACTCCTGCTGACCCCTCCCTCTTCCCCTCCCACTCCTGCTGACCCCTCCCTCTTCCCCCTCCCACTCCTGCTGACCCCTCCCTCTTCCCCCTCCCACTCCTGCTGACCCCTCCCTCTTCCCCTCCCACTCCTGCTGACCCCTCCCTCTTCCCCCTCCCACTCCTGCTGACCCCTCCCTCTTCCCCCCCACTCCTGCTGACCCCTCCCTCTTCCCCTCCCACTCCTGCTGACCCCTCCCTCTTCCCCTCCCACTCCTGCTGACCCCTCCCTCTTCCCCCTCCCACTCCTGCTGACCCCTCCCTCTTCCCCCCCACTCCTGCTGACCCCTCCCTCTCCCTCCCACTCCTGCTGACCCCTCCCTCTCCCCCCCACTCCTGCTGACCCCTCCCTCTCCCCCCCCACTCCTGCTGACCCCTCCCTCTTCCCCTCCCACTCCTGCTGACTCCTTCCTCTTCCCAGCCAGCCCTTCTATTTTCATGTCTTTTTCTTTTTTTGTGTGACCCGGTGGGTTTTGTGGGGTTGGCTGCTTACAGAGTGTGGGTGAAGGACTGTTTACAGGGCTGCAGGCTCCTTACTGGTGGCCACACCACTGAGGGAATGTCTCTCCCTCCTGAGCAACCATTACTGCCTGTTAGTCCTAAGGCAGGGACAGAGCCTTGAGCTTCCTTCTCTCCCCTTCAGCTACCATTAACTAACTGCCCATCAATCCTCAGAGATGGCTGTGGTCTCATTAGGCCCCCAACCAGCAAACATTGTCTATCAACCCTCAGGGAGGCTTCTGCTGTTTGAGTCTTGGCTCTGCCTAATTCATTTTTAAACTTTTTTAAAATGATATTTTTTATTTTATGTATATTGGTGTTGAGAATGTCAGACGCCCTGGAACTGGGATTGCATGCTTTTGTGAACTGCCTTGTGGGTGCTTGGAATTGAACATGGGTTCTTTGGAAGAGCAGCCAGTGCTCCTAACTGCTGTGCCATCTCTCCAGTTTGGTCAGTGGTCAGTAGGTGTGATGGCTCAGCAGGTAAAAACAGGTTTGCCACCAAACCTGATGTTCTATTCCTGGGAATCACACTGTGGAAACAGAACCAATTCCTGCCAGTTGACCTCTGGTTTCCACATGTGCTCTGAGGCACACTGTATACACACACACACACACACACACACACACACACTAAGTAAGTACGTAAATAAGTAAGTAAGTAAGTAAATAAATAAATAAATGTAATTCGTAAAACGAAACAAAAAGCTTGATCAGGACTTCATGCAAGGAAAGTCATGTGGGCTCTTACAGAGGGGGTCCCCCAGCTTTGGAAGGGTGTAAGAAGCACAGCCTGACTCATCTCAGCTGTCCTCTGTGAATGGATTATTTTTTTATAAATTAGTGGAGGTGTGGAGGTCGGTGTGTAGCTAGCTCATTTGCTCACATTTCAATAAAAGAATTGGGAAGAGACGGTGGTGTGCAGCAGGAGTCCCCACGACCGCTCCTGACTCAGCCTGGCCTACCTCTGCCTCAGCTCCTGGGCATTGCCTCTGTTTGGTATCAGTAACAGCCGTGCAAATAGTGGATTTTGCGGTGCTTGCCTCTCAAGAAAGACTCGTGGTAAGACACACTGTAGGCAGGGCTGGGCTCAGTGGCTAGAGGGCTTGCCCAGCATGTACAAAGATCTGGGTTCCTTCCTCAGCACTGTATGAACTGGGTATAACAGTCCATGATTGTCAGCCTAGTGCTCAGGAGGTGGAGGCAGGAGGATCAGGATTTCACTGTCATCTGTGGCTGCAAGAAGGAGTTTGAGGCCCCTGTCTCAATACAAAAACAAGCCTGCTAGATGGGACCAGAATTTGACTACTTACTCACTGTCTTTGCCTGGACTCCAGCAGTCACTCTGAGCTGGGACTGAACACCCAAGTTAGTGCACATCTCTCTTCTGCTAAGAACCCTCCATGCCTCCCACCTCATCCACACCAGAAGCCAAAGTCCTGGCTGCTGTTCACCAGCTCCTTCAATGTCACATTGTCATCTCTCCACTCTTGTCCCCCTTCACTTAGTGCTTGGCTCACCCCACTCTGGCCACCCAGGTCCATGACCCTGCCTCAGGTCTTCGCCCTTGCTGTTCCTCCTGTCTGGACCACCTTGCCACACACATGGTGCCCCCCACACACACATCTCCTTCTAGTCTGTACTCATCCAAAGTAGCACCCTGACTTTGGATGAGTACACATCAGCTCCCCACACCCTCTTTTCCTCATATTTCTTCTGTCTATACTACTCAACAATTCAAAATATCCGATCTTCACTTAATTTGCATTTTTAGTGTGTTTTCTCCACTTTTAAAATGTGTGTGGATGCGTATGCACAACAGGCATGTGAGGACCAGAGGACCACCTCAGGCACTTCAGCTGTCTTTGAGACAGGTTTCTCACTAGTCTGGAGCTCATCAAGGAGGCTAGGCTGGCTAGACACTACAGAGATCCTCCTGTAACAGGGTCACCAGAACTTGCACCACCATCCAGGGCTTTTTGCATGTGTGCTGGGGATTTGAACCTGGATCCTCTTGCCTATGCCGCAAGCACTTTCCTCACTGAGCCATCTCATCTGCCCCTGGTGTTTGCTCTTTAAGATGTTGCTAGGCTGGGTGGTAGTGGAGTACAGCTTTAACCCCAGCACTTGGGAGGCAGAGGCGGGCAGACCTCCTAGTTCAAGTCAGCCTGGTCGGTCTACAGAATGAGTTCCAGGGCTACAGACAGAAACCCTGCCTAGAAAAACAAAAGAACAAAAACAAAACAAACAAACAAACAAACAAAAAAAAACGCTCTACAGTCTTTCTTCTGAAACAGGGTTTCCTTAAGCACTACTGGGAGATTGCTGTATTGATTTGAACTTAGTGTATACACAATCAGCATAGCACACTCCAACACAGAACTCTGCACTTAAGCAATCCTCCTGCCTCAGCTCCCAAGTGCTGGGTTATTAGGCATGCAATACTACTCAATGCTCAAAGTCCCTGATTTTTCAGTGGCTATTCTTAGGTCCCTTTGCACGTTGCTATTTAGAGTGCTGAAAGTTTCCCTTCCTGGGGCCACAGCTCAGTGGGCACAGTGCTGGCCTACCATGCAGGAGGCCCTGGGTTCCATTCCTAGCACCTAATAACCAGGGGTGGTGTTACCCTCCTGTAATTCCAACACACAAGAAATTGGGGTAAGTGGAACACAAGTTCAAGATTACTTTCAGCCATATGGTTAGTTCAAGGCCAGCCTAGGCTTCATGAGATTCAACATACATGTGGCAGTTCAAAGATAATCTCGGTTGTCAGTGCCCACTGTCCACCTTGTTTGGACAGTGTCTCTTGTTCATTCCTGTGTAAGCCAGCCTAGAAGGTCCGAGAGCTTCCAGGGATTCTCCCGTCTGCACCTCTCACCTTGATGCAGTGTTAGGGTTACAGACACGATCTCCGGTGTCTGCTTTATGTGGGTTGTGGGAAACCAAACTCAGGTCCTCATACTGGCATGGAAAGTGTTTTCCATCTTGTTTGTATGTGTGCATGTGTGTGCTTGGTATGCACTTGTACACGTGTGCAGAGATCAGAGGAAGATCTCAGCTGGTGATGTTCCTCAGGTACTTCCCACCTTCTGTTTGAGACAGAGCCTCTCATTGGTCTGCAAAGTTGTCCTGTTGTCCAGTCAGGCCAGAGAGCCTCCAGGGACCAGCCAGTCTCTGTCTCTGTCTTTTTTTCATGGGCTCTGTGGATCTGAACTGAGGTTCTCATGCATGCAAGGCCATTTCCCCACCAAAGAAAGGGCTTCTGTCCTTCCCAGCAAGATGAAAGGGAGCCCCCTTTTTGGGTTCCTACTCTCTGACCGCACCCTTTTCTCTGCAGACTCTCTTCCAGAGCCCAGAAGAGGGCTGGCAGCTCTATACATCAGCCCAGGCGCCGGATGGCAAATGCATCTGCACGGCTGTGATCCCTGCACAGAGCACCTGTGCCCGAGATGGTCGGAGCAGAGAGCTTCGGCAGCTCATGGAGAAGGTAGGGACTTGACGGGCACTGAGGGATGAGGTTGGGGAGGATGGCTAATATACCCCTTTGCTTTCTGCTCTGTCGCCAGCTAGGCTAAACCACAAAAGCTCCAGCTAGGTAACTTGTCCTAAAGTGGCCAGTGACCGAGATACCATCTAGGTAGTTTTTTTTTTTTTCTTTTCTTTTTTAGTTTCATTTTTTATTAAATACTTTTTATTTTTTGGTTTTGTTGAGACAGAGTCTCTCTATGTAGCCCTGGCTGTCCTGGAACGCTCTCTGTAGACCAGGCTGGCCTTGAGCTTGGAGATCCACCTGCCCCTGCCTCTCCATTGCTGGGATTAGTCGTTTGCAACCTTACCCAGCTCTATTAAATATTTTGAATTTACCTTTCTTGTTGTTGTTACTGTTTGCTTGGGGTCTCACTGTGAAGCTCTGGCTGGCCTGGAACTTCCTATATGAAGCAAACTGGCCTCAGATTCACAGAGCTCTACCTGTCTCTGCTTCCCTAGTGCTGGAGCTAAAAGAGTGCACCACCTTGTCCAGCTTGTTTTCTTTTTTGAAATAGTATCACGTAGCCCAGGCTGTCCTCAAATTCACTATGTAGTTTAAGCTTTGAACTTCTGATCCTCCTGCCTCTATCTCCGGAGTGTTGGGATGACAGGTGTGTGTCCACTCTGTCTTCCAGGTGAGTGCTTTCACTCATTATTTGTTCCAAGCTTCCTAGAAAGATAGGCCACATGTTTATAGAGCTGGGAAGGCAGTGGTGTCAGGGGCAATGTGTGAGTTTGTTCTCATGCACTCTGACCAGGCAGCCAATTCTCATGCAGCCTTGGGTGTCCCTGCTAAGAAGGTGCTTGGTGCCCTTTTCAGGCAAGGGTCTCACCTGCTCTTCGTTCTGTCAAGAGTTGTGCAAATTGTGCAGCTGAGAGTGGCAGTGCACACTTATAATGCCAAGACTTGGGAGGCTGAGGCAGAATGACTGCCACAAGTTTGAGTCCAGCCTGGGCCACATAGGAAGATCTGTTGAGTGGGAGGTGGAGTGCTAGTTGGCACCAAGTCTTGCGGCCTGAGATCAAACTCCAGGTCCTACATGGCTAGGAGAGAGAATGAACTCCCACCAGTTGTCCTCTGATTGACACATACCAACCAAACAAGTGTAATTTTAACATTTTAAAGGGGAGACAGGAGTAGTTGGGAACTTGAACCAGTCTGGCTGAAGTATGAGCTTCAGGTTTGGTGACCCTGTCTCAAAAAATAAGGTGGAGGGTTATTGTGGGAAACAACCAACATCAGTCTCTGGCCTCCAGACATACTCGTGCAGATGTGTATGCACACATACATATACATACTTACATACATGGATATGTATGCACACATGCATAGATGTGTATGCACACACATACACTTACACACAGATATGTATGCACAGACATGTACACACTTAGATATAGATATATATGCACACATACACACACACACACACGCACACGCACACGCACATGCACACGCACACGCACATGCACATGCACACGCACACACACACACACCTGCATGCAGAATCTTTTTTATTCTGGCTGCCACCATCTGTCTCCAGGATGTTTCCTTTTCTTTGCTGACTGAAGTCCCTGTCACTGCCCATTTGTCAGCTGTGAAGCCTGCAATCACGCCCCCTCACTGAGCATAGGAGAAAGCTGGGGCTTGGCAGCAGGGAGCACCTGGGAACCTGCAGCCCACCCACCTCTGACTCTCAGAATCCTGCTCTGCCCACTCCCCTTACTAAAACTGCTTTCCCCCAAAGCTGTGGACTTTCACATAGTGCCCTCTGATTGTTCATAGTGGCTGAAAAAAATAGTTCATGGCCTGACTATGATGTGTACCTTCGGGTCTTGTATAGCCTAGGCTGCTCTTGAACTCACTGTGTACCCAAGGAGGACCTTGAACTTCAGATCCCCCTGGATCCATTTCCCAAGTGGTTTGCATTAGAAGTACGAGCCACCCAGTTTTTGCTGGGGATGGATCCAAGGCTTTGTACACCCTAGACAACCACTCTATTACTGAGCTTTTAAAGCCCCAGGACCCTCCCATCGCTGGTTTTATTTTGTTGTTGTTTTTTGTTTGTTTGTTTGTTTGTTGTTAGAGGCAAAGTTATACTCTGACCCAGACTGACCTGGAACTCATGCTGTAGCCTTGGCTGAGCTGGAACTCATGGCAATCCTCCTGCTTTAGCCTGAGTACTGGGATTATAACTGTGACCCACCACTTCTGGCTCTTTGTTTTTCAAGACAGGACTTCTCTTTGTAGTCCAGGCTGGGTCTTGAACTCACAGAGATCCACCTGCCTCTGCCTCCTAAGTACTGGGACTAAAGGTGTACACCACCACTACCCAACCTGGGTTCTTCTTTTTGAGGATACCCTTGAAATTCTGATCCTTTGCCTATACCTCCAAGTGCTGGGATTATGGGTGTGTGCTACCACACCTGGTTCTAGTCTTCATTTTGGAAAACACCCTCTGCCTTGCTGTGTCAAGAGAATGGAGGAGGTGACAGGTGTGAGGGGATGGGGCTTTGTGGAGCCTGCTATTGGAAGGTTGCTAGTGAGATCAGGAGAGAGTACGGTTGGCAGGCGTCTGTGCTGGCCCTGGCCATCTGTTTCTGGCAGTGGCTGGGAGTGTTTCCTGAATGGTTCTCCTTCTAGGTCCAGAATGTGTCTCAGTCCATGGAGGTCCTTGAGCTAAGGACATATCGGGATCTCCAGTATGTTCGCAGCATGGAGACCCTCATGCGGAGCCTGGATGCAAGGCTCAGGGCAGCTGATGGGTCAGTCTCAGCCAAAAGCTTCCAGGTGGGTTCTCCTGAGTTCAGCTCTGAGGTCTAGAGAGTGGTTGGAGGGTTTGGGGGAGGAGCTTCCCCCATAAGAGTTCCATAAGAGTGAGTGTAGTGAAAGCAGAGGACCCAAGTTCCCAGGCTGGGGCCGGGTCTGTGAAGAAATGAGGGGCTGGCTGGGCTCTGGGGTCCTGAAGGCATCCATTGGCAAGGGATGAGCCTTGTATCCAAGATGATAGGGTGAAAGTATAGGTCAAGGGTCAGGGGTCGGATCGGAGGCCATTTTCTCCTGGTGAGCAGGAACTGAAGGACAGGATGACAGAGCTGCTGCCCCTGAGCTCAGTGCTGGAACAGTACAAAGCAGACACACGAACCATTGTGCGCCTGCGGGAGGAGGTGAGGAACCTCTCTAGCAACCTGGCTGCCATCCAGGAGGAAATGGGTGCCTACGGGTACGAGGACTTGCAGCAGCGCGTGATGGCCCTGGAGGCCCGACTCCATGCCTGCGCGCAGAAGCTGGGTATGCCTTGACCCTGAAGTTTGCCCCCACCCCTGATCTCCACACCCACTCCTAATGCTGCCCGTGTGTTCCAAAGCTAGGTATGGTTTGGCATCTAACTGCTAAACCTCCCTCTTTGGTCTCCCCAACCCAAGGCCACATCAGGCCCCAAAGCTGGAAGTAGCTTTGGCTCATTTTCAACCCTCTGTGTCCATGTTGACACCCAAGATCACAGCCAGGTTTCCTCCCTGACCCCAGCCCCCAGTGTCCTGCCTTCCCCGGGGCTCTTGCTGGATTCTATCCTCACGTTCACCGTTCCCATCTCCCAGGCTGCGGGAAGCTAACAGGGGTCAGTAACCCCATTACCATTCGGGCCATGGGGTCCCGCTTCGGCTCCTGGATGACTGACACAATGGCCCCCAGTGCAGACAGCCGGGTGAGTGATCCCACTCCAGTGACTGCCTGCAGGTGCCCGGGGAATCCACACTTGACTCTTATTTAGGTTTCATTTTTATTATTTTTAACTCGTGGGTATATATGGGGAGGTGGGTAGTTCACTTGAAGGAGAAAAGATGTCTCTAAAGCTGGAGTTAAGATCAGCCTGTCTCTGCTTCTTGTCAAGGGTGTGTACTACCATGCCCAGCCCACTCACTGTTTAAAAATAATTACATTACTATTTACTTATTTAGTGTGTGTGTGCATATGGATATGTGTGTACAGGTGCACACACATGTGCGTGTGTGTGTAGGTCAGAGGACAACTTGCTTGGATCAATTCTCTCCTTCTCCCATGTGGATCTTGGGAATTGAACTGATGTTGTCAGTCTTGGAAGCAGGCACCTTTACCTTCTGAGCAGTCTCACACCAGTGACTTGTACTCCATCATCCTGGGTCTTTGGACCTTCCCTTGACTGCCTAGTGACCACGAGACTGAGGTTCTTCTGTCCTTGTCAGTCATCTGTCTGGAGAATACAGGGTACACCCATGTGTCCTCTGACATCAGGGGATGGATTCTGAGAAGTGCACAGTTAGGCAGTCTTGTCATGGTGCAGACATCATATAGTTCTTGCAGAAATTAAAATGGCATAGGGCTAGGGAAGGAAATAGCATAGGAGCATGAGTGCTCGGTCCACAAACATGAGGACCTGAGTTCAAACCCCAGGTATCCACATAAAAGGCCATGAGTGGCCATGTGTACCAGTGCTGTGGGGAGCAGAGATGGGGGGGGGGGACGACTGGGGCTTGCTGGCTCCAGCTCTAGGTTAAGGTGGAGACCCTATCTCAAAGAACTGAGGTGGAAGGCGGTATAGAGCAGGACACCTGATGTCCTCTGGCCTCTGCCTGCTTCATTTCTGTGGTTGATAAAATATTCTGACAAAAAGTAACTTAGAGAAGAAAGGGCTTGGTTGAACTCAGAATTCTAAGTTAAAGTCCATCATTGTAGAGAAGTCAAGACAGGAATTTCAAACAGCTAGTCACATCACAACCAGAGTTAGGACCAGAGAGAAATGCATTGCATGCATGCATTCTTGCTTGCTTGTGCTTAGCTCAGTTTCTCCCTTCTCATACAGTTCAGGACTCCTTTTCTAATGAATGGTGTTGCTCACAGTGGGTTGAGTCTCCCCACATTAACGAACAATTAAGGTAATTCCCTATAGACATATCCACAGCCCAACTCTCTGTAGACAATCTCTCATTGAGACTCACTTCCTAGGTAATTCTCAGTTGTTTCAAGCTGAAGCTAACCATCACAAGCTGGAGAGATGGCTCAGTGGTTAAGAGCACTGGCTGCTCTTCCAGAGGTCCTGAGTTCAATTCTGAGGTGGCTTATAACCATCTGTAATAGGATCCAATCCCTTCTTGTAGTGTGCAGGTGTGCATGCAGATAGAGCACTCATACATAAAATACATAATAAATAAATCTTTAAAAGCTAACCATCATAATGGGTGATCAAGTGTCACAGAGCAAGGCAGTAACAACACTACTCACTGTGATCACCAACCTCAACAGATGACGATGGTCCAACCAACTGGTTAGTTTAGAATTGGATTTGAACTCAACCAGTCCTGTCCATTCTCAGCCAGAGACACTTGGGCAGGTGCCTTTCATATTGTTGTAATTTTCTTTCAACATGAAAGTTTCATCTCCACAATGAGAGCATCCACAAGTGTTTTGCATGGCACTGATACGGATGCTGCTGAGAGAGGCAATGACATGCCTGGCAATGCAGTCTTGTGCTTGCAGGAGTTAGCCACTGACAGTGAATTAGGGCCAGGCAAGGTGGCAAACCCCTTTAATCCAAGCACTTAGGAGGCAGATGCAAGTGTATCTTGTGAGCTCAAGACCAGTTTGGTCTACAAAAATGAGTTCCAAGCCAGCCTGGGCTATATAGTTACACTCTACCCCCCCCCAAACAAACAAACAAACAAAACAAAAAAACCCCAAACAACAAAAACCAAACCAACCAACCAAAATATAGCGAAATCAAAGTAACCCCTTATTAACCCAATAGCTGTTCAGTGAACATTCTCAACCCAGTATCCAGTAAATCTGTGATCTCAGTAAGTCTCCTAGAGGCAAAACGTTCCTTGATCCCTCAGGTCATCACCACTAATTTAGAGTTTAGTTATGTGTTCATAAAGGTATGTGCAAAGGCAGGTGTGTGCCCCTGCATGTGGAGGCCAGAGGTCAACATATTTTTCTCTATTGCTCTCCACCATGGCTTTTCCTTTTAGAGTGTGTCTGATATGCACAGGTCTGTGTGCAGGCGTTTGTGCTCAGAGGCCAGGGACATTAGGTGCCCTGTTCTATTACTCCCAGGTTTAGTTCTGGATATAGACTCTAACTGAGGTAGGCTGGCAGCCAGCATGCCCCAGTCTGCTCTCAAGAGCACCGGGGTTATAAGCACACATGGCCATGGCCAGCTTTTCAGATGGGTTCTGGGTTCAGACAATATTTCTGCTTGCAAAGCAGGTGAGCTTCCCCATTGAGCCATCGCTTACAGAACTTGCAGCTCATCAATATGGCTCTGCTGGCTGTTGAGCTCCTGAAGTCGCTGACTTCTGCAGTGTGGTTACAGCTATACATGCCCAGCGGTTTTTTATGGGTGCTGGGATCCAAACTCAGGTCCTCATGCTTGAGTGGCAAGCACTTTACCCCTCGAGCCATCTCCCCAGCTCCACTAATGCTCATAGTCACTAAACTATAACTGGTCACTTAAGGTCACAGGAAGGACTGTGACTGAGTAGCGACATGCTGATGATGGCTGACTCTGCTGACCAAAGATTGATCTTGCCTGGTTGGCCAGTCTCGGAGGGTCACAGGTTACAGTCCCTCCTGTGACTGGCTGCTGCTCTCTTAGGTCTGGTACATGGATGGTTATTACAAAGGCCGCCGAGTGCTGGAGTTCCGTACTCTGGGAGACTTCATCAAAGGCCAGAACTTCATCCAGCACCTGCTGCCACAGCCATGGGCAGGTACGGGCCATGTGGTATACAACGGTTCTCTGTTCTACAACAAGTATCAGAGCAATGTGGTGGTCAAGTACCACTTCCGGTCCCGCTCGGTGCTGGTGCAGAGGAGCCTCCCGGGGGCTGGTTACAATAATACCTTCCCCTATTCCTGGGGCGGTTTCTCGGACATGGACTTCATGGTAGACGAGAGCGGGCTGTGGGCTGTGTATACCACCAACCAGAACGCAGGCAACATCGTGGTCAGCCGGTTGGACCCTCACACCCTGGAGGTCGTGAGGTCCTGGGACACCGGGTACCCTAAGCGCAGCGCCGGCGAGGCCTTCATGATCTGCGGTGTCCTCTACGTGACCAACTCTCACCTGGCCGGAGCCAAAGTGTACTTTGCGTACTTCACCAACACGTCCAGCTATGAGTACACCGATGTGCCCTTCCACAATCAGTACTCGCACATCTCTATGCTGGATTACAACCCCAGGGAGCGGGCCCTGTATACCTGGAACAACGGGCACCAGGTGCTGTACAACGTCACCCTCTTCCACGTCATCAGCACTGCTGGGGACCCCTAGGTGCCCCTGCAAGGGTTGTGGGTAATCTTCCCACATCGCCTGTGACGTCCCCCCACCCCACCTTCTCCTGGCCATGCCCTTGCCTTCCGAGATTCCTTCTCCCTACTTTCCCAGCCCAGCTTTCTGTTCTCTGTATCTATACCCATGCATTTTCTCCATTTTATTGATCTCTGCTTTTGATACTCCACTTCTGAGTCTTTCTGCCTTTTTATGGATGCTTCTCTTCCTTATTGATCGAACCTCTCTCCTCTCCTCTGTCCACTCTCCCTCCTCCTTTTTCCTTTCCCAGTTTCCCACATTCCTTATCCCTCACTCCTACCCTACCCCTGGATCTGAGTGCATGGATTTTGTTTTTTAAATTTATTATTTACACATTTTCTTTCCGGATTGCCAGAATAAACCGGACCTTTGACATTTGGTGCCTGGGTTGTTTTGTACCCAGTGGTAATTACAGAAGACTTGGCTCCACTGAGTCTCTGTTCTCTGTGCTCACAGTGTGGCCTGAGGTGGAGTTTTGTAATGGCCCTTCCCAGAGTTAGCTAGCCCCTGGAGGAGCCCACCCAACCCAAAGGCATTTCAATCAAAAGCAATCAAATTAAAAGCATTTGGATCAGAACAACATAGAATTCTATTCTGGTGATGAAAACTGGCCTTCAGTGGGCATCCCCCAGTGCTGTTGCACTGACCACACCGGCACATCCCTAAGCGGTCTCCTTCTAATGGCTTTTTAACAACTCGGCTGCTTTTGAGAACGGTTAGGGCCTCCAATTTTTCTCCGCCTTGTAACTGCAGAAATTGTTTCTACACAAGCCATACTAGCTAACTGTAAGACTCAACTAACTTAAAAGGTGTATCTAGCCAGGTTTTGAGCAAACCCACTACACTCTATAAGAGGCTGGGACAGTGATGTACTCAGTGTAGTGGGGACAGGAGTCCTGGGAGGTGGTCAGGTTGAAATAGAGCCATCAGATGCTCCTCCCGAGGTAACTTGCACCTGGCAGTCATTTGTCTCCTTTAATAAATCTATTCACTGTGCTAAACAAACAAGCACCAACCAAAGCAGCCTAACAAAAAACCAAGTGGCACGACAGGGTCAGGCAGTCAGAGGCGGCCCGGTGCTCCCGGCTGCGGCACTGCAGGGATAAGATAAAGGACTGGTTAGGAAATAGGCTCTAGCTAGCCAAAGGTGACCCTGAACTTTTGATCCTCCTGGTCTTACCTGCACTACCATACCTAGTATGATGAGGGCTTCATGCCTGTCAGGTCTGTGGTATAAGGGCATAGTGGTTCTCAACCTGTGAGTCAAGACCCCTCTGACAAACTTCTACCTCCAAAAATATTTATGGTTCATAACAGTAGCAAAATTACTGCTATGAAGGAGCAACAAAAATAGTTTTATGGTTGGAGGGCCACCACAACACGAGCAACTGTATTAAAGTCACAGTATCAGAAAGGCTGAGGCCAAGGCGTCACAAAAAATGAGGAGCAACTTGGTAGAGCAGTGAGTGATCATGGGGCTCTCACCTGAAATGCAGTAGTAATACACGATGCTTAACAACCCCCACACCAGCCCACTGAACCCACAGCAGGAACAGTATGTGCAGATCTCCACTGGCCATGACCCCATCCTGTTGAGGCCACCAGGAGACTGCTGTCCCCATCTCTAATTAATGGCCTCTGTGATTAAATCATCTCCGGGAACTCAGACTTGGATGCCATACTGGGGAGGAAATCCATGAATAATGGATGGGGCTGCCTAATGCACTCATTTAAAACCAATTTCTAAAGGCATCCTCAAGAAGAGCAATTAATTCCCACGTAAGTGAACAAGCAAGACACTGGGGAAAAGAAGAATGAAGCCCGGATTAGCATGACAGACTCCATGCCACTGAAGACAGCAAAGGCTTGGCATGGAGGAACCCACTGGACATACCAGTTCTGGGGAGGCTGATGCCACCTGGGTGAGATCTTGTCTCTTGTCTAACAACCCCAAATAAGGAAAAGGAGTTTGCATGTCTCCTGCCTGTGACTTGTGCTCAAGGCGGTCATGGTCTCAGACTCGGAGAACCAGGTGCATCTACAGCACTGTCACAGTCTAGCCTTTGCTCAGAGCACACTTGTACCTAGAGACGTTTCCATAAGGACAGGACTGATGTCAACATTTCTGTCACATGTGGGCACTGGGTGTTTACTTGGCACATCTACCCACTGTGTCACTCTTACACATATGTACACTTAGTGTATACAATGAGTAGATGCACACACACTGCAACTAGAAAGGATAAGCACTTGGTCCTACTGTCCTCACCCACCTGTCACTTCCATTCATGTCTGTCTTGAGCTATGTGGTGCTGAATTAACCAGCTTGCCCTCAATCATGGATGAGCATTGGCTGTATATAATCAGGAAGCTGCCATTCCCTACTGCAGCAATGACCCAGAATCCCCTGTGTCTGCTCTAAGAAGAGCCCATTAAGAATGAGCAGTGGAGTCTGCGCAGAGAGGTTTCCATCCCTTGGGGGTGGGGGTTACACTGTTGCCATCCTAAAGGCCCAGGATTTATAGCCAGTTCCTAGCAGCAGGTCTGGGTGGGAACCTGGAGCAGGTGAAGGAAACCACAGGTCATTAATAATACATGCTGGGACACTGAGTGGGCTCCTGGGGCTCACTTATCTAACAGCAGTGTTCAGTCTTAGGCTGTTACAACTGTAGAGACAGGAAAAGGTGCTGGGATCCTATAGAACACAGATACCAAGTCACATGGCCACACAAATCACCACTATGGTATTACCTGTTTCTTGCAGGCAGGAGATCAGATGTGGCAGTGGCCCTGGGGCGAACCTTCCAGAGCTCTTGGTGTTACAAGCTAAGACAGGGGTCCTTTTCTTCCCCCAAAGGCCCCATGATACTTGGAGGGCTGCCACTGCCTCCTGAGCCCACCCAACTGCTGCAAGACAGCGAAGCTGTGACTGTTTGCCTCACTGATTGTTGTCCTCACTGGCCCACTGGAGAACATTCTGCTGGAGGTATAGCCAACTCAGCTCAGCCTGTGCCTGTCTGAGCTGGGAAAAAACTCATTAAACCTTCCTAATGACAAATGCTCCAGCAGGCGGCTGGCAAAGAGTGATTGCTCTAGAAAGCAGGCAGATGGGAGCAGGCTCAGGTGACTGTTCATGAGACTCAGGCCTGTGGGGAGGGAGGGCTCTCTTGGGGTACAGGCTTAATATTGCTCTGGTCCCTAAGCCTTGCTGGTTAGAGCCAGCCCCACCACCCAGGCTTCCCCCTGCCCCCCACCAATCACTTGTGGGTATATGCAGAACCCCTGATTGAATTCTGAGCCCTCAGTCCATAGGCTCAGGGGCAGTTTAGGAGACATAGGCCCCTAGCCAAGGTGGAGAGCCCTCCTCTTCCCACCTGCCACTCAAGGTAATATCCATTTCCCAGCTCCCTCCACCAGGATCTCTCTTCTTCTGGGAGCTCATAAAGCCCCCCTCTCTTCCAGTTGAGGGGGCCTCTGTTGCCATGGAAACAGCACCTGGAGAGTGCTAGGTCTGGTGGCTGAACCCAGGAATAACCAGTCAGAAGTGGGTGGCAGATGCTAGATATGATTTGTTCTCACCAATAAGCAGTCTGTATGTGTGCTGGGGGGGGGGGGAGAAGAGGAGGTGGGCACTGGGGGTGTACCAAGGCAGATGCCGAGCCAGGTTCTCCCGGGACCTTTCCAGACCTAACACCTGGAAGCATGGTGGGGGATGGGGTGGTCTGCACATACCCAAACAGTCCCCAGGGGGCTTATACAATTGGGTCGGAACTGGTGGGGCTCAAGGTATCTTGCTGCCCTGGGAGTCTAGCTAGTGGAAAGAATTCTTGCCAGCACCCCCGGCTGTGGAGAAAAAGGCTTCTTAGAGCTGGAGAACATTTTGGACACCTGGGCTTAGGGTATGGTGGGTAAAAGTTCCATCCCCGAGACAAGGGCCCCACACCTCACCAGAAAGGTAATGATACAGGACCACCAACCAGTGGTTCCACATTTAATGGAAGGTGCATGGGGCACTGCATTGTACCCTGAGGCTGAGTTGCTGCATCGCCAAGTATGAAGCGTCTGCTTTTTGCAACTGAACAGAGGAACAGAGCATATAACTAACAAGGAAAAAGGCCCTCCTGCCTGCCTCTGAGACCTGGGGGATCAGGTCACCTCTGATCCCGAGCCTGGGGGCCTCCCCACCCCCATTGCTCTTCTGAAGTCAATTCCTCCAGAAGGAGCCTGGCTAGGACAGCCCCAAATGAGGGCAAACAGGGAGCAGAGTGCTCAGAGTCCCCATCTCAGAGCCCCCCTCCCAGTCATTTTAGGAACAATAAATACTGTGTGACAGTAGCAGGAAGGGTGTCCATGGGCTGTGTTGCAGCCCGAGCAGGCTGGCCTGTGCCTGCCCTCATTCTGTGCGCAGGATGATATGGATGCCTGAATCCGTGAACACTGGACCACTCATCTCCCCTGTCCGTAGAGCAAACGATGCATCCTCAAACGGTTTCTGCATCTGACCTGTAAAACAAGAGGCAGAGGTCAGGCGCCGGCTGCACAGCAGATGGAGCTCCGGCCTGCATTCAGTCTCAAGCACATTCATCACGGGGTTTATAGCCCTGACACTTGCAGTAGTGAGCTGTGGCCCAGCTGAGGGCCACAGGCCCACTCAGGAGGCTGGGGAAGCCCAAGGACAGCATGAGGGATAATAGGCAGAGCTATGCTGGACATTTAGACACACTGCGTGACCAACTCTCCAGCTCCCTAGCTAAACATTATCTGTCCTGCAGGGAGGTAGCCAGGGCTGACAGCAGAGGCTGGCTATCCGTCTCTCCTAGGCAGGTGCTTGCTCCCCACACTTCCAGCCCATGCCAAAGAGATGAAGGAGGGAAGAGGGAGGAGGAAGAAGAAAAGGGAGGAGGGAAGAAGGGATCTAATTTCCTTTGCCCTTGGCAGGCAGGTCTGAGCTCTGGGTTGCTTCCCTTGCCCATTCCCCCTCCTGCCAAAGGGGGACAGTATGGTGCTGGAGGACAGGTGCTGGTTCTCAGGGATCCCACCCTACAGCTCTGCCAATGACAAAGCAGAGTCACCTTGATGAGCCTTTGAGGGGGACAATGATCCTGGAAGGAAAGACACCAATGAGGTTTTATATCCCTTTTGCAGTACAGAAAAACAGGCCAGGAAAGCCCGAGGAGGGCTATGCTGCCACCTGGTGGACCGGAAGGCCTGTGCAGGAGAAGAGTCATCCTTCCCTCCCTTCTTGGGGCCCTTCCACCCAGAACATTGCAGGGAAGGTGCTGGGTGTGGTGGTGTCTACTCTTGCCCACCTCTGCTGAAGGCACCCAGGTCTCCCCTGGCTTTGGCAGAGCTGCAATCACTGAACTGTGAGGCCAGAGATTCAAAGTCTTCCTCTCCTGACTTAATCTTCTGAATGTAGCCTGTAGAGATACAAGGGGAGAGCCCCACATCAGATACAGAGAGGCCAGTCAGAATGCACGAAGAACTGGACACTCCTAGGAGCTGGGCAAGACCTGCCTGACCTGTGCACCTTGTTCCCTACAGAGTTATCTCACTCCACCCAAAACACCTCCCATACCCTCATGCCCAAGCAATCACACCCTTATTCTGTGCTCCTATGTGCACCCATGAAGTCAGTCCTCCCACATGCATGTTCCCAGGGTGCAAACCTGTCACCCATCCCCATGCACCTATAGCTATAATATGACCTGAAGAGCCAGGCCAGTCATCCATAGGTGCACAAGAACGTAAGCACCCACACACTCACAGTGACCTCTTTTCAGGCCTGGACACAGAACTGAAACCTCACAGTGGATGACTGCCCACCCCTATTCCTGGGGCAATCTCAAGGCTCTGGACCAGCAGGTGGCTAGCATGCAGCCAAGCTCTGCACAGGAACTGGTGATATCTTCAGCTGTGGGCAGCAGGAGTCCCCATCTGTGCAACACAGGAGGCACAGCAGAGTACTCACTAGGACATTTTGAAAAGACCTTGAGGTGAGGCTGTAAGGGCTGTGTGAGCGCCCGTACAATGGTTACATAGGCAAGGTACCACACTGCATTGGCAGAACCCAGGAGACACTAAAGCGGCTCCACTGGGCCATGATTCTCCTGCAGGATCAGGAAGCCAGGGCTACTAGGAAGAAGGTGAATAGTGATTGAAGCAAAGCCTCAAAACAACAATAACAACAAAAATCACTTGTCTCAAAGCCTGACTGAGTTCTATCCCCGGGACCTACAACAGTAGAAGAAACTTTTGTTAACTGTGTCCTCTGACCTTCATATACTCTTACCAACCACCAAACCCCACCAAAACAAACCAAAGTCAGCCAAACAACAAAAAAGTTTAAAGGACCTAGGCCTAAGGGAGCAAGACCATAGTACCATGTCTGTACAACTGACATCTCCGGAGCACAGTGCACATACATGTGGGTGCATTTGAGACTGTGTTATACACTCACAGACATGTGCTAGGTGAGGAGATTGCCAGGTACCTGGGTCTAGGTAGTACCCAAGGTGGGTAAGAAAGCTCTGGACAGACACAAGACAGCCCATCCTGTCCTCAACTTTTAACTTGTAGCCATGACACACACAGACTCCCAGGGCAGCAGCCACCCAGACCTGAGCAACTCTCAGCTAGTCTGGAAAAGACCCTGAGACAGAGCCTCCTATGTAGCTCAGGCTATCCTTGAATCATCAACCTTTCTGCTTCAACTCCTGAAATGTTGGTCATGGCCATGCATTCTACATGAAGCTCCACAGTGATCTCTGTAGAGAGGAGGGTGGCCTGACACAGCTGCTGTTGGACTTCCACCCACACTTCCCACCTAAGCTGGAGAAGATTCTGAACAGCCGTGTGCTACTCAGTGTGCACATCACTGAAGGTCCCAACTGGCACCTGTGCAACAAGTAATGTTACTAGCTGCTACAACCAGTGCCTTGAGGCCCAGGAACCCAGCTACTTCCAGAGGGCTCTGGGCCTCAGGCTCCTGTGAGGTACCAAAGCCTGACACACAGGGTAGGCAATATGACTGACAGCCCAGGAGTTAGCCCTATCTGAATGCATTACATGACAGTTACCTTGGTGTTCGGTCTACAACATGCCACCTGTCTCTCAAGGGCTCCCCAACTCCCCTTTGTTCTGCCTTAGTCAGAACAGGCTGTTACCACAAACCCCTGCCTGTCAGAGATACCCAGGGCCATGGGGTTTGACCTGTATATCCTGGTGACTTGTCTGGAAACCACCCTTGGTATCAAGAGTCCCCTTGTACAGAAAGAATCTTACAGTAACCTTGATCTGGTAAACTCCTGATTCTCATCTCCCTGGCCGTCTGGTTGTGTTCTTCTGTGGGGATCAAAGGATCTACCTAGGAATCTTGCCCAGCTCTAGCCCTGAGGCAGTGTCACCTAGATGTAGCCATGGCCACAGGGAGATGTAGATGGGATAGCCAGAGGGCTTCTTACACACTGTCAAGTTATAGCCATTTAATAAAGATGGCACTGGGCTGGATGATACATCTCTATAATGCCAGCACTCAGGACACCGAGGATAGAGAATGTCTTGGAAAAGAAATCTAGCCAGGGGCTCTCATTTATCATTGTCCCCACTCCTGTGCACAAGACAGGAATTCCTGGTGGCCAAGGAATTAATGAATAAATACAGCAGAAATTATCCATGAGGAAGAAGATGGGGACCCATCACTGCTCTTCAGACAGACAGTTATCTCTTGATTTTTGTCACCTGGACCTCTGTATTCAGAGCTGAGGTCAGACTACCTGGGCTTCCTCCAGGACAAATCACAGCCTCAATGGGAGGTGAGAAGAAACAACTCCTCTGAGAGTGCCTGTCCACCTTGGCCAATAGCACCCTAGCCAGGACTCTGGGTCTGCCTCTTGGAGCAGCCTTTCCAGAGCTCACAGACTGGAACAGGGCCCTCTATTTGCTTTGGGGTTGTAGTAGTTTGAATATAAATGGCCCCACATGGTCATATATTTGAATGCTTAATCATCAAGGAATGGAAGTGTCTGAAAAGGATTAGTAGGTATGGCCTTGTAAGAAGTGTGTCACTAGGGATAGGCTAAGATTTTAAATACTCAGTGTCTCTCTCTGCCTGTCTGTCTGTGAATCAGGATGTAAAGCCACTTCTCCAGTGTCATTTGTGCCTCCATGCTCCCTGCCATGGAGATAATGGACTAACCTCTGAAATGGTAAGCTAGCCCCAGTTAAATACTTCCTTTATAAGAGTAGCCTTGATCATGGTGTTTCTTCACAGCAATGGAGCAGTGGGCAGGGGCTAAGACAAGGGTGTTCAGGAGCTCCCCGACAGCAAGCTTAACAGTTGAATATCCATCTCTGCAGACACGTGTGGGTTCAGTAGTCCCTGAGGTTCAGAAGAGTGGCAGGCCCAGCTTTAGACTCCAGTTGCTGGGATCTGGCCCCTGCTCTGTGGCTCCCAGCCTTATGAGTATCCAGTATCCAATGGCCTTGGGGAAGGGAGGGGGCATGATTCTGCTTTAGGAGCCTCACGAGATGACTAGCCTATGAACTGGGACAGTTGGGAGCTGGGAGCTGGTTCAGTGGGTAAAGGTGCTTGTGCCATCTCTAACTATTTGAGCTCCCCCCTCAGGAACAGAAGAACTAACTCTTCCTGCAGGTTGTCCTCTAACCTCTACATGCCTGCTCAGGCATACTTGTACACAAACAAATAAACAAGTGTAAAAGAAAAAAAATATAATGGGCTAATGGGAGCTCTCACTTCAGAGGGTTATTCTGAGGAATGAATGAATGACTGTCATAGCCAGGGCTGATGTAGAACAAACCTTCAACAGATTTAAATGCTCACTCTTCTGGTACAGGCTGCATGCTAGTGTCCCAATATGTACTATAAAGAAGCCCTGGTTCCTGGTATGACTATCCTGAGAGATAAGGAGTCTGCCAGGGTGGGCCCTGAAATGATATGATGAGCACCTATTCATAAGAAGTGGCACAGCCAGCTAAGGCTCAATTGGTAGAGCGTTCTCCTTCCTGCACCAGGCCCCAGGTTCAATCTCTAAACCAAGGATAACAGTCCAAACCTGTAATTCCAGCATTTAGGAGCCAAGAGATTAGCAGGTCAGAAGTTCACGGTCACCCTTGGCTACATGGGGAATTATAAGGCCTGCCTGGGCTGCACAAGCTCTATCTTTAAAGCTATCTGCAAATTCAGAAAAGCAACGTCACCAGGAAGCTAAAGCGCAGAGTGAGAAAGGCGCAGGTTTGCTGGTGGCTGGTTTTGAGAGTGACTCTAGGGAAAAACACTAGGCATAGATTTTTCCAGAACTGTGAGAAAGAAACTAAGTTACAAAGTTTATAGCATTGTGTTGCCACAGACTGAGGCACAGAATGAACCAAAAGGGTGGCCGTCCCTCAACCTAAAACTGTTTAGATAATCCCTTTCAGATCACAGGTGGCCCACAGGGGAAGGATCTGGTTGGGGAAGACCCAAGACCGAGCAGGAAGGGCCCAGGGACACAGCCATGGGCCACCAGGCTTCCATCACTCAGCCAGAGGAGGTGGCTGATCTTGGGAGTCTGGAAAGGGTCTGCTCATACTCTGGTTCTGAGCCTCTCTGGATTCTCAGGACCTGGATGAGTAGGGACAAAGCAACATCAAACAGGGAGCCAGGGTCTGTCCACAGCTTGGCTGGCGCAAACAAGGACATGGCAATGATACCAGCTGGGCTTCAGGTTTCTTCTGGCTGCCATCCAGTGGCTGTAGAGGAGCCACTGCTGGAAAAGGAGTTGCAGCAGGAATGCAGAGGTGCTGCTTCCAAAGCGGGCAGTTTGTTTCCTCAAGGCAGAAGGGGAACTGATGGTACCCCAGGCCAAGGCTAGCAGCCAGGGCAGATACTGCTCCTATCACTGTCACCTGATGGCCTAGCAATAAGCTCTGGGTTCAAGGTGAGCCAGTGTTCTCAAGAAAAACAAACTGGAGAGCCGGGTCAGTGCTTAAGAGCACTGGCTTCCTCTTCCTGAGGATCCAGGTTTGGTTTAGAGCATACAAATGGGAGCTTATAACTGCCTATAACTCTAGTTCCTGGGGATCTGAGGTCCTCTTCTGGCCTGTATGGGCAGCAGGCATTCTTTACTCACCATATAAAGTAATCTTAAGCACATCACACAAAGGGTCAGCAAGATGGCTTAGCAGGTGACTGAACCTGATGATCTAATTCAACCCCCAGGACTCACTTAGTAGGTGAAAGCCCAACCCTAAGAATTGTCCTTTGACTTTCACACTTGCACGTGTATTCCCATATACATACGGCTGGCAAGATAGATTAGAAGCTAGGAGCACAAGCTATGCTTACAAAAACCCTGGGTCTAGTCTGCAGTACCCACATATTAGCTGAGAAGCCTAACACCAATTTTAGGGAACCTGATGCCTTGTAGCCTCCTCTGACACCATACACACAAGCTGCACATACATACATGCAGGCAAAACTCCTGTAGCCTCCTCTGACACCAGACACACCCATACATGCAGGCAAAACTCCCATACACATAGTTATCAAAAACAGGAATTAAAAACAGACTCATCACCTACAGGGTCAGCTTTGTGCTTACCCATCCCTGGTCTAACTGCCAGACCTACCCACAGATGCCGGCCTCTCCCTCATGACAGCATCATTCAGGATGCCTGCCACTAAACCAAACTGCCTCCTGTAACTGCACTGCTACAATGGCCTCTGGGTAAGTATGCATTAACGCTCATTTTACACAAGAGAAAACTGAGTCTTGAGCGACGCTCTGAATCTCCCAGATCACAGAGCTCACCAGACACTGCTACTATCTAATCAGGGTGCCGACTTCCTACTTCACTCCAAATGGCAAGCAGAAAGGAAGGAGTGAGGGCCTGCATGGGCCGAGCTCATCCCAATGTGGGCACTTCTTTTCAAGATAAGGTCGAGTGGCCTGGAACTCAGTATGTAGGCCCTCGGACTGATATTGCACAGTGTTGTACTGAGGTCAGAATACAGCTTGAGGGAGCAGGTCCTCCTCCACTATGTAGGTCCCAGAAACTGAACTCAGGCCCTCAAGTCTAGTGGTAAGTGCCTTTGCCCACTGAGCCGCCTTCCCAGCCCCAGGCTGAACCTGTGATCCTTCTGTCTCTGTCTCCATGCAGAGATTACAGGTTTGCATGACCATGCCAGGTTCACAGGGCACTAGAGACTAAAGCCGAGACTCCTTGTGAGTTAGGTAAGCAAGCCAACAACTGAGCTACAACCCTAGCACAGCACAGTACTTCTCCAGAAGTGACTGCTGACCAGACTGTGTGGAGGGTCTGGTGGGATAAGTAATGCTTATTGTCAACGTGACAGAATCTAGACTAACCTGGAAGATGGGCTGCTGGGGGGATCCTCGTCTAAGAACTAGAGAAGGCAAGCTGAGACTAGCACAGGGTCACTGTTCTTTGTCACTGACAATGCTGTGATGACAACTCCTCACTATGACTTTCCTGTTACCTGGAACTGTGACATGAGCCCAAACAAACCTTTCTCTATTAAACTGCTTAGCAGTTAAAACAAACAGAAGCCCTCATTTGAAAACTTTACTTATTTATTGGGGCAGGCTTGGGGGCGACAGAAAACTCCCAGGAGTGGGCTCTCCCCACCACGTGTACCCCCGGACTAGAACTTAGGCCCTCAAGTGCCTTTGCCTGCTGAACCCTCTTGCTGGCCCTTGTCAGAGTATTTTGTCACAGAAACGGGAAAAGAAACTGAGATAGCCCCTAGGGCCCAGTTGAGAGAGAACCTCCAATAAGCCCCTGCTTCCTTCCCCCTACTTACCATTGATCAGCTCTAGGGCCTCCTCCTTGCTTCTGGTGATTTTTTCCTGCCGCCAGGACGAGGGCCTCCGAGATTGGCTGTGTTTCACCAGCAGGTGTGAGCAGCGCACCCTGGCAGGCTCACCCTGGCCATTCTTGCTGCTGCCTCCAATAGTGCTGCCACCACTGGGCCGCTCCCACTGGCTGGCGTTGGTGATGTGATTGAAGTAATATACCCGGCCTGGGGGAGAGCAGCACCTACTTCAGCTGGGGCCGAGCCGAGGACTCCATCCCCAAAGCCAGGATGAGGACTGGCCTGGGAGACACCTTCTTTAGCAGATTCATTTCCTATTCTAACCCATGCTATAGGCTTGGGAGGATGCTGTGCCCATCAGGACCTGTTAGGACTGTGCTAATGCTTTAAGAGCTGGTACCAGACAGACACTAAACCAGTAAATCAGATAAAACAAGTTCTAAGCCTTTCAAGATGGCTTGGCAGGTAAAGGAACTCGCCAAGTGGAGGAGAGAACCCACCAGCTTCAAGACGTCCTCTGACTTCCACATGGCACAATGCCACCTTACAAAACAAATAGGATCAGATTTTCAAAAGCATCCTTAGCTATAGTTTGAGAATAGCCTTGGGTACATGGGACCCAATTCCAAACATATGTAACAAACAAATAGCACGGAGTGAGGATCTAGCTCACTGGTTCAGTGCTGCTTGGTGTTTGTGAAGTTCTAGGTTCGAGTCCCAGGATCACGTATCACCAAAGATAAAGAGTAGGACTGTTTTTACCCATTGCTCCATTCCAAACAAACCCCAAGGCACCACGTCCTTCATCTCTGCTCAGAACAGCAGCAACTGTGTCTAGTGTATACAGAGATAGATACCCAAAGCTCTATTCTTAACCCCTGCACTGGTGGCCTACGTCAGAGAGCAAGGAAGCAGCATCACTCTAGACCTGATGTCGCCTGAGTGACAGTGAGGAGCATAAAGGAGATGGTGAATCAAAAATTCAAGGGAAAAGTCTGGCTTAGTGGAACATACCTGTATGCCTAGCAGTAGGGAGGCTGAGGCAGGAGGATGGATGTCTGCAGTTTGAAGCCAGTAAAGATAAGTTTGCAAGACTATCTCAAAAAATTAAAAGAGAAAAGAGAAGGAGGGAGAGGTATGGCAGAAGCCTGAAGGAAGGATCCAGTAGACTCTGGGTCACTTCAAGGGCTGAGAGTCTATCTGGGTCACATAGCTGATCTAGTATCAAAGAAAGGCTGGGTGTTACCCATGAAAGAAAGGCTTTCATAGTCCTACTGAGAACAAATGGTAAGAACCGGTCCATAGCTAGGCAGAGGGCAAGTGTATGTGCAGATGTGTGTATGTAAACGTTTCACTTTGGGGGCTGGACAGATGGCTGAGGTTAACGGCACCAGCTGCTCTTCTATCAGACTGGGGTTCAATTTCCAGTACCCACCCGGAGGCTCACAACTGTCTGTAAGTCTAGTCCAAGGGCGCCTAGCACCCTCTTCAGGCTTCTTGGTGGGTGTTACATGCATATGAATACACATGCACGCCCAATGCCCATACATGTATTTAAAAAAAAGTTTATGTGGCTCAGGATAACCATGAACTAGATCTCCTCCTGCTTCTGCTAAGTGCTGGAAATACAGCTGTGTGCCAGCTAGAAACAAGTTTATACTAGAGGTCAGAACCCCACACTAGAAATGGAGCAGCCTGGACAAGACCAAAGCCTCTGGGGATAAATCCAACTAAAAACCTTTGTAACAGGCCATTTCCCTGAACCTTAGCTTTCTCATCTGCAGAACTGGAGTCAGAGAATAAGGACATCAGAGCTAGGCATAAAGGCATGTATAGTCCCAGTGCTGAGACGCTGAAGCAGAGGATGGGTGGGAAGCCAGCTTGGGCTACATAGCAAGACTTTACCTCAGCTAATCTGTGTGATGTAATCCCAGTAGAACACCAGAGGTTCAAGGTCACACTAGGGTAAGTAGCAAGTTCAAAACTAGTCTGAGTTGTCTCTCTCTCTTTCACACACACACAAATCTTAAAAAGGAAAAAAAAGAAAATGGCTCAATGGGTAAATGCTTGCAGTCAAGCCTGAAGATGTGAGTTTTGCAATCTACTCATGGTAGAAGGAAAACTCTTGCAAGCTATTGTCTGATCTCCACATGCACATACACTAAGTATAGTATTACTAATATTATTAATAAAGACTGTCTCAATAAATAAATTGGGCAAAGTGGTGCATGCCTATAATCAGCACTTGGGGGAGCTGAAGCAGGGGGATCAAGAATTCAAGAATAACTTGTCTTTAAAAGACTCTAATACATTTCCACTTCCACCCTTGATTAAAAAAAGGGAAAGGGAATGACATTAAACCTAGCTGGGCTAATTCAGAGACAGCCAACATATGCAGTGTCCAGAGCCCTGATGCTTAATAAATAAAATAAAAAATTTGAGTGAGCTCTATAGGCTGCATCGACCCTGGCTCTGAGATGCTTGTAGGCTACTCTTAAGCATTGCCAGTGACACTGGGAAGGGGACGCTTGGGGCCAAAAAAATAAACAAAAATAAATAAAAAAATAAAAAACCAAATCATTGCAATCCAAGGCATTCCTAGTAACTGAACTGCTTTATCGGATGAGTTCTTTCTATGTCCTGGCCTCAGTGTCTCCCACTTGAAAAATGAGAGCAATTCCTCTCTTGAAAGATGGTAGCGACAGAGAGGAGGAGAGGGAGAGAAATGAGCCAGGGAAAAAGAGATGGAGGGAGAAAGGGAAGGGAGATGGAGAAACGGAGGTGGAGGTGGGGATAGGGGGAAAGGAGAGAGGGAAGATAAGAGAGAGGAGGGTGGGGTGGGGGTAGGGAAGAGGGGAAGGGAGAGAGGAAGGGAGGCTAGGAGGGGGAGGGAAGGAGAGCTCGGGACCACAGCGGCATAGACTTGTAAAAGAACTTGAAGTCTTTCAAAGAGCTTGGCACCATGCTTGACCCAGAGATGAACTGGCCATGTTAGGAGCCATCACTGTCGCAGGGTGCCGATAGGGGAATGAGCGGGCACGTGTCTCGGATGCTGCCCGAGAACCCAGAGCAGGGCGGCCCACGCCCTCTGCACCAAGTCCGGATCTCTTCCTCTCAAGGGAGCCCCAAGGTGCAGCCTCGTCACCTCCGAGCACCGGGGCCCAGCGGTGGGTGAGGACTGGGGCGTGCCTGTGCCTGCCCCACCTCCTACTTCAGTTTCTGGCTTTCCGGGCCCGTTATGCCGCGGAGGAGGCCAGATCTCCTAGCGCGAAGCAGAGCGGTGGCGAGGCTCGCCTGTCCCGGCAAGCTCGAGCCCAACTTCCGCAAGCTCGCGAGGCCCCGCCCCGGGCCCTGGGCGACCCCTAAGAGGTACCTGAGCTGCGACTCATACGCTTCTCCCAGCCGGACGGCAGCTTCTCCTCGTCCGCCATCTTCCCTCCTGCCGCAGCGCCCGCTCCGCCTCCGCGGCTCTGACCCCGCGCCAGACCAGCGCCGCTGTTGATTGGCTCGTCCAATAGAGACGCCGATTGGACCGCAGCACGGAGCCCCGAGCACTCGGGCTTTCTATTGGACCCTCCCGGTCTCCTGGAGCGCCCCTGTACACACCCCCTCTTACCCCCACCTTTCCAACTCCACTGCTCATTGGCTCGTCTGGAAGCTACGTCTATTATGTGCTCCAACCGGGTAAGTGGCTTCCTTTAAGCCTCAAAAGGGCTCTCCACCCTTCTTGGTGCGCTTAGCCCACAAAATAGAGCTTATTTGACTGGCCCCTGCGGCAGCCAATCAGGCCTTCTTCAGCCTGTCTCGGCGGTCCGCCAGCATCCACGCGGAAGTGGCCAGCTGGGACTAAGGTACTTGGCGCTTTTGCAGTGCTTTGCCGTTGCCATAGCAATGCAGTTGCCTTGGTGACAAGAGGCTAACTAGCTAGAGCCTAAATTTGGCTTTTGAGTTCTTCCCACCTGCTTCCTCCAGATGTCCAAAGCGAACCATTTCACTGGTCTATTCACCCACCTTTCATGTCTTTTTTAAACCCTACTTCAGCTTATTCCTTCTTCATGGGCTCCTCCTAGCTTCCAGGCAGGTGACTGATGGGTGAGACCATTACCACTAGGATGAGGAGAGGGTTTGGAGAGGGTGGGCGGCTCCAACGATCGGTTTTAGTCAACTGGTAGTCTGAGGGAAAGGGTGTACTAGTGTATACCTTCAATCCCAGGACTCAGGAGGCAAAGGGAGGCAGTTCGAGACCAGCCTGTTCTACAAGGTGAATTCCAGGACAGCCAGGGCTACACAGGAAACCTCGTCTCAACAAGCAAACTAACGAACGAACAAACAAAAGAAAAAAAGATCTGTGGAGGGCTAGAGAGATGGCTCAGTGGTTAAGAGCATTTGCTACCAAATTTGTCAAATCAAAGCCTGATTTGACACACGAATGTCTTTGTGACTTTGAAGCCAGCCTGGTTTATACAGTGAGTTCCAGGACACCAGGGCTACACAGAGACCCAGTCTAAAAAAAAAAAAAAAAAGAAGAAGAAGAAAAGAGAAAAGGTGGGGGAGAATAGCCCAGACCTAAAGTTCAAATCATAGTGGTAAAAAAATTACATGACAGATTTAATAAGGCTACTTTCTTATTTCAAGCCAGTACAGAAGTATAGAGACCAGATAAAAAGCTTCACTTCATTCTTCCTAGCCAGAAATACTCAATGCATTCACATAAGGTTCCATTACAAATGTTTATTTTGCTGGATGTGGTAGTACATGATTTTAATTCCAGCATTGGGGAGGCAGAGACAGATGGATCTGTGAGTCTGAGTCTGAGGCCAGCCTGGTCTACAAAAGGGGTTCAAGTAGAGTTAGGAATGTTACACAGAGAAATCTCAGTCTCTCAGTCTCTCTCTCTCTCTCTCTCTCTCTCTCTCTCTCTCTCTCTCTCTCTCTCTCTTCTCTCTCTTTTGGTTTTTCGAGACAGGGTTTCTCTGTGTAGCCCTGGCTGTCCTGGAACTCACTCTGTAGACCAGGCTGGCCTTGAACTCAGAAATCCGCCTGCCTCTGCCTCCCAAGTGCTGAGATTAAAGGCGTTCGACACTGCTGCCCTGCAAGAAATCTTATCTCAACAAACAAATAATAGTTTATTTTATGCAGGGTATGGTAGTCTTGCCTTTAGTCTCAGAGCTCAGGAGGTAGAGGCAGGAGACTATCTGGGTTCAGTGCCAGCCAGATCTACATTCACGTTTCAGAGTAGCCAGGGCTACATATAGAGAACCCGTTTCATAAACAACAATAATAACAAAATTCACCCCCAAACCAAATAACGTTTATTAACCCGAGTCATGGTTTGGTGCATATGTGGAGGTCAGCTCTGTTATGGGGTAAAACCCGGAGACAACTCAACATGACCAAACTTCAAGTTGATAGTCTGTATTAAGCCGGATGGCAACTGCCTGGAAAGGAACACTTCTCATAGAGCAGCCCCAAATGCATATTACAAGAAGTTTTTTTTGTTTTTTTAGATAAAGAACACAGAAAACCTACATTTCTGGTAGCAGTTGCAGGGCAGTAAGCAATTTAATAAAGAGCTGGAACGTGCAGTTATCTGGGGCATTTTCACCCTGAATCTGTAAAACAGGGTTGGGTGCTTTCCCATGAAACTTTTCAGGGCAAGGGGTAAAAAAACCAAAGATGGCTGTACCTGACACAAAGTGGAGAAACTTGTACCCTGTTACAAGCTTTGTGTAGTTGGTTCTCCTTCCAGCTGGGCCCCAGGGCTGGAACTTAGGTCTTAAGGCTCAGGTAGAAACACCTTTACCAGCCCAGCTTTTCTACTGTTTTCTTAAAAAAGGAAAAAAAAAAAAAAAAAAAAAAAAAAAAAAAAAAAAAAAAAAAAGACTATGCAGCTTAGAGAGATGTCTCAGTGGGTTGATACACAATTGTGGAGTCCTGAGCCTAAATATAAAGAACCCACATAAAGCTGGATGCAGGAACAAGCATCAGCAACTCAATTTCCATATCCAGGAGGAGACAGTGACAGCCGAAGTCCTCAAAACTGTGATGGCTTATCTTGGTTATCAACTTGACCACATCTGGAATTAACTAAGCAAGTAGTGGGACCCACGTGTAAGGGATTTTTCTCGGTTGGATTATCTGAAGTAAAAGACTCACCCTAAGTCTAGGTCATCTGAGGGCAGAAACCTACCCTTAAATCTGGGCCACACCTTCTGGTGGCAGCTCACATGAAAGGGCACGGAAGAAGGAAGCCGTTACTCTTTGCCTATTTGACTTCACTGTCACTGACAAGTCTGTCATGTTCCTGAGGCAATCCTTTTTGCTGGTGTTAGTGTCTACTTCATGGGACTCCAACGTAGACTGGAAACAGACAGCTCTCTAGATCTTCTCTGGGCCTCTCGTACCAATTGGGACTGCTGAGACATTCAGTGAACCACACAACCACCACATCCTTGACCTTTCTCTCCCTCCAGGAGCTAGCCATTGTTGGACTACTCAAACCAAAGTCTGTAAGCCATTTGAATAAATCTCACATAAAATATTCATCTACCAGTTAATAAAAGCTAAGAACATGCAGTTATCTGGGGACTTTTATCCCATTCTACTGTTCCTTTAGAGCTTTGATTAATATGGCTACTGAACCAGGTAGCCTCAAGTACAAGCAGCAAAAACAAAGAATATATATATATTTATTCTACCAGTTGTTTCCTCTAGAAAACCCTAATATAGTGGGTTTTTTGTTTGTTTGTTTTGTTTTTCGAGACAGGGTTTCTCTGTTCCTGGCTGTCCTGGAACAACTCACTCTGTAGACCAGGCTGTCCTGGAACTCAGAAATCTGCCTGCTTCTGCCTCACAAGTGCTGGGATTAAAGGTGTGAGCCACCACCGCCTGGCAGACCTCTTATGTTGCCCACTGTGCTTCGGACTGCTGTAACAAAATGTCCAATACAAGCAATTCTAGTACTTTACCACTTTTCTTTTCTTTTTTTTTTTTTTTTTTTTGGTTTTTCGAGACAGGGTTTCTCTGTGTAGCCCTGGCTGTCCTGGAGCTCACTCTGTAGACCAGGCTGGCCTCGAACTCAGAAATCCGCCTGCCTCTGCCTCCCAAGTGCTGGGATTAAAGGCGTGCGCCACCACCACCTGGCGACTCCACTTTTCAAACAAGGTTTCTTTGCTTAGTTTGGTCTCAAACTTAAGATCCTCCTACTTGTCCACCTAAGTAGGTTTTTTTTGTTTACAAGGATGTGTGTGTGTCTCTGTTTCTGTGTGTGAAAGAGCCAGTATGGGTGTTAGAGGACAACCTTGAGTTGGAACACAATCTACCTCCTGTTAGTCAGTCATTGGCCTAAAGCTTACCAATTAAACTAGACTGACTGGCTAGTAAGGCCAGCGATGAGACTAAGTGTACGCCTGCTCATCCAGCGTTTTTACATAGGTTCTAGGGATCAAACTCAGGTTCTCATGCTTGGAGTGCAAACTGTCTACATATCTTCCCACTAAAACAAAGAAACCACTCTTCTCAAATTGCTGATCCTCTGGAAACAAAGACAGCCTTACTTTTCTTTTCCAAACTTGGGCCACGATGTTAGGAGCCGCAGTGAGCGTGACAACATTTGCCATTACAAGATGGCGTGGGCATCCTGCCCTCCCACTAGTAAACAACTATGCAGGTGCAAAAGGCAAAAAGCGCGCCAAAGTCACTGCCCATCCCGGGGCGTATTATGGATAATGAGTGAACAGCCAATCAGAAGTGAACAAGTCACTCTAGGGTGTATATAAGCAGTGCCTTTTCCAGGCTTTGGGTCTTTCCGCTTCTGCTTATACAAGAATAAAGCCTCGCTGTGGTAACCACCCGAACACCGCCTCACGTGACTCTTTCGAGGGCAAAGGGGACACGGAGGGGCTCGGAACACCACATTGTGAAGGGTAGATGAAAATAATGCATGAGAGCATCCACAGCTCCTGGCAATTTCTTAAGAGCAAAAATGAGACCATGGTGGTACAGGCCCTTTTCAATCTCAGCACTTGCAAAGTGGAGGCAGAAGTCAAGATCAATGATGGTACACAGCCAGTTCAAGGGTATCCTGGTCTACAGGAGACTTTCAAGACAAAACTTTTCCAACTGTTGCGATGCCAGGTGTGCATCACCAGGCCCAGCTTCCAGTCAATCTTGAGCTTCCATCAAGGAGCAGTAATACACCTAACTACCAGACACAGCTCTTCCCTCAGGACACAACTCTCACACAAGTATGACAGCAGCAAAGCAGCAGCAAAGTCTTTATTCATGTGAACTGTTAAAAATGACCATCTATACCAGTGTCAAATGAGGGTGGGAGAGGAAGGCAGGGCAGAGCAGGGCAAGGAGGAGGAAGGAATTCCCCTCTACTGGTAATAAAGCTCCAGGTTCATCCCATCGTGGATTTCATCTGAAGGGCAAGTGTTAAGGAACGTGCACTGAGAGCTGACTCTACCTTCTATCTACTCACAGCTGGGTCCTGTGGCTGAACATCCAACCCTAGATGAGGGAATGGACACTCTGATCTAAGAACTCAAACTATAAATAATATTCAGTGGTCCTTAAGACCACCGAGAAGACCAAGCTGTTTGCCACCAAAGCCTGGTATACAGAGTCAGATCTCCAAGCCCACCCTCCCCCCAGCCCCCCACCCCATCACACACACACACAGAACAATACATTTTCTTCAATGTTCATACTCAGGTTGGAGATAGCTCAGCAGTTGAGGAGCACTCAGGGCTGCTCTTCCAGAGACCTGGCTTCAAGTCCCAGAACTCATGTAGTGGTTCCAGGGAATCTGAAACTTTCTTCTGGTCTCTGCTGGCAGCAGACATGCATGAGGGGCACACACATAACTGCAGGCAAAAAATCCAGACCCCCCCTCCCCAAATTACACACACACACACAGTCTCTCTCTCTCTCACACACACACACACAGTCACACTCCACCTTCACCTTCTGTCACACTCAGGTTGGCATTCAGTAATAAGTATTTTGAACCTGAATGTCAAAATCCTTCTGAGTCAAGTTAAATGATTTCACCAACCAACCACCCTCTTCACCAACCAAATAATTCCACAGTTTCCATTTTTTCAGTAGTCACATTAGGGCATATTCTAAGTTAAACATCCCTCTTGGTAAATTTCTGTACAAGTTTCAGTATAGAACCAGAACTCGAGATAAATACGTGGAATCTTTCATGAACGTCAGGAAAAGGATACAATCTCCCAGAGACACGTGGTCCTTGAAAATCGTGTACCTACGGGATAGATAGCTTTCAGAGAGAAGCTGATAAGGGGAGGAGTGTCTTTTGTCCTGAAAACAAGCTGAGCCCTCTTCCGGGTTGCCTGAGGTGCTAGCCCCAACCGAAACCTTCTAGCCTAATATTGACCAGAGCGTACTTACCACTTTTTAAGAACGATCTTATTCCAGCGGGTGCCAGTTTGAGCTGCTATCAGTTTCTTCAAGTCGCCGATGGTGTCATCCGTGCTGGGCACGAAGGAGTTAAGGTAAATGAAAGGAAAAGGTAGACCGAGGAAGATGGTGACAGGCCTCCCCATAAGCGTCATTTAACTGAAATCATCCAACACCAACATCTGCCCCAGAGACCACTAGCAGTCACCCCTCGGTGGATACTTGCACTTAACGCGGACTTTCTTTCCCAGACGGTCGTTGCAAACTACCTCAATCATTGTGGCTGGAGCTACACCGGGTGGAGAGAAACATGAAAAGGAGCAGAGTCAGGCCCAGGTTCTCAAAGCCCCTTCCTGGGTTGAGTTCTCTGGTCACATTTCCCCGAACACCGGACTCAAATCCCCTGCAGCCCCAGTGTACAGTTTCAATTGCGGGGGATCACAGACAGTCACGACTCCTTCCCTTAACTGCGGCAGGCCCAGCCCCAGACTCACCCGGCTTTGCCTCCCGCAACCCCTAGGCTCCCAAGTCTCGGCAGCTTCCCGTGACCTCGGGCCTCTCCGCTTAGCCTTCTCACCTCCAAAATCCTCGAATCTATCGACGACACAACTAGTAGCTCGAACGCTGAACCTTGGCCGGATTTAAGGATGGAAACAGGAAGCGGAAGTGATATAACGGAACCACCGGCCCTTAGGTGCTTCCGGGTTCCGGGCTAGCGAAGATTTGCGATTCTGTTGCGCAGTCTGGAAGAGCTGAGACAAGCTAAGAATGGATTCACAGCCGACGTTAGAACTAGTGTTGGGGACTCCTTCATCGTGGCAGAGACCTAAAGGATCCCAGCGGCGGGGTGATCGATCATTCCCAAGCCAGACAAGCCGCCTACCGCACAATCCCGGCTGCAGGTGTACGGAAATGGAGTCATGCAGGGCCTGTGGCTTTCTTTCATTCAAAGCTCAGCCTCAAACCCTGTGCTTACCTTTCCCCTCTGACTGTAGTGACCGTTTCAAAGGCTGCAGGGGTGCAGACTGCAGTTGATGAAAACTAAGTCGGATCCTGGACGGAGGCCATGATGCGTACCACTCCGCGTGTCTGTGCCCTGCCTGCGAAGATGCTGGAAAAAGCATGCGGGTAAAGATCTTTTGTTTTGGTTTTTAATCTTCAATGAACACCTTGTTCCTGATTACAGAATCGCGAGAGCTGATAGGAGAGGAATCCCTTCTTAAATTCAACCAGTTTCGCCTTTATTGAGCGATTTCTTCTTAGCAAACAGGACTCTCAGCAAGGTAAGCATATATTGACTCAAGAAAAAGAAAAGTACCCAGGGCCTTGTGCTTACCTAATACGATTTATACAAAATTTAATCTTATGCGTAGATAGCAGAAGGCATTCTTGCTTTCTTTTGTGGCTGTGGCCACGCCTCCCTTGCTTGGCAGTCCTGCTGGCTCCTCACCCCCACCTTAGTAATATCTTTCAGTTTCGAATGAAGTCCTGTTCCGCGTCTTTAGTGCTTAGATTTGTTCCAGTCTGTCTCCCCAATGCCTCGTTTCCGTTCCGAAAAGATTTCCCAGGCTCTACCCGACTCCCATATTGGAGAGTGAGCCATCGGCCATAGTATCCGGGCATACAGACAAGACAAGTTGTGGGGTTTTGTTTTTCTTGTTTTGTTTTTTGGGATTTGTTTTAGTGTTGGAGGTCGAACCTAGGGCCTTCTAGCATGCTAGCAGCCAAGGGCTCTCCTACTGAGCTGCACACCCAGCTCCTGGTTTAGCTTTTGTTTCTGTCTCCAGCGATGCTTTTAGGGCCCTGTCCCTGCTCTTAAGTATTCCTCCAGTCCTAAGTCCCCCAGCCTCTCCCTTTACCGCCCGCCCATTCTAAACTTGATCCTATCCCCTATATCGGACCTTGTTCCGCCTAAGCAAGGTTTTACAAGTTTGGTCTTCAGGCCCAACTAGAACCCCTGGTTCTTGAGCCCCTTCCCACACAAGTCACGGTTTATGGGTTTGCTACTCTGTTAACTTTTCCCAGCTCAAGTCATGCCTTCTGGGAATACAGTCTGGTCCCAGGCTGATCTCTGCCTTGGCAACAAGCCTAAACCTTTCCCAACTCAAGCCAAACCTCCGCACGCCACTAGTCTAGACACGCCCCCTGGTCTCTTCCTACTGAAGCCACGCCTTCCCATTGTTGCGGACAGCCTCCAATCAGCTCCTCTGGCCCTGGCCACACCCCCCACTCGGCGGCACTATTTCAAATGCTAGTACTTTGGCCTCGCTCGTAACCCCAGCTTCCTCTCTGTCTCTTTCCTTCTCTCCCAGAGTCCTGCCTTGGGAGTTTTCTGCTTTTTCTCTGCCCCTGGGGCCCCCTGGTCACGCCCCAGGACCACGCCCAGCCCGTCGGAGCCACGCCTTCTAGGCGTGTGGCTTTCCTCAGCCCCGCCCGCACGGCGTCTACCTGCCTCAGCTCGCCACGTCTCTGGGCTCTGGCTACGCCCTGAGCCCCGTCTTGCCAGAGCCACGCCTCCTGGGTGGTCTGCGGACACCCTCGGGGTTTGCTGCTTATACTTAGCTCCACCTCATGGCCACGCCCCCGGAGCGTTCTCACCCTCCAGCCTTCTGGGTTTGCTGTTCGTCTTCGGCCCTGGCCACGCCCCGTGCCCCCTCCTCTCCCAAGCCACATCCAGGTTTTCCGATTCCCAGTTCCACCCGTTAGCCGAACCGGGCAGGGCTAGTCAGCCTCTAGTCTCGGCCTCCTAACGGTCGCCAGGCCGCGCCAGTCCAGTCCCGGGGTCTCAGGCACTTTTCTAGGAAGTAGGGATCCTCGGCCGGCTTCGGAAAGTCGCGCCGGTTCGGCCAGTCCGACCACCTCAGCGCCCTCCAGGGAGCGCGGCCTCGCCGCCACCGGAAACGGAAGCGCGCGACGGCCGGACCATGGCGACGCTGTTTGACCTCCCAGACTTGGTGCTCTTGGAGATCTTCTCTTACCTCCCTGTCCGGGACCGGATCCGCATCTCCAGGTGCAGCCCGGTTCCTCGGGGGAAAGAGCCGGGCATGGGCTCGGCAGGAGATGCGGATCGGGTCCCAGCGGGCCGGGGTCGTTCTAACGGCCAGTCCACTCCTCCAGGGTCTGTCACCGCTGGAAGAGGCTAGTGGATGACCGGTGGCTATGGCGACACGTCGACTTGACGCTCTACACGGTACGCGGGACCCGGGAGCGGTGCGAGGAGAGCCACCCTCCTGCCCCGGGACGGAACCGGGGCCGAGGGGGGGGTGTTTTATTTTGCTTTAGTGTTTGTTTGCTGATGGTTTTATTTATTTTTGACAGTTTCTTGAGGCTTTTATTTTTCTGAGTTTTTGTTGGTGGTGTTTTTTGGGGGGAGGTTTTGTTTTGAGACAGGGTCTCTAGCCCAGACTGGCTTCCAGCTTCCTGTGAAGCTGAAGTTGAGTTTGAATTTATTTTTTTATTTATTGGATATTTTCTTTATTTACATTTCAAATGTTATTCCCTTTCCTGGTTTCCCCTCCAGAAACCCTCTATCCCATTCTCCCTCCCCCACCCACCCACTCCCGACTCCCCGCCCTGGCATTCTCCTTCACTGGACCAAGGGCTTCTCCTCCCATTGATGCCCTACAAGGCCATCCCCTGCTACATATGAGACTGGAGCCATGGGTCCTCCATGTGTGCTCTTCGGTCGGTGGTTTAGTCCCTGGAGCGCTAGGGGGTCTGGTTGGTTGATACTGTTGTCCTTCCTATGGGTTGCAAATCCCTTCAGCTCCTTCAGTCCTTTCTCTAACTCCTCCATTGGGAACCCCGTGCTCAGTCCAATGGTTGGCTGTGAGCATCTGCCTTTGTATTTGTCAAGCTATGGCAGAACCTCTCAGGAGACAGCTATATCAGGCTCCTGACAGCAAGCACTTCTTGGCTTCCACAATAGTGTCTGGGTTTGGTGTCTGTATATGGGATGGATCCCAGGTGGGACAGTCTCCAGACGGCCCCTCCTTCAGTCTCTGCCCTACACTTTGTCTCCATATTTCCTCCTGTATTTTGTTCCCCCTTCTAAGAAGGACTGAAGCATCCACACTTTGGTCTTCCTTCTTCTTGAGCTTCATGTGGTCTGTGAATTGTATCTTGGGTATTCTGAGCTTTTGGGCTAGAGAGATGGCTCAGAAGTTAAGAGGACTGACCTCTCTTCCAGAGACCCTGAGCTTGAATTTCTAATCTACCCCTACTTTGTAAATATTGGTATTGCCAGCATGGGCCCCCATGCCTTGTTTCTGTGATACTGGGAATGGAATTTAGGTTTCTTGGATGCTGGGAAGGCACTCTTCTGACTGAGTCATGTACTGGTTTCCAGCTAACCACCCCCTGCTTCAATCTCCTGAGTGCTGAAATTACAGCTGTAGGCCACTCTGACCTAGGAAGTGTTTAGATTTGTTTGTTTTTCTTGAGGCAAAATTTCTCTGTTGCCCTGGCTGACCTGAAACTCTGCTTCTCCAGTGCTGGGACTAAGGGTGTACACCACTATGCCCTGCTGGTTTGGTTTTTAAGTGAGTTCGTGCTTGGAATTTTCTGCATGTCTATCCTAGCACCAGCCTTTACCTCTTCCTCTGCAATTGTCAGACCTTAGTTTCTCATCCAAGATATGGGGATTTAAAATAGAGCTTGTGGAGCCATTGGTGGTAGAGTGCTTGACTCTGGTGAAGCCCTAGGCTCCATCTCCAGCACCAAGAAAAAAAAGTACCTTCATGTCTGGTGTATTTTAGGGCTTAGCCAGTTGCATAGGGAGATGATTTAGACCAGTGTGTGTGATCTCCAGCATTTAACACATGTGAGCTTATAGCTTTTCAGTTTTCTAAGGTTTTGTTGTTTTGATTCTTGAGATGGGTCTTAGGTGTCTCAAAATAGCTTCCAGCTGGCTGCGTAGCCAAGGATGACAGAAGGTTCTGCTCCTCTTGAGTGCTGGATTACAGGTGTGTGCCACCACGTAGTTCATGTGGTGCCGAGAACCAAATCCACACTGTGTTTCCTAGGCAAGCACTAACCTAACCCAGCCACATCCCCAACCTCTGTATTTTGGTCTTTTGAAACAGCATCTGTCAGTGCAAAAATATAACTGTCAGCTCAGCGTGGATAAGAATTTACTCTGGAGCCAGATATGAGTGACCATGTACCTAGAATACAGAGTTAGGCTTTCTCAAATACGTGTTTAAATGTAACAATTCCATGAGAACATTTTTCCATTATTATTGTTGTTGTTATTGAGACAAGGTTTCTCTGTGTGGCTCTGACTGTCCTGGAGCTCAGTCTGTAGACCAGGTGGGCCTTGAACTCTTGAGTTCCACCTGCGTCTGCCTTCAAGTACTGGGACTAATGGTGTGTGTGCACTAACTCTGCCCAGAAATTTTATAGTAATAGAATAGAGAAAGCTGTAATTTAAGACGCCTTTCAAAAGAGCTAGCCATTTCTCTAGCAACTACACAGAATATGTTTTAAAAAGACATATTTAATATTTTAATATTTTAAATTTAAATTTTAAATTTAAATTTTAATATTTTCTCTGTTAAAAAGTGGTCAAAATTTTTTATACCATAAGACTGGGCCTAGTACAGGCTTGTTACTACAGAGGTTGAGGGAGGAAGATCATAAATTCAAGGCCAGCCTGGGTAATTTAGCTTGGCCCTGCCTTGAAATACAAATAAAGAAAAGGCCCAGAACTGTGACTTGGTGCTGGGATGTTTCCCTGGCCTGTATGAGATCCTGGGTTCATTCTCCAGTGTCTTCAGAAATAAGAGGCTGCTATGAACTGAGGTATAGCTGAGTTCATGTATGTCCTTAAAGGACATGAAGTCCCAGATTCCATCCCAACATAAGCAATGAGTCGCTTGTTCCACCCAGCTTTCCCCCCTCTCTTTTGGGTAAAATGTACATACAATGAAATGTACTGTACTGCTTTGTTGATTGCATCGTTTATTTTTGTGTGCATGCACCTACATGTACATGTTTGTGTATGCATGAGTGCAAATGCATATGTGCACAAGAGCATGGAGAGGCCACAGGTCAGTTTAGGCTATCTTCCCCAGGGTAGATTCTGCCCTATCTCTGTCTTTTCTCTCTCTCTCTCTCTCTCTCTCTCTCACACACACACACACACACACACACACACACCTTTGTACCCATATATGTACATGTAAATTATTTGTTTTCTTTTGTTTGAAACAGGATCTCATTATGTAACCTAAATTTGCTGTGTAGACCAGCCTGGCCTGGGATTTAGAGAGATCCTCTTGTTTCTGTGCTATTCCCCATCCAACCCAAAGGTGTGCACCACAAGCTCGGACTGCCATGTTTGTTTTTGAGACAGGGTCTTCCATTGAACTTGGAGCTTTCCAGTTGACTAGACAGGCTGGCCAGAACTCTGGATCCTCCTGCCTCAACCTCCCCTGTGTGCTGGCTGGGATTAAGGGCATGAGTCTTGATACCCAGCAAAAGAAACTGCTTTGCTCTAGGGAAGGAAGCTCATAGAAGAGCAGAATCCCAGGGAGGCACCAGAACCCAGATCCCAGGCATGTCTGTCATCAGCTAGATGGATCTTCTGGGAGCCCCCATACCTCTCACCCAGTCACCCCAATCTCTGGCTCTTACAGATGCGGCCGAAAGTCATGTGGCACCTCCTGCGCCGGTACATGGCATCCCGGCTCCACTCGTTGCGCATGGGCGGCTACCTGTTCTCTGGCTCTCAGGCCCCACAGCTGTCCCCGGCCTTGATGCGGGCCCTGGGCCAGAAATGCCCCAACCTGAAGCGCCTATGCCTGCACGTGGCTGACCTGAGCATGGTGCCTATCACCAGCCTGCCTAGCACACTGAGGACCCTGGAGCTGCACAGCTGTGAGATCTCGATGATCTGGTTGCAGAAGGAGCAGGACCCCACAGTGCTGCCACTGCTGGAGTGCATCGTGCTGGACCGAGTGCCAGCCTTCCGCGATGAGCACCTGCAGGGCCTTACCCGCTTCCGAGCCCTGCGCTCCCTGGTGCTGGGCGGCACCTACCGGGTCACTGAGACCGGGCTAGATGCCAGCCTGCAGGAGCTCAGCTACCTGCAAAGGCTGGAGGTGCTGGGCTGCACCCTGTCAGCCGACAGCACCCTGCTGGCCATCAGCCGCCACCTCCGAGATGTGCGCAAGATTCGGCTGACCGTTGGGGGCCTCTCAGCCCAGGGCCTGGTCTTCCTGGAGGGAATGCCTGTCCTGGAGAGTTTGTGCTTCCAGGGTCCCCTTATCACCCCAGAAATGCCCACACCCGCTCAGATTGTGTCCTCCTGCCTCACCATGCCTAAGCTCAGAGTGCTTGAGGTGCAAGGGCTGGGCTGGGAGGGCCAGGACGCAGAGAAAGTCCTGTGCAGGGGCCTGCCCCACTGCATAGTTATCGTCAGGGCTTGTCCCAAAGAATCCATGGATTGGTGGATGTGAGGGCATCACCCATCCATCTCTGGAACCTAGCTTAGCTTTGAAAGGGACCTTCCAAGCAAACTGAATCCTGTAAATTAATCAGGCATGAGGGAACTGGAGGGCTCAAGGAGAGGAAGCTAGGCCTTGGGGCTTCCTGAGCTGGGCTTATCTGTAATCTGGGTGACCTCAGACTTGTCATCCAGCCTCTGGAAGGCCCAGTTCACACATTTAGGAATATGCATCATAGCTACCTCATGATTCATTTTGAAATCTTTACCACCTCCCCATGTACCCCCACTTTTTTCCAAATACCTGGGATCAAAACCATGGCCTTAGGCATGTTAGACAGGCACTGCTGTGCGCCTGAGCCACACTGGAGCCCAGGGAAGCCTTAACAGACCCAGAAGAGCCTTATAGAGGGCTCATTTTCAGGAATGGTCAGGAGCAGGTGAATGGGTTCAGGGCTCTGAGATCGGCCTGGTTTTCCACCTATAGTTGAGAGACATGGAGGTCGGGCAGGGAGCCGTGGAGAGACATGGAGGTGGGGCAGGGAGCCGTGGAGAGACATGGAGGTCGGGCAGGGAGCCGTGCTGTTGGATTGTCCTAGTTTTCTAAGAGGTTCTCAATCACTTACTGTATTTTGTATCCTGCCTTTTTCAAGTTTTCTACAGCATATAATATTTTACTATTAAAGAATGTTTTTCAAAGTGTGCTGCACTTACTTAACAAGGGTTGTTCCTCCCCAGCGCCCGTTATCCACAGGCAGTTGTTAGTATTTATTTACTTAACATTCGTTTTGTGTTTGTCTGTGTGTGCGCTGAAGCTTGTGTGACGACTAGAGGATGGTTGTGGGCATCGGGGCTTTCTATCCTGTGGGTCCTGGGGGATCAAACTTCAGCGCTCAGGCTTGGTGACAAGTGCCTGTGCCCACTGAGCCATCCTGCCACGCTGTTGGCTGTTTCTTAGATGGGAGCTTCATGTAATGAATGTGATCTTGACATATATTGGAAGTTGAAAATAACTTTCTTTTTTTTGTTGTTTTTGTTTTTGTTTTTTTGTTAGTTTTTTTTTTTTTTTTTTTTTTCCGAGACAGGGTTTCTCTGTGTAGCCCTGGCTGTCCTGGAACTCACTCTGTAGACCAGGCTGGCCTCGAACTCAGAAATCCGCCTGCCTCTGCCTCCTGAGTGCTGGGATGAAAGGCGTGCACCACCACCACCGCCTGGCTTTTGAGAATAACTTTCAACTCCTAATTTTCCTGCCTCTACTTCCCAAGTGCCTGAGTTTTTGATGTACACCACCACTCCTTACTTACGGGATGCTAAGGATGGAACCCAGGGCTTTGAGCATACCAAGCAAATGCTCTACCCCCTGAGCAACCTACCTTTCTAGGTACCAGGCTGCACAGTGAACAAAGGGAAGACCCCGCAGCTCCAAGTGTAGATGGCAGGGAACTAAAGAGGTAAGCACATTTGTGAGCCAGACATGGCACAGACCTGGTCAGAATATCCAGGAGGTGAAGGAGTCTCAAGTTTATAGTCAGCCTGGGTTACAGTAGAGTGAGACCCCGTTTCCAAAACAAAAACACAAACACGTCCCTGGGATCATTTCAGAGCCTCTCAGGTGTTGAGCCAGGGTTATTACATAGGATATAGACACTTGGTGGTCTGAGAGATGGGGGCAGGGCCTGGCATTGGGGCTCAGTGTGAACTGGTGCCTCTTCCTGTTTTGAATAGGAACAGTTTGATCATGCAGGTGCCAGATGCTTGGTGATACTGAGTGTTGCATCACTTTGATCTGAGGGGGGCAGTGCACATCTGTGGTCTCTCCACCTGCTGTGGGTGAACCCCCCAGGGGGGTGTGCAGATTACTGAGCTGGAGATGCTCAGTTCCTTATTCCAAGTTTACCGGTCAGAAGGGATGTTTCTTGCCTTAGAACACAAAGCTTTCATGTGAGCCTTCAAAGGGACTTCAGAGTCATTCAGGTGACCAATTCACATGAGACATGACATTTTTTTTATTTCTACCACGTGGAACTTTAGGGGACACATTCCTCCTAAGGTTATCTGTTGAAGTGTTTAAACCCAGAGGTAATTACGTTAGATGTAAGTGTTGGGAGGGATGGGGCAAAAGGCCAGGGCCCTCATGAATGAGATCAGTGCCCCTCTCTCCATCAGTGCTTCTGAGTGGGGCTGGGGCTGTGAAGAGTACTTGCACAAACATTAGGTCCTGGGTTCAAATCCCTAGCACTCAGAGAAAGCCAGGTGAGGCTATGCCTTGGCCCTAGCACTGTGGGTGGAGACAGGGAGATTGTTGGGCTAGCCTAGCTCCTGTTTCCATGAGAGACCTGGTTGGTCTCAAGAGAACAGGTCAGAAAGTGACAGAGCAGCATGTCTCCACATGTCTCAGCATGTACACATGGGTTCAGTCCTCTTCACATAATTAAAATTTGCTTCCAACACCCTTTCGAATCCCACTATGTAATCGTGTGAGGACACAGGAACGACATGTAACCTGTGATGTCTTCAGCAACACCACACCTACAGCTTGATCTTAGACTGAAGCTTCCACGATTGTTACCACTACATTTCTGGGTTGGTTGGAGAGGGGTGGGGTGGTCTGTTAGTGCAGCCATGCATGTGACAATGCTTGTGGAGCACCCACTGATCCTCTTAGTTTAATTTTTCTGAGACAAGGTCTCTCGACGTAGCCCTACACTGTTGTGGAACTATGATTCTCAACCTTCTTAATGCTGCAACCCATTAATAGTTTCCCATGTTCTGGTGACCTCCAACTATAAAATTATTTTTTTTGTTGCTACTTCATAACTATAATATTACTACTGATATGAATTGTATCTCATTTCCAGTGGTCTTAGATGACCTCTGTAAAAGGGTTGTTCGACCCCCAAAGGAGTTGAGACCTATAGATTGAGAACCACTGATGTAGGCCAAGCTGACCTTGAACTATTCTGCTTCCCCTGTGCTGGGATTAAAGGTATGTGCCACCATGCTTGGCCAATATTTATTTTTTTTGTAAGTGTGTGTGTGTGTGTGTGTGTGTGTGTGAGAGAGAGAGAGAGAGAGAGAGAGAGAGAGAGAGAGAGAGAGAGAGAGAGAGAGATTAGTCACATGGGCCACAATACCTGTGGAGGTTGGAGGACTACTTATGTGAGCCAGTGCTTGCCTTTCAGCCTGTGGGTTCTGAGGTCTAACTTGAACATCAGTCTTGGTGGCAGGTGCCTTTACCCACTGAGCCATCTCCCTGCCTGACCTCAGCAGTTCTAGTTTCCCAGGAAGCTTTGTGAGACTGTGTCACTCCTCTGCTTCATGCCTTGTTTTTTTTTTTTTTTTTTTTTTTTTGAGCCAGGATCTCACTGGAGCTCTGTCTGTGCACTTCATACTTTAACAGCTTTCTGTCCTGCTTGACTTACTCAAACCCCAAACCCTCACACTGAGAACAGAGGGCAACTCATCTCTTGTCTCTGCGCCTTGAAATTCGTGTTTTTTTTTCTTTCTCAACTCTTTCAGCATTTTGCTGGGGTGAAGTGGAGAGGTCTGCAGCTGTAGGGGTGGGTCCTGGAGACATAGCTCCAAGCTACTGCCAGCAGTATAATATCTAACAAAATAAACTTCCAACCAAAATTAGTCAAAAGAGACGGGGAAGGGCACGTCATACTCATCAAAGGAAAATCCACCAAGATGGTATCTAAATTCTGATCATCTGTGCCTCAAACACAAGGGCACCTATATTAGTAAACATTTCTAAAGCTTAAGTCACATGTTGAGCCCCACACATTAATAGGAGACTTCAACACCTGACTCATCATCCAGACAAAAACTAAACAGAAATAATTTTACCAAGAGCTGTTAGTATGACTCAAATTCTATATATCTACAGAACATTTCATCCAAACATAAAAGAATATACGTTCTCAGCACTTCATGGAACCTCCAAAACTTTCTCCAAAATACAGTGTCACAAAGCAAGTATAACAAGTCTAACAAAATTGAAATAACCCCCTGCATCCTATTAGATCACTATAGATTAAAGGTGGATTTCAACAAGAACAGAAATAACAGCCTTACAAACTCATGGAAACAACAACTGTCTACTGAATAACCACTGGGTCAAAGCAAAAATAAATAAATTAAAAAAAAAAAAGACTTTCTAGAATTCAATGAAAACAAGTATAACATACCCAAACTTATGGGATATAGTGAAACCAGTGCTAAAAGGAAAGATCATTGCACTGAAGGCCTTCATAAAGAAAATAGAGACTCTCATACCAGGAACTTCACAGCATAGCTGAAAGCTCTAGAACAATGAGGTTCACCCAAGAGGAGTAGGTGGCAGGAAGTTATCCAACTCAGGGCTGAAATCAATAAAATAGAAGTGAAGAGAATGATACAAAGTGAAACAAAGAGTTGATTCTTTGAGAAAATTAACAAGATAGACAAACCCTTATCCAAACTAACTAAAAGGCTAAGAGAGAAAATCCAAATTAACAAAATCAGAAACAAAAAAGGGGACATAACAACAGACACCAAGAAAATCCAAAGAATCAGTAGGTCATACTTCAAAAACCTGTACTCCACAAAATTGGAAAGTTTAAAAGAAATGGACAGTTTTCTTGGTAGATAACACTACCAAGATTGGATAAAGAATTTAAATAGACCTATAATTCCCAAGAAAACAGAAGCAGTCAGTAAAAGTGTCCCAACTGAAAAAAGAAGCCCAGGGCCAAATGATTTTAGTGCTGAGTTCTACCTAACTTTCAAGCAAGAGCTAATACCAATACTCAAATTATTCCACAGAATAGAAATGGAACATTGCCAAAGTCATTTATGAGGCTACAGCCATACAAAAACTCAACAAAAAGAATCATGTGCCAATTTCCTTCATGAACATTGATGCAAAAATACTCAATAAAATATAATCTGAATCCAAGAAAACATCAAAAAGATCATTCATTATGATCAAGTAGGCTTCATCCCAGAGATGCAGGGATGGAAACATGGAAATTGGTCAATGTAATCTCTTTACTATATAAACAAACTGAAAGAAAAACAATACATGATCATCTCATTAGATAGTGAAAAAACATTTGACAAAATTCAGCAGCCCTAAATGACAAAAGTCTTCAAGAGATCAAGTATATAAAGGATAAAGGCAATATATAGCAAGCCTATAGCCAACATCAAATTAGATACTGGGTCTCAGGGTTATCCAGCTTCTGGTTCCTGGCCCTGTAGATAGTGTAAAGAGTGGGCTCCCTCTCATGGCATGGGTCTCAAACTGGACCAGTCATTGGCTGGCCACTTCCATAATTTCTGGGTCCCTGGCACATGTTGTAGATAGAACAAACTGTAGGTCAAAGGTTTTGTGGCTGGGTTAATGAGTCGGGTGTTGAAGTCTCCTACTATTAATGTGTGGGGCTCAACATGTGATTTAAGCCCATCAAATGGAGAGATACTTGAAGCAATTCCACTAAAATCAGGAAGAAGACAAGGCTATCCACTCTCTCCATATTTATTCAATACATTAATTGAAGCTCTAGCTGAAAGACTAAGGTAGAGGAGGAGATAACAATATAACAATAAGCAGGCTGAGAAAGAAAACAGGAAAACAGCACCCTTCACAATAGTGGGGAATAATATAAAATATCTTGGTATAACTCTAATGAAGCAAGTGAAAGTTCTGTATGATAAGAACTTCAAATCTTTGACGAAAGAAATTGAAGATCTCAGAAGATGGAAAAATATCCCATGCTCATAGATCAGTAGGATTATCATAGTAAAGATGGCCATTTTACCAAAAGCAATCTACAGATTTAATGCAACCCCAACCAAAATTCCAACACAATTCTTTACAGACCTTGAAAGAACAATGCTCTACTTCATATGGAAAAACAAAAACCCAGGATTGCTAAAACAATCTTGTACAATAAAAGAACTTCTGGAGGTATCACCATCTCTGATTTCAAGCTGTACTACAGAGCAACTGTGATTAAAAACTGCATGGTACTGGCATAAAAACCATTAGCTGGGTGGTGGAGGCACATGTGGTTAATCCATGTATACAATGGAGTATTACTTAGCTGTTAAAAACAAAATTTGCAGGCAAATGGAAAGAATTAGAAAAAAAAATCGTCCTGAGCGAGATAACCCAGACCCAGAAAGACGAACAGGATAGGTACTCACTTATGATTGGATAGTAGATGTGAGGTAAAGGGTAACCATGCTACAGTCCAGGAATCTAGAGAATCTAAGTAACAAGGAAGGCTCAAGGGCGTATGAATGAATCTCCCTGGGAAGGAGAAATAGAATAGATGTCACGGGAGACTGGGGGTGGGTGGGTATGGGAACAGGAGGGGATCGAGTTGAGGGGGGATGGAAGGAGAGAGTACTGGGAGAGGCAACTGGAATTGGGGTGCGGATCTTGGGAATGACCTAGAAACCTAGTGCAATGGAAACTTCAGGCATCTATGAGGGTGACCCTAGATAAGACTCTTAGTAACACGTAGTAGAATTGTGTTTAGGGTAAGCATTAGGATGAATAATTGTTTTCTAAAAAATACTTTGACCTTGAAGACATCATTGTAGAAAACTGATGGTTTTCTGTTATCTATGGAGTTGTTTTCTGAAGGAGCTTACAGCCTTTGTGTGGCTTTGGTCACAAGACGGTCCTGGTACACCTGGAGGGTCTTGCATTATTGGGTACTGCAAACAGTGCACAATAAGGACTTAAACTGCAGGGTGGGATGTTTTCCTTCATGAAACATGTGGATTAGATTAGGGGCTTTGGTAGGAAAAACTTGCTTTATCCCCCCCCCCCCAAAACAACTTTTGTGTAATGGTCAACAGATATGCTTCCGCACGGCTGTTTGAGGTTCAGTTAATTGAAGCTCGACCTCCTTGCTGCCTCAGAGCCTGATTACTTTGAGTGACTTAGAAAAATGACACTAATGGGGGATATGGAGCCTGAACTGGCCATCTCCTGTAACCAGGCAAGACTTCCAGCAGAGGGATTGGGGCACCAACCCAGCCACAAAACCTTCGACCTACAGTTTGTTCTATCTACAACATGTGCCAGGGACCCAGAAATTATGGGACTGGCTAGCCAATGACTGGTCCAGTTTGAGACCCATGCCATGAGACGGAGCCCACATTTTATACTACCTACAGGACCAGGGACCAGAAGCCGGATAGCCCAGGGACCCAGGATAGAACCAAATAGGACTGGCAAAAAAAAAAAAAAAAAAAAAAAAAAAGTCAATAATATTTTACTATACTCATAGATGGTGCCTACTTGGTGCCTAGCCCAATTGTTGTCAGAGAGGCTTCATCCAGCAACTGATGTAAACTGATGGCCCACAGCCAAACATTAGGTGGGACTCTGATAATATGGCAGAAGAGGGGGAGGAAGGAAGAATAGAAGGGTCAAGGACACCAAAGAAAACCCACAGAATAAACTAACCTAGTCTTACAGGGACTCACAGAGACTGAGATGACAATCAGGGAGCCTGCACGGGTCTGACCTAGGCCCTCTGCATATATGTTATGGTTGTGTAGCTTGGTCTTCTTGTGGGACTCCTAACAGTGGGAGTGGGAGCTGTCTCTGGCTCCTTTTACCACCTTAGGGACCCCTTTCCTCCTCCTGGGTTGCCTTGTCCACCCTTAATACTAAGTAAGGGTGTTGCTTAGTCTTAACTGCAACTTGATCTGCCATGTTTGGTTGCTATTCAGACAAGGCATGCCCTTGTCTGAAGAAAAATGGAGGAGGAGTAGGTGGAGGAGGAGTAGGTGGAGGAGGGGTGGGAACTGCATTTGGGATCTAATATATGAGAGAATACATTTTTAAAATTCTTAGGAGTACAGTGGTATAGTGCACGCAGAGACATTCCTTCTAAAGTGAAAGGTGAGTTGATGCACCTGTCCTTTCCCACCACCAAGAAAGGAACACAACTTTTGTTAAGTGGGCCTGTCTGGGATTGTGAGCCTGCACATTCCTCACTTGGATGTGTTACTCAGGTCCATTCACCAAGTGACTCAGAAAGCTGCTTTGTGTGGGGCCTGGAGCAAGCGAAGGCTCTTCAGCAGGTCCTGTGCAGGCTGCTCTACCACCTGGACCATATGATCCAGCAGACCCAATGGTACTGACGTGTCAGTGGCAGATAAGGATGCTGTTTGGAGCCTTTGGCACTATAGGTGAATCATAGAAAACAACTTTGGGATTTTGGGACAAGGCTCTACCGTCATCTGTAGACAGCTATTTGCCCTTTGAGAGACAGCTCTTAGTCTGATATTTGGCTGTAGTAGAAACTGAAGATTTGACAATTGACCAAGTTACCTTGCAACCTGAGCAGCCCATCACAAGCTGGGTGTTTTCTGATCTACGGAGTCATAAAGCAGGACGTGCACAGCACCAATCTGTTATTAAATGGAGGTAGTATATATATGATAGGGCCCAAATAGGGCCCCAAGGCACATGGGTCCTGGCCAGCAGGGCATTAAACAGGGCTCCAGGGAGGTCACCTGAAAGAGAAGATGGGGGACAAGGGAACACAAAGAATGGTGATCTATCTATAGGCAGATCAAATCGCAATTTTTACTTTTTCACACAGAGGTTATATACACAAAAAGATAGGATGTGGGGGAAGGGGATGACACAGGAACGTAAGTGTTCAGGGGGAGTACAGATATCTTTCAGAAAAGAGTATCAGCTGGGTAAAACTTAAGGGAACAGGTCACTATGACTCCATCTATGATACACTTGTCCTTATCTAAGTTGGTACTATCCATCAAGGTTACTTATTTACAAGGTCTATGATGACCCAGGCTGGCAAATTTCCACCAAAGCTGCTTGTTTACAACATCTTAGGCAAAGAAGCAGAATGGTGGGCTCACGATCATGGAATCCACTGGTTTTCACCATGTTTCCCACCATCCTGAAGCAACTGGCCTCAGAGAAAGGAGGAACAGCCCTTTGAAGACACAGTTACAACACCAATTAGGTGGCAGCAGCGTGGAGGGATGGGCAGGGGTCTCCAGAAGGAGGTATGTGCTTTGGATCAACATCCAGTATATAATATGGTGTCTCCCATAGCCAAGAACCATGATTCCAGTAATCAGGAGGAGAAGGGATCTAGGAATCAATCTAGGAAGAAAAGGGAATAATCCTGCTCACTTGGTGACCCACTAGAAGAGATTTTGTTTCTTGTTCCCACAACTTTCAAGTTCTGCTGGCCTACAAGTTTTGGTTCCAGGGGGTGGGGGACAATCATGCCGGGAGCCACAATAAACATTCCATTGAACTGGAAGTTCTGAGTTCCCTCTGGCCACCTTGTCTTCAGATGAACTTAACAGGCTAAGAAAGGAATAACAGTGTTAGGGGTAATGGATCCAAATTATTACAGGAAAACCGGGTGGTTTCTCCACAGTGGAGGTAAGAAAGATTATGTCTGTGGTACAGGAGATCCTTTAGGGCGTGGGTCTCAAACTTCCTAATCTTGTGATACTTTGATGCTGTTCCTCATGTCGTGGTGACCCCAACCATGAAATTATTCCATTTCTACTTTATAAGTGTAATTTTGCTATACTGTTATGAATAGTAATGTAAATATCTGATATGCAGGATATCTGATGTACAATGCCTAGTGAAAGGGTCATTCCATCCCTTTCGACCACAGTTTGAGAACCACTGTTTTAGGAAGTCTCTTGGTGCTGCCAAGTCCTGCGATTAAAGTCAATGGGAAACTACGGTAGCCCTCCAGGCAGGATGACAAAGAGCACACACTTACAGGAATGAAGGTGTGGTTCACTCCAGGAAAAGAGCTGTTGAGGTGTTTGCCGAGGTTGGAGGAAGTACAGACTGAGCAGCAGGAAGGTAGTTAGCTCAGGCCATGGAACCAGTTGCAGAAACAAGGACTGTAACTGACATGAGTGTTTCTGTTATATTTTCTTTAAAATGCATTTGTAATGCCAGGTGGTGCACACTTTTAATCACAGCACTCAGGAGGCAGAGGCAGGGGGATTTCTGTGAGTTTGAGGCCAGCCTGGTCTACAGAGTGAGTTCCAGGATAGCCAGGGCTATATAAAGAAATCCTTTCTCAAAAAATTCTAAAAAAATAAAATAAAGACTAAAAAAGCATTTGTACAGTTATTTGTGTTTTCTTTTTTCTCGATCATAGTATGCAGCATTAAGAGTGGTTGTCATATTTAACTTGAGATACTAAAAGAATGTCTCTCAAGGAACAGTATCATCTATTCTAAATTTATAATGTGTTTGTAGTTACACAAGGGCTAGTTACATCATTTTTAGGTATAATTATGACCTGGTTGTTTCCATTTGGGAAATTAATTATTAATTCAGTCAGCAGGTTGAATCAATGTGGGATTAGCTGGGAATAGTGTGGTACACATGTACAATCCCAGCACTTATGAGGTAAGGCAGGAGGATTACAAGTTTGGGATCAGTCTGGCTTACATATGAAGATCATGTTTATGGGAAGGCCCTTGCCAAAAATAAGGGTAAACTTCCAGAATATTAACTATAAATTTGTTGTCTGGAGATGAAAGGAGGACTTCATATATACTATACAAAGCATGTGTTCTAGCCTGGAGCTGTACCACACAGCAAACTCAGACCCTGCAAAAGAGCTACTGCATAGCACACTCCTCAGTACAGATTCACAGCGTGCAGGTGACAGGTCCGTTCCGTTTGCGGTTTATTGTTGAGTTGGTTTGAGATGACAGTTACTCTGGCTAGAATATGAACCACAGAAAGAGCCATCGGGTGGCACAGGCCTTACAGGACAAACCCTAATGTTTCAATCATCTGAACAGTCATCAGAAATGCACAAAATTGGATCACTGAGGCTGAAACCTGCTAGTGCTGATCTTGGTGTCTGCACCCATGGTATCCAGGAATTGCTAGATATGATTTGCAACACAAGAGAACATTATGTTAGCCATGTTCATTGTGATTAAATTCCAGAGGTGTTTCTGTTTCTACAGTATGAGTACACAGAAGGACAAATCTCAAAGAAGGTTTATTGTCAGTCTCACTGTTGCTTGACTCATCAATGCAGTCTGGTTGTTGCCAGTCTGTAGAGTAGATCTAAAAAGGAAAAAAAAGATTCAGGGTTCTATCTCTACACTGCATGATAGTACAGGAGTTTCCATTCTCAGTGTAAGACTTTGATGACTGTGAAACAGGCATTTCCCACTTCTGGTACTCACTCATCCTTTCTTTACTCACCTCCCTTTGTACTCTCATTTTTTTTTTTTTTATCTGCAAAGACCACTCACTTTGTGCAAAGAAAGCACAACGTGGCCGGGCGGTGGTGGCGCGGCGCACACCTTTAATCCCAGCACTTGGGAGGCAGAGGCAGGCGGATTTCTGAGTTCGAGGCCAGCCTGGTCTACAGAGTGAGTTCCAGGACAGCCAGGACTACACAGAGAAACCCTGTCTCAAAAAAAAAAAAAACAACAAACAAACAAACAAACAAAAAAACAACAACAAAAAGAAGGTCCTATTCCTGTCAGGATATTATTTCATGATGTGGCCATGATTTGCATATACTCAGCACTCATTTTTTCTTGGTTATAAACCACCATGTTTATTAAAGGCTGAACAATACGTAGAAAACACTGAGTTTACAACCTTCCTTACCGTCATCATCTCCGCTATGAGATCACAGCGAATGTAAAGAATTTAGCAGAATGACAACTTTTCCATGGTACATACAACAGTTTCTCCGCTGTAAAATTTTACGTATTTAACAAGTCCTCAGCAAGTAGGGCTTTCATATTTGTGACATCACATGGCTCCAGGGTGGTATTACATGTTACTGCACTTTAATGACATTCCAATGGCTCTCACGTGTTTCTTAAATTCATGGGCATCTTGAGAACAAAAGAGCTTTCATGTCTTTCAGGTAAGCTGGTTTGAAGGCTGACCCACACTTCACATTAATAAGGCTTCTCACCAGGGTAAATTCCATCATGATGATTAAGATGTGGAGAATTCTTGAAGGGCTTTTGACATTCTCTCCAATCAAAGGGTTTCTGTTCAGACTAATTTATTAAATGTTCAGTTAGTTGATAAAACATGTTGTAAATTTTTCCACTTTTTTTTTGGTTTTTGTTTGTTTGTTTGTTTGTTTTGTTTTTCGAGACAAGGTTTCTCTGTGTAGCCCTGGCTGTCCTGGAACTCATTCTGTAGACCAGGCTGGCCTCGAACTCAGAAATCCACCTGCCTCTGCCTCCCAAGTGCTGGGATTAAAGGCGTGCGCCACCACTGCCCTGCGGTTTTTGGTTTTTGAAGACAGGGTTTCTCTGTGTATCCCTGGCCGTCTTGGAACTCACTTTGTAGACCAGGCTGGCCTCGAACTCAGAAAGCCACCTGCCTCTGCCTCCCAAGTGCACCAACACTGCCCAGCCTTTTTCTACATTCTTAATACTTAGCGGAAACCTCTCTATCATGAATCTGTGCATGGTGATAGAGGTTTGAGGATATTGTGGAAGCTTCCTCACATTCCTTACATTTGTAGGGCTTCTCACCTGTGTGAGGCCTTACATGTGCAGCTAGGCTAGAAGAAACAGTGAAGTCTTCCCACAGAACTTACATTTATAAGTTTCATCCCAGTGTGAAGGTGAATGTGCTTATTCCGGCGTGCAGAACTTCTAAAAGACTTTCCACATACCTTGCAATCAAAGGGTTTCTCTACCATATGAGTTTTAAAATGTTCATCCAATAGGTAACACTTTTGTAGGCTTTGCCACATTCCCTACATTCATAAGGTTTCTCTGCACTGTGACTTCTTCCATGTTTCCATAGGTAAGAGGAAGTGTGGGGAGGTTTCCCACAGGGATCACAGTTCTAAGGTTTTTCTCCAGTGTTTTCTTAGATGCTTATAAAGGTAGGAGGATGCATGGAAGGCTTTCCTACATTCTTTACATAGATGGGGTTTCTCTCCAGGATGAATTCTCAGATGTTCCGTCATATTTGAAGAAATTGTGAAGGATCTCCCACATAACTTATGTTAGACGTCCTGCATGTGTTTGTACATGTGTAGGAAATCCTGAGCACTTAGTAAAAGCTTTTCCACATTTCTTACATTTATAGGGTTTCTCTCCAGGATGAATTCTGAAATGTTCAGTTAGACTTGAAGAAGTAGTAAAGGATTTTTTTTTTACATATTTTATATTCATAAGGTTTCTCCCCAGTGTGGGTTCACATGTGACTATTAAGATTTGAAGAGTACCCAAAAACCTTTCCACAAACCCTGGGGGTCATATTAAAGTCTCCTACAAGCTGATTTTGTGAGGATGCATCTATGTAGAAACTCTGAAGCTGAAACTTTCAGTTATGGTCTAATTTTCCATTCCCCTGTACTCAATTTATCCAAAGGATTATTCAATTGTATTTTTGTAGATTTTACATTGAGAGATCAATAAATCTATTGCTCATACCATTGGTGCATATTTTAGTTGAACACATATAAACATGTCTATTGACAGTTATTTTTTGCTTTATCAGACATTAGATAGGCTTCTGAAACATGTAAGCCCATCCATGTACTTGGAAAATCAAGTTTCTTTCTTCCTATTTTTCTTCCTTTCTTTCGAGTGGTTAGGGTTTTTTGTTTGTTTGTTTGTTTGTCTATTTGTTTTGTCTTATACAATTCTCTATTTTTTTACTCACTCACTTTACATCCTGCTCACTGGTTCTCTCCCAGTCACCTCCTCCCACAATCCTTCCCCCATTCCTCTTCCCTTCTCCTCTGAGTGGGTCAGGGACCCCCTGGGTATTCCCCCACCCTGGCACTTCAAGTCTTTGTGATGAAGCCCAAACTTTTAAGCAAGAATTGACAATATTCACCATATTCAGAATAATTATCAAAGACAGATTTCTCTTGCAAACGATAATGCCATTTCTCTTAATAGTTCTCATTTGCATTGATTCTCTACCCATGATTTCCCAATTCTTTCATGCTAAGCATGTTATAAAATTGTTTTAAAGAGCCAGGAAGATGGCTTAGCAGATAAAATGCCTGCCATGCAAGCCTGACAACTGATGATTAATGCCACAAAACTGATTCAGTAGCATGCATCTGTAATCGCAGAGCTTTAAGATGGAAGGCAGAAACTAGAGACTGGTCAGAAGCTCGTGCACTAGCAGACACAAGAGAGCTGCTGTCTCAACATGGCTAAAGAGAATCGACTCCTGACTTCAGCAAGAGGGAGGGCTGTGGCATACATTTCCCCTGGCATACTTGTACCAGTGTGCATGAGTATGTGCATACAGAGAGAGAGAGAGAGAGAGAGAGAGAGAGAGAGAGAGAGAGAGAGAGAGAGAACACATAAATTAATTGCTTTAAAAATTTGATGTCTAATTACACATGTGGAAATGTGTTCTTGGGAACCTTGAAGGATTTGGTTTCATATTCTCATATCGAGGGTCTCTGTTTTATGACGCTACTCCCCACCTACACCATCCTGAGTAAGTGCTACTTATCTTTACAGTGGAACCTATAGTCTTTGCAGAGTGTGGAAACTAAGAAACATCCTTGGTTGATCTTACCATTTGCACCACGTTGGAAGTTTGTTCCCTAGAAGTAGTTTGCATTTTCCATTCTAAAAACAAACAACCATGATAACAAAATGAAGGTTCAGAACTGAGAGATGTGGTGCAGGAGTAGAAAGCAACCAGTGTGCCAGTGTGTCAGGATAGTGGCAGGAGACTGAAGAAGGATGACTGAGTTCAAGGCCAGCCAGGCTACAGTGTGTGAGCCTACCAAAATAAATAGATAAAATATAAAAAAGAAGAAACTAAATCTTGATCATTTTAATTAGGTTAAAGCTTGGCAAGGGTAGAATTATGAGTCATAGTTTTAAACAGTTTATTACAAATGCTTCTTCCCCTGGTTCCCTTTTTTCCCTCCAGAAGACAGGGTTTCTCTGTGTAGCCCTGGCTGTCCTGGGGCTCTGTAGACCAGGCTTACCTTGAACTCAAGAGATCTCTGCCTACCCTTGCCTCCTGAGTGCTGGGATTAAAGGTGTACAACACCACTGCCCAACTACAAGTCACTTTTTAAAAATGAAAACTGATGGTAAACAAGAACATTATCAAGGATGATGTGGAGGAAATATCTTTACATAGCATAGGACAAAATTGTTAAAAAAAAAAAAAAGAAAAAGAAAGAAAGAAAGAAAGAAAGAAAAAGAAAGAAAAGAAAGAAAGAAAGAAAGAAACTTAACAGGGCATTTTGTGGGATCACAGAAAAGTCTGTGCAAGGTGTTAGAAATCCAGAATTCCTTCTGAGATAAAGACTGGCATCTTCTGAGGTCAACTCTATCGTTGAAAGTTTCATTATAGGACTGAAGATATATCTTAGTAGCAAGAGTGTTTACCTAAGCAAGCTCAAGGTTCAATTCCCAATACTGAAAAGAAAAAAAAAAACTTTCATTATGGCTTGGCACAATGGTACACACCAACACCACCAGTACCCATAAGGTAAAGGCAGAAATATGTGGGGGCCAGCCTGGGCTATGCATTGCAGCCCTAAATTAAAGGGGAGGGAAAAGAAAAACACACAACAACAACTTTATTCTACTTCCAGACTTCAGGAACTTCCTGATCACAATTATTTCCCATGAATACTCACCCTGGAAACCTCTGCCCACTGTCTGTAAATCTTTCTCCAGCCAGGAGATCAGACTGGGTTTGATGACCTCACATCCTACACATAGGGAAAAAATGTAGTCATGGAAGTGGTTCATTCTGCAGAAAAAGTAATGATAAATTTAGGACCCCCCCTCTCCCTTTGTGTGTTTGCATGCACATAATGTGTATGTTGGTGTTATGTATGCATGTGAACATGTGTCAGGTGTCTTCCTTGATAACTCTCCACCTTTGATACTGAGGCAGGGTTTCTTGCTGTACACAGAGCTCATCACTCCAGCCAGCGTAGTGCTACAACTTCCCAGATCCGTCTCTGTCTTCTGAGTGCTGGGGATTACAAGCAGCCACTATGCCTGCCCACTTTTCACCTGAGTTTTTGGGATCCAAACTACAGTCCTCATGATGGTACAGGCAAGTGCTTATCCACTGAGCCATCTCCCTATCCCTGATGTGTTTTGTTTAGACAAGGTCTCTCCCTGGAACTTGGGACTCCTGTTTAAGACTAGGTTGGCTAACCAGTGAACCCCTGAGATCCTCTTGTTTCCACATTCCAAGCGCTGGGATTAGAAGTGTATGCCAGCAATCCAGTTTTTTGTTTTTAAATCTGAGATGGCCTCACAGTATATCTCTGGCTGGCTAGAGCTTGCTGTGTAGCTCAGGATGGCCTCAGATTCGCAGAGCTTCTGACCATGCCTTCCAAGTGCTGAGATTAAAGGCATCAATCACTACACTTCTCTGGCACCACAGTTTTTTGAGACACACATGTACCTGGAGCTCACTAATTCAGATAGACTGGCCAAGGAGGCCCCCAAGGATCCTCCAATTTCCCCCTCCCCACCGCAGAAACTACAGGTGCAGCCGGTATACCTGACCTTCTAAACAGTACTAAGGATCTGAACTCAGACCCTCAATGCTTGCTTGTGAAGCACTTTACCAGCCGAGCCCCCCCCCCCACATTTTCCCTCTTTCTAATTTCTTCTTTAGATTTATTCATTTTATTTTACGTATTTATGTATGTATGTACAGCATGTAATGTCTGTATCGTGTATCCTGGAACTGGAGTTATAGGTGGTTGTGAACCACCATGTGGGTGCTAGGAGTTCACCTTTTATCATGTGTGTCCATGGGAACTTAAGTACTCAGGCTTGGCAGCACATGTCTTTACTTGCTGAGCCACCTCACCAGCCCCAGTATTTCCTAAAACACTTATTCTTATGTGTTCCCAAATTGGTCTCCAACTTGTTATGTGGCTAAAGACAGCCTTCTGGCCTCTCCCTAAGAGGATGATCTTCAATTTCTTTCTTTCTCAATTTTACTTTGATTTATGTGTAAATGTGTGTTTGTGTGTGCACATGTGCACAGGTGTCCATGGAGGCTGGAAGAGTGCACTGGATTTCCTGGAACTGAAGCTGCAGGCAGCTGTCAGCAAGTGGTGTACATACTGAGCTCCCTCCCCCAAACAGGCTCTTCCTCCTTAAAATGTTGCCAGAATACTTGGCACAATAACAAACATACCCATGTCACCATGGATAACAATGTTAATCAGTAGTTACTGAGAGCCTGAGTGGAATTTCAGGTAATTCAACAGTAAGTATGGTGTTAGCCCTGGGGAAATTCATCTAGGGACTCAGTCTTGACATCTTGGTTCTACGAAGGTGTAGGGTCACATCCACCTAGATGGAAGCATTTCTACTTTGGGTGGCACACCTGGCATCTCGTGACTCAGTCTCTGCATACCTGATAGACATATCCTAGACAGTGGGCCCCCATTCTCTCTGCCTTTTCCTCCAGACAGAGCAGGGCACTAGAAAGAAGACTACCTGGAAGAAAGAAAAAATGTGAACCCAAAGATTCCAACATTTTTCAGTGTCATGTATCATATTGTCAAACCCATGGAATCCTATATACTTAAAAAATTAGACATGTACACTATTTTAAAAAAATACTCTTAGGGTTGTGAGATGGCTCACTGGTTAAGAGCACCTGTTCTTACAGAACACGTCTTACAGAAGACCCACATTCAATTCCTAGCACTCACATGGTGGTTCACAACCATCTATAACTCCAGTTCCAGGATACACAATACAAACATACATGTAAGCAAAACACTCACATAAAATAAATCTAAAATATTTTAAAAATAATTTTCATATTTACTTATGTGTATATGTGTAGAAATGCTATAACACACACATGGAAGATAACTTACAGAAGTTGGTTCTCTCCTTCCACCACATGGGTTCCAGGTAATTGAACTCAGATCATCAGGGTTGGCATCAAGTGCATTTACTCACTGAACCATCTTGCTGGCCCTGTTTGTTTTCTTTTTTTCAGACAGGGTCTTACATAGCCTAGGCTAGCTTTGAACTCCTAATCCTTTCGCCTCACCTCTAGGTGCTGAGATTATAAGCAGGCTCTACCATGCCTGCCTAGATATACACATTACTGACAGATACTAGAGCAGCTCTGTCTCACCTGGAGCCAGGAAAGAATCATAAGCCATGCTGCAGTTCTATAATGGTCTCACTTTACATGTCAAGTATCAGCCTGGCTTTTCTTTCTCAAGAGCAATCACTTCTTAGGGTGATCAGGCGGCACACCATTCTGTACACCCAGAGAATGGTCTACGAGAGCTCTATTTTTGGTTTTCAATGACTTTATTAAGTATATAACAAGCAAAAGCAAACATATAATTAGCATAGAGTAGATAGAAGGAAGCATCAAATACATGGCAAAATACCAGCAAGTTGCATTGCTCAAACATGCAGCAGGACATTGCCTGCAGAAGCCGTCTTAAGGCGGCAAGCTGAGACTCAGTGGAGCAAGGTGATCTTTTCGGGTGATTTCTAAACAAAGAAAACACCAGAATTTCAAAGAAGTCTGCTTCCAGTGGTGCACCACCTCTGTCTGTATACCACCCAGCAGAGAGGTGTAGATTTTCAACATATGAGTTGAGCATTGTTTCACTGCTGACTAGAGGCCAGCTCAGGTCCAGAGTAACCCCCCAATCATTTAGTGGGCTATGACTGTTCTGACTGCTGTGTGACTCTACTGATCGCCACCTTCTAATTTTCTGTCCTCTTCATCTTTCTCTTACTCTGTTTTTGTGAACCCCTTTCTCTTGGAGGCTCAAACAAATCTCTGACCTGTTTCTAGATAATAGGATATGAAGAATATTCCAATACTTTGCAAATGTAACAAAAGTTTGAAGATTTAAAATTTTTGAGTGTGTGTGTGTGTATGTATGTGTTGGGAAGATGGACATGTGTTTCCCCTAGTGCTCATATAAAGGTCAGAGGACAACTTTCAAGAGTTAGTTCTCTCCTTCCACCATGGGACTCAGGAACTGAACTCAGGTTGTCATGTCTATGAAGCAAGTGCCTTTACCTAATGAGCCATCTCACCAGCCCCATGGTGTTTAAAACGTTTGTGTGTACGTGTACATGTGTGAGGGTGTGCATGCTCCTTTGTCTCCAGTCATCTGTTGGCTCAATCAATCATGGCTCAGTCATCTCAGCTATTACTAAGACCACTATCTTACGCAATAAACCAACACATCAAGTCGTGGTTGAGTGTTCTGTATATGAGCTTCAAGATTCTCAAAAGTTTTTTCTATATCAATGACTTGAGCTAGATAACTACAATATTATTTATAATGCTTTAAAACTTAATCATTATGAGCTTTGGCCCTAACTCTGTACCTTCATCTATGCCTACCTCACCTTCCTGTGCACTGAGTGTGTGTGTGTGTGTGTGTGTGTGTGTGCGCGCGCGCGCGCGCGCGCGCGTGTGCATGCTCCAATGCTTAAGAAGGCAAGAGAACTATCTCAGGTATTGTTCCTCAGTATTCCCCTTGTTTTATCAGACAAGGTCTCTCCATGGCATAGAACTTGTCAAGTGGGCCAGGGATCCATCTATCTCTGCCTTCTTTTTATGTGGATGCTAGAGGCTGAAATCAGGTCCCCAAGCCTGAATGGCAAGCACTGTACTGCCTGGCTATCTCCTCAACCCTTCTTTCAAAGTACGCCATTTCTCTGGTCCTAACCCACCCTCCAGCTACCACCGTCCTCTCTTCTGTGTGAGCCTTTTCTTCTGGGAAGGGAATACACTAGCCTTTCGACTGCCCTTGAATTTTGTCCATAAAGTTCCCCACTCCTCAACAGTCTCGCTCACTCACTGCAGCTCAGACACCTGACAGCCAAGTCGTTTCCATGTTTCATTAAAACTCTCAGTTCCTCCTCAGTCCTTCCCTACCCTTTAATGAACTTTTTGTTTTGTTTTGAGAAAACACCTCACACTGTAGCCCAGGCTGGCCTCAAACTCCTCCAGCCTCAACCTCCCAAGTGCTAGGATTATAAATGTGAGCCACCAATCCCAGCTACTAGTGCATTCCACTGTTACTGTTTTTATTAATTGCTATTGGTATTATCATCAGTAGTAATGGTGGTGGTGACAGGCCTGTCACACATGCCAAGCCAAGTGCTCCACCCCTCAGCTATATCTCCAACCCTTTTACTTAGAGACAGGGTTACCCAAGTTCACCCTGAACTTGGCTCTGTGGTCCAGGAAGACTAGCTATTGTATTGTAGTGGTGACTATTTCTTCTCCTTCCCTGCTCTTCCTCCTATCTTTCCTTTCCGTCTCCCTTCTTAAAAAAAAGGGGGCGGGGCTGGAGAGTTACCAACCTCCTGTTGGTAAAGTGCCTGCCTTACAAGTACCACAGCTCAGTCTTCAGACCCCAGATAAGAAAAGCTGGGCATGGAACCTGGTGCCATGATTAGAGGTTGAGGACAGACACTGCTCTAGGGGAGACCTGAGTTTGGTCCCAGTACCCATAATGGGTGGCTTACAGCCACCTGTAACTCCAGATTTAGGAGAATGAGATACCTCTGGCCTCCATAGGAGCCTGTACTCAACATGCACACACACACACACACACGAATAAAAATATAAAAAATATAGATTTTTTATTTTAAAGAAAGGTTAGCTATGGTGGTCGTACATGCTTGTAACAGAGTGCTGGGGAGTAGAGATAGGCAGATCCCTGGGGTTCTTTGGACAGTCATCCTAACCTACATGATGAGTTCCAGGCCTGGGAGAAGCCCTATTTCAAAAAAAAAAAAAAAAAAAAAAAAAAAAAAAAAAAAAAAAAAAAAGATAGACAGCACGTAAGAAATGACTCTTGAGCCTGTCCTCTGGCCTCTACATGCATATGGACAGGCATGTACCCACACATGCACACAAATAAGAACATAAATAAGTTAAAAGAAAGGGCCAAAGAGATGGCTCAGGGATTAAAAGTGGGTGACATGCTCCGAGAAGAGGCTGTGTTCAGTTCCTAGCACTCATATTGAAGGGCTGACAACCACCTATGATTCCAGCTCCAGGATATGTGAAGCCTATTTTGGCTTCCATGGGTACCTGCATGCACATGTGTGCACATACAAACTCAGACATATACATACATAAATTAAAAATAAAATAATTTTAAATAAATAAAAACAAAAGTAATATATAAGAAGATGGGCCTAATAGTAGAAGCCTGTAATGCCAGCTGCAAGAGAGTCACAAAAGCAGACTGCCTTGGCTATAGAGCAGGTTCAAGTGCAGGCAGGGTAACTTAATGAGATCCTGTCTCAACACAGAGAAATAAAGCCCTGGTGATTTAGGGACAGAGTACATGCACATCATGAGCAGAACCCCAGGTTCAATGAGCTCTCAGCACTATAAAAGAAAAAAGCCAATCCTTACATGTACATTATGCATGAAATTATAAAAGGATAGATCGGGTCATGTGTGGTGCTGCATGCCTTTAATTCTAGCACTTGGAGGCAGATATAGGTAGATCTCTGTGAGTTCAAGGCCAGCCTCATCCTCATAGCAAGTTCCAGGCCAGCCAAGGTTACATAGTAAAGACCCCATCTCAAAAAGATCAAAAAGAAGAAAACCAAAACAAACAATAAATAAGATAGTTCAGCTCAGCTCATAAAGCCAAGCCTGATGAGTTGAGTTTGACACAGTGCACCCACATGGTAGGAGAGAACCAATAGCAAGTTGTTCTCTGACCTCCACAAGTGTATCTTGGCATCTGCACACATACACGCAAATACACAAAATAAAAAATAAAATTATGATAAATATACATAAATCACTGAGACCTGAAGTATGGCTGGCCAGAAATTAGTATTTAGGTATAATGATATGATTCTTACAATTTAAAACAAAATTTTAAAGACAATACAAAACAGTGTATCACTATTTTTTTTAAGATTTATTTATTTTGTTTGTGAGTACTCTATTTGCATGTACACCTGCATGCCAGAAGAGGTCATCAGACCCTATTACAGATGGTTGTGAGCCACCATGTGGTTGCTGGGAATCAAACCCAGGGACTCTGGAAGAGCAGCCAGTGCTCTTAACCTCTGAGCCATCTCTCCAGCCCCACTATTTTTTAAGTTTCTTTACAAATTTTTATTAGGTGTGTGTGTGTACCATGTGCGTGCAGGTACTTTCAGGGACCTGAAGAGGTCTTTGGATCCCAAGGAGAGATTTAGTTGGTTGTGAGCCCCCATGTGCGTGCTGGGAACTGGCTTCGGACCCTCTGGAAGAGCAGCAAGCTTTCTTATATGTCAGCCATCTTTTCTGCATCCTCATTACTTATTCTTGTCTATATTTATTAGTATTTTGCATGTAATGGGTTCAATTAAAATGGAGTAAAAATTAACAAAAACATTTGCCTAAGATTAGAAAGGGTCCTCTTGAATCACTTAAGTACATATATGTACATACAATCGATATAAATAAAAATATACATGTAATATGCATCTGTAGTTTCCCCCCCCCCCAACGCTTGGAGGAGGAATCCAGGGCTCAGCAGAGGCAGAGTCCACATTCCCACTCCTGAGCCTAATCTCTGCTTCCAGCGCTCACCCGTACATGTGGCAGTTGCCAGGTCCATGAGGCGGGAGAACACTCGGAGACACCGTTTAACGTGTATCCAACATATCATTTCCTTGTGGTTTAAAAGAAAAGAAGGGAAAATGGTAAAGGTTTGGAGCCTTTGCCGACAATAGCTGACGTGTGACGAAGACAGGACTTTACGACAGTTTTACGACGCTCTCTACCTCGCTCTTCGCGCCAACCGGGCTGGGCGAGCTGCGATGCTGGCGAATCCGGTTACTTGAGTCCTTCCACGATCCGGTCCACCTCAGGACCTCTGTCGAGAGGAGTCCGTATTACCCGTGCGGACCTCACAGCCCGGAAGTCCTCGCTCGCGGAGATTGACAGCTAGAAAGCCGGCCGTGGTGACGCTACATCCTCTTTGGCTTCCTGGGCGGCTGGGCGGACTTACAGACGTCCGGCTTCACTGCGCCTCCCCTAAGAAGACTGAGGGGTCGTAGTTTTGTTACTCTTGGTAGATGAAGATCGGCTCAGTTAGGGAAGGGAAGGCCGAAGACAGCCTTAAGGAAATGGCCTTTAGGACACTGCCTGTGGCAGGGATTCACATGGGACCGAGCTCAGGGATAGATGAGGCAGATGAACCGACCAGAGTGGAGTGGGCGTGGAGGGTACCGTGTTGAAAATGCATCAAATCTTTGCTTGGTGTTGAGACTGCCCTAGAATTTGCCTTGTACCCGAGAAAAACCTTGAACATCTGATACTCTTGCCTCCACATTGCAAGTGTTGGGATTATACGCGAGCCAGCCACTACATCGAGTTGAACAAATCCCTAAATCACAATTCTGTTGATAAAGCTGGCAGTTCATGAAATGACCTATTTCTTCCATGCACTCAGTCCAACATGTAGATTTCCTCTTATTTGGATGCCCTAAGGAACTAGTTCGGTTTTCATTACATGTTCCTGTGTGTGTGTGTGTGTGTGTGTGCTCGCGCGCGTTGGATCGGCAAGTGTTGTGCCACTGAGTGTATCCCCAGCCTTTTATATTTTCAACTACACAGAATTTTAATATTTTATTGTATATTTTTGTTTTGGGGGGGTTTTGAGACAGGATCTCAACAATATAGTCTAGGCTGGCCTTAAATTCAAATCTTCCTGATTACAGGCCTGAGCAAATATGTATATAATTGTAACATTTTGGAGAGGCGAAGGCATGACTTCAGGGTTTTGTGCATGCTAGACAAACACTCTGTTATTGAACGATATACATCTAACTCTCAATGATATAACTTTGAGACATTAAAACAATGTACACTTTGGACGCAGTGGCCCCGGCCTTTCATAAGCAGAGACAGGCCAGGTAGCACTACACTGTGAGACCCTGTCTCCATAAAGGGACATATATGGAGACCAGAAGGCAACCTGTGGGAACCTAGTCTCTTTCATCTTGTTGGCTTCAGGAATCTAACTGAGGTTGTCACTTGGTGGCAAGTACCTTGGCCCACTGAGCCACCTCACCAGCTCTTTAAACATTTTCTTTTTTGTTGTTGTTTTGAAGTATCAATGTTTTTATTTTTAGGCTCTTACTAAATGATTCAGAGCCTCTTGTAGCTTGTAAAATGGCATTGACATCTGACATTCTTTATTAATTAAAGATTACAAATTTAGGGGCCCGAAGCAAGCGGAGGCTGGATCGAGTGAGAGGGGGTTCGGGTGGGGGTGGCGGTCTGGAGCGAAAGGGGCCCTGAGTGAGCAGGGGATGAAGCAAGTGAGGCATGGAGTGAGCAGGGGCCAAAGCAAGAGGGAGAAGGGAAAGGGGAAAAAGAAAAAATAAGATTACAAATTTATTCACATTTGTTACAGTTCTCTCTCTCTCTCTCTCTCTCTCTGTGTGTGTGTGTGTGTGTGTATGGGGGGGCTGTTTGCATATAAGTATGTGTGCCAACTGTGTACTGGGTACCCACTGAAGACATAAAAAGGTTTCAGATTCCATAGAACTGGAGTTAAAGATGGTTTGTGAGACAGTATGTGGGTGCTGGGAATCAAACCTAGGTCCTCTGGAAGAGCAGCCATCTTAACTGTTGAGCCATTGCTCCAGCCTTAATACATTCACATGTGTTAAGGTTCTTAACAGTTAACCTTTGTATAATTATGTGGAATTTTACCTATACATATGTATGTGCACCGTATATGTCCAGAAAGGCCAGAAGAGGGCACAAGATTCCCTGGAACTGGAATTAGACATGGTTGTAAGCCACTGTGTGGGTGCTGGGAACCGAACTCTGACTCTGCAAAACCACCAACTCTTAACTGCCAAGTCATCTCTCCAGCTTCAAAAACTTATTTTTGAACACTGATTTATCAACACATTTTATCAAGATTTCTCATGAGGGGCTGGAGATGGCTCAGTACTTAGGAGTATTGACTTCTCCCAGAGTACCTGGGTTCCATTTCCAATACCCACACAATGGCTTATAACTATCTGTAACTCCAGTTCTAGGAAATCCTGTGCCTTTTTCTGACCTCCACAGGCATCAGACATTCACGTGGTACACACACATACATGAAGGCAGAATCTAAGTGCAGAAAACATTTCAAATGAAGCTACTCTGACCCACAGGGTTCAACATAGTCTCATTCATATATTTCCTTTTTCAAATATCAAATGTGTAATTTTACTCCCAAAGTGGACTATATTTTTTAATTGCGGAACTGACATACTCAGAAAATTTAAAAATAGTTTTGATGTTAGCCAAGGTCAGTGCACTTCTACTCAAAAGGCCCACAGAGGGCTAGGCCTTTTGTTGAATGAAAACAGGTGATGGCAGTGCCTACCATTCACTTCTGTAGTTGTGTATGTGTTTGAATGGGCATGTGGAGGTCCCGGGCCAGCATGAAGAGACCTTTTCACTTGCTCTCCACCCTAGTCACTAAGGCAAGGTCTCTCAACTGGTCTTGCTAGCCAGATTGCTTTGGAGATCCCACCTTCTGAATGTTGAAATTACACATGGGCAGCCATGCCCACACCTTATTTACTTGGGTTCTGGAGATCCAAACTTTGGTCCCCACACTTGTGAGGCAAGTGCTTTATCCACTGAGCCATCTGCCAGTCCTACTATTCACTTTATAAGCTAAGATTTATTCATGATGCTTAGATTTGAGAGTAGGTTTCAATCAATTATTGCTCTGATACATATCAAATGTAGATATGTATTGAAATTTTTAAATCTCAAAGCTAGAGTTGGCTCAGTGGTTAAGAGCACTGACTACTTTCATAGCTCTACCCGCAAGTTTGATTCCCAGAACCCATTTGGTGGCTCACAAATCTGTAATTCCAGTTCCAGGGGATCCAACACCCTCTTCTGGTTGATCTCCATGAGAATCAGACATACACATGGTACACAGATATATATAAGCAAAATACCCATATACATAAAATGCACTAAAAATGTAAAGGTCAAATGTAATGTTAAATCCAGATCTGCAGAGGAGAGTTCAGTTTCCAAGACAACAGTGATGGCTTAACTATGTGAAACTTTATACAGAAGCTGTCCACATTACATTAACACCAAGGAAACAACAAATTAAAGTTTTATAATAACTCCTCAAGGTCCTGTTTAACATACATGTAATTATGGCTGCTTTTGTTGTTCTTGTAGGTGTTTTGGTTTTTTGTTCTTTTGGTTTGAGACAGGGTCTCACTACTATGTAGTTCTGGCTGTCTGGAACTCACTCTGTAGACCTGACTGGTCTTGAACTCAAGAGATTCACCTGCTGCTGCTTCCCCAGTGCTGGGATTAAAGGTGTACGCCACCACTGCCCGGCATGCTGTTTCTTATTTTTTATTTTGTACGTGTGTGTGTGTGTGTGTGTGTGTGTGTGTGTGTGTGTGTGTGTGTGTGTGTGATTCTATGGTACCTGTGTGTAGTTCAGAGGACAATTTTAGGTAGGTAGTTTGCTGTTCTTAAGTCCTAAAGATCAAACTTGGATAGTCAGGTTTGATGGCAAACACCTTTCCCAGCTGGTCCATCTAACTTGCCCTGGAAGCTTTGTCTAACAAGCTTTGCTTGTTTTATGACTTTATTGCCTCTTTGTTCTCTAAAGCCTCTTCCAAGATAAAAGGGTTTTTTTGTTTTTTGTTTGTTTGTTTGTTTTTGAGGTAGGATTTTTCCAGCCCTGGCTGGTCTGGAATTACCACATGGCCCAGGCTGCCCTCAAACTCACCTGCTGCTGCCTCCCCAAAGCAGGAAGTTGTGTGGCACCACACCTGTCCAGGCAGTTTTTATTATCCAGTTTTCTTAAGAAATGTTTTGATTTTCAAAGCCTCTCACTTTGTAACAAACTCCAGCAGATTCAGTGACAGCATTTATCATTGGTCGAACCTTCCCACATCCTTTCTCCAAACCAAAGTTGGATTCTCACCGTTTTCTACATCAAAAGAAAGTGTAGAATTAAAAAATTTAACAAAGCCATTTGTCCTCTGCCACAGTGAACCCTGTATTAGACTTAGCGGGTGGGATATAAAGAAGTTGTGTTTCAGTACAGATTATAAAGGGAGACCATGAGGAAGGTGACAGTTTGGGTTCTCTTGCTTGGCTCAGTGCTGCCTTTGTTGAATTATGAGTAGTTATGTGTGTCACCAGACACACTTGAGTAAAACTGCAGAGCAACCCCACTCAGGCCACAGAGGGTCTGCCTGTCTCCACAGGTGCACAGGACGTTTTACTGGACAGAGATCCATGTAGAATCCTTGCCCTAGGTAGACACAAGGGATGTGGACCCCATCCTTTTAATTGATAAATACATCCTACTGTAGTTACTTTTCCCCTCACTTCTTTCTTTTCATAGGGTCTCCTAGGCTGGCACTGAACTCTCTATATAGCCAAAAATAGCCCTGAACTTCTGCCTCTCTTCCTTTCACATCACATTCTGAGTGCTAGGATTACAGGTGTGAGGCAATGGCCTGGCTACTGTCACATGCGCGCGCGCGCGCGCGCACACACACACACACGTATATATGTATGTATATACATGTGTGTATATATATGTACATACATATATACATGTGTGTATATACATGTATGTATATATATGTATGTATATATACATATACATGCTGTTCTGGAACTTGTGACTGTCCTGCCTCAGCTTCCCAAGCACCAGTATTATAAGTATGTGGCACAATGCAGAGCTATGGATCCTTTTTTGGAGATGAAATGTCGATGTCCATATATACTTCTACCTAATCATGAAACTGAGGTAGATCAGTTTAGCTCAGGAGTTTGAGGGCATGTTAGCAAGCATAGGAGACTGAGGACCCCCCACCCCAGTAAAAGTATACACACTTGGGGTTGGATCCATTATGCAAGTTTCTCTCAGTTTTAAAATTACACTTGTTGGGGAAGGTGGTGGCAGGTGCACTGTTGCTACAGCAATTCTCCTATGCCATTTTGTGGGTTCCAGGAGAGGAACTCAGCCTTCCTGATTTGGCAGCATAGAACTTCAACCACCAAGCCATTAGTTTTCAACCTGTGGGTTGTAAAGCCTTCGGGGGAGGGGTTGAATGACCTTTCATAGGGGTCACATATTAGATATCCTGCACCTCAGATATTTATATCACTATTCATAACAGTGGCAACATTAGTTATGAAGTAGCAACAAAAATAATGTTATGGTTGGGGGTCACGATAACATGAGGAACTGTATTTAACTGTATTTAAGCGTCACAGAGTTAGGAAGGTTGAGAACTCTGAGCCATCCCTCAGTATGCAAGTTTAATGAACTTTTTGTGAGTTGTGGTTTTGATGTAAATTCTAACTTCAAAGCCCTTTTAGGGCAAGAATTTGGAAGAAGACAGGAACCAGTAGCAGGGTAGATGTGAGGACAAGACAGAGACGTGAGAGCACTATGAGCAAAGCACATGATGTGCGTGTGTGAAAACACCCCAACAAAACCCATCATTCTGTTACTTGTTCTTTTCAGGGTAGGTGAGCACACATGTGGAAGTCAGAGGACTACCCGAGGATGCTGGTGTTCTCCTTCTACCATGTGAGTCTCGCAGACTAAACTCTGGTCAACAGGTCTGAAGACAAACACCTTTACATTTAAGGATATTGAGAAAATTTCTGAAATCACGGAAATAGAGAAATTTGGGATGCCAACATTAAGAAATCCTTAAGATACCGTCACATGCAAACTTGTACGGCCACATGGAGATCAGTGTGTCAGTTCCTCAGGAAGCTGGGAATCAACCCACCTCCAGACAGCCTTACCACTCGTGGGAATATACCAGAAGGACTACATTTATGCTGTAGACACAGGTATTTGCTCAACCATGTTCATTGCTGCTGCTCTATTTATAATAGCTGGAAACGGGAACAATCTAGATGTCTCTCAACATCTAGAAGGAAAGGAAGAAAACGTGTAACATTTACACAATGGAGTATTACTCAGCTGCTCCCGCCTGCGGTAGATGGGAACAAATAAGAAGACCCACAGCTGGACAATGTGGAGAGAGGGAGAGACCTTGGAACACTCAGTCCTACACAAATTCCTCCCAAGGATATTAAAGAAGACCTAGGAAACAAGGCCTTCTAAACACAACAGGAATGACGCATACAAACTCAGAGACTGTGGCGCCATTCACGGGGCCTGCAAAGGTCTAAGGCAGATGGGTCTGTCCCAGTGGTTAGAATGGAAGTGGACATAAGCCCCCATCTCTAACCCAGATGATATTTCCAATCGACAACTTCCCCCAAAGGAAAAATTAGTTTCTCCAGTGGGGTCTCACTGGGCATATGAGCCACTGTAAGGACAGATACCATGCCCAGCAGTAGGTGGCCAATACAAAGTGAATTTAATGGCATTATTGGAGGTTTTCTTCACAGGGCTTCGCATTTATATTTGTTTCCGATTTTGTGTTTTGTTGGATTTCTATGTGTGCAAATGTGCCTCTCTCTGTCTATGTTTCTTGTGGTTTTTTTCCTTTGGCTTTTTCTTCTGAATGTTTGTTTATATTATATCTTATTTTATTACTAATCTCTCTCTCTTTCTTTGACAGGGTTTCTCTGTGTAGCCCTGGCTGTCCTGGAACTCACTCTGTAGACCAGGCTGGCCTCGAACTCAAGAGATCTACCTGCCTCTGCCTCCTGAGTCCTGGGATTAAAGGTGTGCACCATCATGTCCATTTGTGTACCATGAGCTCCAAGGCAGTTGGGACTACACAATAAAAACCATAGTATCAGAGTTGTGTGGGGACCAGGCATATAGCTTACTGATTGCCAATAAAAGCAAAAAGCAAACAACATAATAATAATAATAAAAAAAAAAAACTCTACAAAACAGAACCAAACCCTACAATTATGAAGTAACTTAAGATGTCTGAGTCTTAAAAATCAATTAAAAACATAGAGGAGACTCCAAGGAGATCCCTCAGCATGAAAGGGATCTTGCTGCTACGCCAGACAAGCTGAGTTGGATCCCTGGAACTCATATGGCCTATTGCAGGCTGTCTTCTGCTATAAAGCATGCATTTGCTGCCTTCTTCTTCTTCTTCTTCTTCTTCTTTTTTTTTTTTTTGGTTGGTTTTTTTCGAGACAGGGTTTCTCTGTGTAGTCCTGGCTGTCCTGAAACTCACTCTGTAGACCAGGCTGGCCTTGAACTCAGAAATCCTCCTGCCTCTGCCTCCCAAGTGCTGGGATCAAAGGCGTGCGCCACCACCGCCCAGCCATTTGCTGCCTTCTACAAAATAAAAATGTAACAGAGCAGCCCTTCCCAAAGCACAGCAAACAGTACGTAACACACCGACTATGAAGAAATGGTGGCTAGGAGTTTCTGTGGGAAGCCATAACGGTGCCTGACTAAATGAAGTTCCTTATCTTTTTGGTTGTGAGCCTAGCCTTTCACGGCTGAGCCATCTCCCCAGCCTTAAATGAAGTTTCTTATGCACAGTACTGAGAGAAGACACAGAACGATGTACCATCCAGGTCTGCCAGAGCCAAAACACAGGGACAGAAGGCTGGGATGGAAGCAAGAAAAGCCTTAGCCACAATGTTTATTGAAATTTATGCCAAGAAGCAAAAATGTGGCTGGAAAAAATTTTTAAGATCAATACTTTTGAATAATTCTAATAAGCAAGAGTATATATAGGTGATGTCTCTATCTTCAGTTTTGATCTAGATTGATTTAGGACATGGGACATACATGCTTAGTGGGTTCTCAGAAAAGAATAGAGTTTGGGATTCTATTAGTTGTTTTTTTTTTCCTTTTTAAAAGACTTCATTATTTATGTGATTGTATGTGCACTTGCCTGTGGGTACCCAGAGACCAGAAGAGGAAGTCTGATCCCCTGGAGCTTGAGTAAAGGCAGTTGTGAACATCTCAGTGTGAATGCTGGGAACTAAACTCTAGTCCTCTGAAATAGAAAGTGTTCTTAACCACAGAGTCATCACTCTGGCCCCCATTTAATTATTCGGAATATGAAGAGTATATTTCAGTGAGACAACTCAGTGAGTTAAGGCTTGTCTAACAGACATATCTAACAAACAACCCAAGTTTTCTGTATGGGACCCACATGGTGGAGGGAACAGACCCCAGCACGTTGTCTGACCTCCACATGTGCATTGTGACACATACACCTATTCCACTCCCAATACACAAATAGGATACAACTATAGATTATAATGATTATAAAACATGTCTCCAAGCATTCAAGTTATTTGTAATCTTGAGGAATTACCAGAAGCCAGGAGGGGTTGTATTATGACTTATATTTGAAATGTACCCCAAAAATTCATGTACTGCGGGCTTGGACCATAGGACTGAAGAGTTCACAGTGTAGGATGGGAGAGCGATCTTGAAGGGATCGCTCATCAGGGACCTGATGCATTATAGCTCCATGTGTTTGTGAAAGGAACTGTACCAGCTTGTTTGCTTACTTACTTATCACCTTTTATCTAAACGTTGTGAAAAGGAAACAAGGACACTTTAACAACCATGAAGACCGTATTATGAAACTCAGCTGTTGTAAGTTCTATAGGGTAGCATGTTTAATAGTTGGTAAGCCAACAACAGAATCTACACTATACTAAAACAATGTTTATAGGCCAAAAGTCCTCATAACACCAGCTTACTACTCAGAAGTTGTAGCAACCAAGATGAAATGGTGTTGCTTGTAGGAAAGAAAACATCATAACTCGAGGAACATCAGGACAGGAATCAGGACAAAAGTTCAAAATAAATATCACCCAACAGGCCTTAATGCTGCCAGCACACCACACTTGAGGGCACATGGAGAAAATTTCCATATAGTTAATTTCTCTTGGGTATGAATTATAATGTCACTAAACACTGAGAATTGAGTTCATGTTACTTTCTAATATTCCTTACCTTGATAAAGGTTTTCTCAACTGTTGGGACAAGTGATTTTAAAATATTAAACAGAACTACAACCTTCTATGCATCTTACATCAGTGATTTCCCTTCACTGTGAAGTCTCACACATTTAGTATGGTCCTGGGAAGGAGTGGGGGCTTTAATATTTCCTTAAATTCATGGGACACCTTGAGTATGAGTTCTTTTCATGTTTTCAGAGTAAACTGTCACAGTTGGGGGCTGTTGCAAATTCCTTGGCTTCTTAGTAGTGTAAGTCCCAGTCTGACGAAACCAAGACATGAGGGGTGAAGGGTTTCTGGCATTCCTCCTATCTTAAGTGACTGTTCACCTGAGTTACTAGTGTTCAATTAGTAGGGAAAATCTATTGTAGGCTTCCCTACATTCTCAACAAAAGGTTTCTCTCTAGCATGGATTTTTACGTGGTGAATGAGGTTAGATGAGGAAGTGAAGGTTTTTTCACATTCCGTACACTCATAGGGCCTCTCACCAGTGTGAGTTCGGATATGTTCAGTACGGCTTGAGGAAGTAGTGAAATCTTTTCCACAGTACTTACACTTATAAGGTTTTGTTCCGGTGTGAATACGAATGTGTTTAGTAAGGTAAGAGAAATACTGAAAGGATTTTCCACATACATCACATTCAAACGGCTTTTCTACCGCATGAGTTTTTAAATGGTCGTGTAGCAGATTGTACCTACGGTAGGCTTTCCCACATTCCTTACACTCGTAGGGTTTGTCTCCAGTGTGAATGGTTAGATGCTTACGTAAATACGAGGAGTTGAGGAAAGCTTTCCCACATTCCTTACATATGCATGGTCTCTCTCCACTGTGAGTCCTTAAGTGTCTACGCAGGTACGAGGAAGCATGGAAGACTTTCCCACATTCACCACATATATGAGGCATCTCTCCACTGTGCGTTTTTCTTATATGGTTATGTAGGTATGAGGAATTGAGGAAGGCTTTTCCACATTCCTTGCATATATAGGGTCTTTCTCCACTGTGAGTTCTTACATGTCTACGTAGATTTGAGTAAGAATGGAAGGCTTTTCCACATTCTCCACATATGTAGGGTCTCTCTCCACTGTGAGTTCTTCCTACATGGTTCCGCAGGTATGAGGAAGTGAGGAAGGCTCGTCCACATTCCTTACATATGTAGGGTCTCTCTCCACTGTGAATTCTTACATGCTGACTAAGGCGTGGGGATGAAGCAAAGGCTTTCCCACACTCTTTACATGCAAAGGGTTTCTCTGAAGCATGGGTTGATATATGTGTTATAAGGCCTGACCGCTTAGCAAAGGCTTTCCCACAATCCTTGCATTTATATGGTTTCTCTCCAGTGTGAGTTCTAAAGTGTTCCACTAGCCTTGAGTAGGTAGTGAAGGCTTTCCCACACTCCTTACACTCATAGGGTTTTTCTCCAGTGTGGCTTCGCAGGTGTCTGTTGAGATTTGAAGATCGCCCAAAGGCTTTCCCACAAATCTTACATGGATATGTTTTAATGGTGTGCACTGGAGCAGATGCATCCTGATCTGAGTGGCTGAGATGTCCAGTGTTCCATGCACTGTGAGTTTTCACATGTGTCTTGAAATATGAGTGTTCACTGAAAATTTCTCCACATTGTGTATAGTAACAGAGTTCTTGAGCACTGTGGCTTCTGCCCTGTTGATAAAGGGATGAATCGGGGTTAGACAGTTTTTCAGACTTATTAAAGGACTGCACTTATGTGAGGGCAGAAAACCAATGATTTTTGCCATTTTGACTACATGTAAGACTCCTTTCCTGAAGTCCAGAACCATCAGTTCTAATCTTGGAAGATGCCTCAGTATTTTAGTAGTTTTGTTAGTTTTTCAGAGTTTTACTATGTGGCCATGGCTCTATGTAGAAAAGGCTGTCTTCAAAATTAGAGATCCACCTGTCTTTGCATTCCGTATGCTGGAATTAAAAGGCATATGATACCATACCTAGCCCTTGCCTCAGCCTTCATTTATCTATCTACCTACCTATCTATCTGTCTGTCTATCTACCTAGCTATCATCTATCTATCTACCTATCTATCTAACATCTACCTATCATCTATCTGTCTGTCTGTCTGTCTATCATCCATCTATCTATCTATCTATCTATCTATCTATCTAACATCTACCTATTATCTATCTATCTATCATCTATCTAACTACCTGTCTATCATCTATCTATCTATCTATCTATCTATCATATCTATCTAACATCTACCTAGCTATCATCTATCTATCTATCTATCTATCATCTACCTATCTATCATCTATCTACCTGTCTATATCTATTTATCTATCATATCTATCTAACATCTACCTATCATCTATCTATCTATCTAACATCTACCTATCATCTATCTATCTAACATCTACCTACCATCTATCTATCTATCTATCTATCTATCTATCTAATCATCTACCTAGCTATCATTTATCTATCATCTATCTATCTATCTACCTACCTACCTACCTATCATCTATCTACCTATCTATCTATCTATCTATCTATCTATCTATCTATCTATCTATCATCTATCTATCTATCTATCTAACATCTATCTATCTACCTATCTATCATCTATCTACCTATCTATCATCTATCTATCTACCTACCTACCTACCTACCTACCTACCTACCTACCTTTATATGGAAAGGTACCTCTCTATTATATAGTTCTGTCTATCCTGAAAGTGGATATTTAGATCAGACTGATCTCAAACTTACAGAGATCCACCTGCCTCTGCCTCCCAAGTACTTAGATTAAAGGAATGCATTACCATACCTGGCCTTGCTTCAGTATTTTAATGAAATTATTTTAAGAATCTTACAAGTCAGTTATGTATATGCAGGAATATGTACTCAGGAGGGCTCTATCACCCCAAGTTTTGACCTAGAGTCTTAAGACATTTCTCTTAATTAGGTAGATATTACTTCTCTTGTGTATTTATCATTTGTGTTGATTTTTCTACAAAATTTCTAAACTTTCCTAAGTGTGGTAAATAAGAAATTTCCTGGTTAATCTCATAATTTATTGAGACTTTTTTCTCTCCTGTTAAATGAATGAATAATAAAGTAAGTTTAACTTTTTTGTAGCATGTTTAGAATTTCTGCCATGTTTTCTTTCAACTTGAATGATGTAACAGGAGTTGCTATTTGATCTAAGCTCAAAAGAATCATTAAGATATACACAAAATTGCCTTAAAAAGCTACTATGTAGTTACATATGTGGGGCCATGCACTTGTGATATCTTTTTTAAAAATAATTATGCTAAATGAGATAGGCAGATCTCACTGAGTTAGAGGTCTTTCTGGTCTAGATAATGAGTACTGAGCCAGCCAAGGCTACTTAAGTAAAACCCAGTCTCAAATAAATAAAATAAACCAACAAGATTGCATTTACTTATTTTGGAGGGGAGAGTGCAGTGCATAGGTAGTGTGCATGTAGAGGTCTGAGGACACCCTGTGAGTGTCAGCTCTCTTCTACAGTGAGGCTCCTGTGGACCAGACTTATGTTGTTAGGCTTTGCATCAAGAGTCTTCACCCACAGAGGCATTGTGGGCAGAAGGATCTCTTAAAGAACAGGTTTTGTGATAGGTTTGGGACACCTCAAAATTCTATTCAAAACACTTCTCAGATACACTGCTTATCCCTCCTGCGAGTATGCCATTTGGCTTCCTACAATGGAGTTCACAATTGTCTCTGAGTGAGGGAAATGACAAGTGTCTCTGGTCAGTCTTACTGTTTGTACTCCACTGGAAGTCTGTCCCCTCAAAAAATCCTGATGAAATGTTGACTCTTGGGTGCCAAGTGGCATTTCCCATTCTGAAGATAAACAGAAAAACAAAATTAAGGGTTGGAGAAAAATAAATGGTCAGTTTCAAAGTTAACAACCATGGGGCTTTTTTTTTTTTTTTTTTTTTTTTTTTTGATTGTTCCACTGAACCTGGTTAAGAAGAAAGTAAAGCGATCATTTTGACAAGGTCAATAAATTGACTACACTACGGATGCGAGTTTTCCATGTTTTATTTCAAACTGACTCTTTGAAAATTAAAACTCATGGTGAACAAGAATCGTATTATTAGGGCTGCGAGGTGGCAAAGGTCTGAACAGATACATAACAGACAAGAACCACGAAACCCAACAGGTCATTCTGCAAAATTACACAAAAACCTGGGAGGCAAAAAGTAAGAGTAAAAGATTTCCTTTCTCTCTCGGTACATGGCCCACACTTAGAGCCATCAAGTGCATCTTAAAAAGATGTCACATTCTAATTGAAAATATCTTCTTCATAAACACTCACCTTGGAGATCTTCTCTGTGCAAATCCTCTTCTTCCAACCAGGAGATCAGACTGGGTTTGATGATCTCACATCCTTATACATGGCAAAGCGTATTCATAGAGGAAATTCATGCAAGAGAGTATACAAATCAGTATAATTTTGCTTTTTTGTTCTGTTTTGTTTTGCTCTGGTTTTGGACAGGGCATCACTATGGAATGCTGGCTGTTGAGGAACTCGATATGTAGACCACACTGGCCTCAAACTCACAAAAAGCTGCCTGTCTGCCTCCTGAACGATGCAATTAAAGATGTGTTCATCACGACAGGTCATGTGCGTCTAATGAAGGCAGGACAAGTATTTCCTATAGGTTAAACAAGCGAATACTGCCTTGTCTATGCCCTGATGATGAACTACTGCTGACTTGAGACACACCAATTAATAATGATATACACTCTAAGAAAACACCAATACTCAAGTCAAATAAAAAGTAAAGTGAAACAAAAATAATTTTACTTTCAAACAGTAGGTACATAGCATCAGACTCATCTGGGTTGAACTTAGTACTCTGAGGTTTTTGAATCAGTATGTTAAAGGAAGAGAATGACCACCCTCTACCCCCTCTACAGTGCTGGAGATCAAACATAGGTACTTGCATAGAACACCCAGCTACATCCCAACACGATAAATTTAATTTTAAAAAATGTACTTATTTTGGGGACTGGAGAGATGGCTCAGTGGTTAAGAGCACTGTCTGCTCTTCCAGAGGTACTGAGTTCAATTCCCAGCAACCACATGGTGGTTCATAACCATCTGTAGTGGGATCCAATGCCCTTTTCTGGTGTGTTAGTGACAGCATACACATAAACATTAAATCAATCAATCAATAAGTTTTTATTTATTTTGAGACAGGGTCTCACTATGTAGCTCTGGCGATCCTGGAATTCACTATGTAGCTGGCCTTAAACTTACAAAGGCACATCTGCCTCTGCTTCCCAAGAGCATGCACCACCATGCCCAGCCAATAATTTAAGTTTCTAACAGGGTAATTGGCATTCATATAGTACAGCATTTTATGAACTACCACTTAACAGCCCCAGTTATTCATGGTTTTGTTGTCTGTGGTTAGTTACATATTACCTACTCTGTCCTGAAAATATGAAATATAAATTCCCAGAAATTTTTCATATAAAATTGCATAGCATTTTGAGTAGAATTACAGACTCTCACACTACTCCTCTGCTCATCCCTGGATGTCAACCATCTTTTGCCCATCCACCTTAGCCATGCTGCCTCTGCTGCCTGCTCACTAGTCACTCAGCACCTTAGCTTGTTGCAATACACACAAACTAGCCAGGCATGGTGGCACAAACCTTTAATCCCAGTGTTTGCACATGGGAAGCAGATTTCTGTGAATTCAGGGAGCTTGATTAACCCAGTGAGTTCCAGTTCAGCCATGGCTACATAGTGAGGCCCTGCCTCAAACAAAACAAAACAAAAACCAATATAGCAACAGGTGGGCTCATACAGGCTGCATTTTTACTAATGGCCTCAACACACAACCGTAGTCATGATGGCAATTTAGGTGTGCGGAAAGAGAAGTCGTAAAGTGCCTCACAACAAACAAAGTTGAAAGTTCTAGACAATAAGGAAAGAAAAGGATGGAGGACCTACATGCTGGAGCTGCTGACCTCTACTTTAGACATTCATTTCTCACTTGAGTGTTTTGCCTTCATGTATATGTGTGCTATGTGCATACAGTGCCCCAGAGACCAGAAGAGGGAGCCAATCTCTGGAACTGGAATTACAGGCAGTTATGAGCTGCCAAACCTGGATCAGGGAGCCAAACCTGGGTCCTTTGCATGATCAGCAAGTACTCTTTATTGCTGAGCCACCTCTCCAGTCCAATGCTAATATCGACTCTCAAGCAGTCTCCAGCCAGATGTTGTGGTACATGTCTGTAATCCTAGCACTTGGGAGGTGGAGACAGGAGGATTAGGGGTTCAAGGTCAACCATAACTACAATCTGATCTTGTATCCCAAAATATAAGTAAATAAATAAATAAACCTCCAATCTGTGAAATCACGAAAAAGGAATTCATGCAAGTTTTGCTGCAACTCAAAAAAAGTTACTACTGTATCTACAGTTAAGTCCTATCTATAGTTTCGGCATCCACTGGAAACCTTTAATCTCTTGAATCTTCCACAAACAGGTTATGAGTTTAGGACAAAATCTGTGTGCCTCTTACTTTCCTTGCACTCTGATCCCTCAGTACACCAGAATATACCATCCCTCCCCTCTGGGGAGCCATGAGGAGTGGTGGCAACTGTACCTGCTGAGGCCAGAACCTCTGATCCCTCAGTACACCAGAATATACCATCCCTCCCCTCTGGGGAGCCATAAGGAGGGATGGCGCCCATACCTGCTGAGGCCAGGTTCTGGTAATTCTCCAGCATCACCTCTCTGTAGAGGTCTCTGTGAGCTTGATCCAATAAAATCCATTCTTCCTGGGTGAAGTCCACAGCCACATCATCAAAGGTTACTGAGACCTAAAACACACACACACACACACACACACACACGTTTGAGTAACAATAACATACACACCAATGTTCTCTACAGTTGAAGAGTGAGAACCAAGACCCATACAGAAGTCTGAGAGCTACCAGTGACTGCCCCAGAGCTTAGAGTCCCAATACCCCCAACTACATCGACACTCAACCTGTCGGTCTGCTCCAGGCATTTACTAATAACCCTTCTGACAGGTGAGTAGACCTTGCCACAACCAGACCAGAAGCCCTTCTCTCAATTGTTTGAAATATACTTCTAAGTTACACCTCAACAGTAACAGATAAATCCTCCAAGAAAAGAATACTCGATCTGCTTTACCATCTGTCAGAATAACTGAACGGAACTGGACATAATTAATGTGCATTTGGCATTACGAGTATCAAGATTAGTTAGTAATTACGGAAATCCTGGGATGATTTTCTCATAATATCTCAACCACATCAGAGGTCCTACTCTCACAGAAATTCAGCTAGGTACTCAGTTCTTGAGTGCTAGGTACTCAGTTCTTGAGTACCTACTTGTTTACTACTTGCTTTAGAAGCTCTGGACATCAAGCCTGTCCTGAAGGTGCATCTACAAGGTAGATGTAAGCATGTCACTTAGGAGACACAGTTCTACATACCTGGTAACAATTTGTCAGGCAATCAGCCACCATTTTTTCTACCTTTCTCTTTTCTTCGAGAATGGGATCTGAGTCCCTACACAGAGTTCCTGGAAAAGACAGAAGTCAAGAGAAGTCAGAGTTGCCTTTAAATTTTACACTGTGACATCATTCTGCCTTCCATAGTGTCCTTTCCTGTTGTGGTGGTAAAATACTCTGACAAAAGCAACTGAAGGAGAAAGGGCTGACTCTGGCTCACAGTTTCAGGTTACAGTTCATCATGATGGGAAAGTAAAGGAGCTTAAAGTCACATCACAGCCACAATCAGAGAGCAGAGAGCAGAGAAGCAATGGATGGATATATTGCTCAGCTCACTCTCCCTTTTATACATTCCAGATAATCCCTCATGGACATTCTCAGAGGCTAACCTTAATCTAGACAGTACCTCAGGTGTGCCCAGAGATCTGTCTGCTAGGTGAGATTTGAAGCTGTTCACGTAGCCCTAATGTGAACACCTGTAATTCTGCACACCTGAGAAAACTCAGGAGTATCCACAGACGTGTGATGCTAGAGCAGTCTGTCTCACCAGGACCAGGAAACAAGCTGGTGACCCACACTACACACTGGAAAATGTCTCATTTCATAGGGAAGACAACTTCAAGTCGGAGAGGTGACACTTTTTCTATTTGTCCTAGTATTATATCTCATGAGGCTTATATCGTATTTTTTCAAACACACATACGAGGAGCCTCATTTATAATCTACACTATTATGGTTTGGGCATCGAAATGGTCTCACAAACTCATGTGTTGACAGTTTGGTAACGCAGCAGTGTTCAGAGGTGCAGCTTTTGGGAGTGACTGGATAGTGAGAGATCTATCACCAGTTGGTTAAGCCATAGATGGACACATAACGTTTTTTTTTTTTTTTTTTTTCAAAAAGATTTATTCATTTTATGTATATGAGTACACTGTTGCTATCTTCAGACACACCAGAAGAGGGCATCAGATCCCATTACAGATGGTTTGAGCCACCATGAGGTTGCTGGGAATTGAACTCAGGACCTCTGAAAGAGCAGTCAGTGCTCTTAACCACTGAGCCATCTCTCCAGCCCTGGACACATAACTTAATGTGCTATAGTGAGGTGGCAGAATTCAGGGTGTGGGACCTAGATGGCGGAAGTAGGTCACTGAAGACGGTATTTTCTCTGTTCGTCCTCGTGCTCTGCTCCTGCTTCCCAGCTGCTGTGAGGTGAGCAGCTCTGCTCTGTGGTACCTTTCCCACCATCATGTTCTGACTCACCACAGGCCCAGAAATGTGGTCAGCAGAACCTGGATTAAAACCTCTGGAAAACAGAGCAATAGATTTTTTTTTTCCTTTAAAGATGCTGGTGTCAAGTTTTCTTTGTTTTGAGACAGGGTCTCATGTAGTCTAGGCTGGTCCCAATGTAGCCAAGGATAAACTTGAATTCTTAATCTTTCTGCCTCTACCTCTTAAGTCATGGAATTACAGGTGTGCACTACTATACCTGGCTTATGTGGTGCTGGATAGAAACAGGGTTTGGGGGTATGCTAGGCAACTAGCCTACCAGGTGATCCTAGCCCCAACTCCAATGCCAAGAATTTATCACAGTGACAGAAAACTAACTCAAGCATTCACTGGTATACTAAGTGCCCCTAAAGTAAGCCAAGCAGGGTAGTGTGACTGCTCAGGCCTGGATCAGATTCTCTGAAAGGAAGGGCAGGTCTGGCCATAGAGCACTCTAGCAGTAGCCATGCTGAGGGTGGAATTGCCCATATGCTCCTTTCTCTACGCTAAGGCAGCCTTACTTAGGTATCTAAGTAAGGGACAGAAGGACTACACTTCTACGTGGAGTTTATAGAAACCTCTTCCTACCAATCATCAAGAAGCAACAGTTCATTATCATACATGAGCTCACTAAAGACAGTGACCTCATAATAGGGGCATTACTAATAACACTGTCATTTACTGAAGACCAATGCATGAATATGCAATATATTTATATATAAACCCATTATTATTTTTAAAAACCAATTTCACTTTATTTTGTGTATCGAGGAGTGCTTACCTTATACATGTAGAAGACAGAGAGTAACTTGGTTCTCTTCTTCAACCAAAAGGATCTGGGGGATTAAACCCAGGTCATCTAGCTTGGGGCAAATGCCTTTACCTGCTGAATCGTCTTGCTGGTTCTATATCAACCTATTTAATTACCCTACCAACCCTCCAGAGTAGACAACAGAAAAGCAGGTCTAGACACTACAAGAGCTGTTTCAATACGACAGTTACATAACGGTGAATTCAGACTGAGTTTCAATACGACAGTTACACAATGGTGAATTCAGACTGAGTTTCAATACGACAGTTACATAACAGTGAATTCAGACTGACTGCAGGAGCTGTTGTAAAGTCCTGATCTCCTCTCATGTTCTGATTTCTAAAACTGGAGCCAGAGATTCTCTTGCCTCAGTTTCCCAAGTGCCGGTATGTGCAGCTATGGTTTTGATTTTCTGTGACTGTAATTCATGCGTCAACATGATCAGAAGTCAGCCTAGACCTGTACTGTACAGTACAGTAGTGATGTCCACAAGTATCACCAGTCACTTCTATGAAGCCAAAATTTTATTTATTTATGTATTTATTTATGTATTTATTTATGTATTTATTTATTTATTAATTTGACAAAACTCATGTCTGGCTTTGAACTTGCTGTAGGACTGAGAATGGGAGAAAACTCCCAGCCAGGTGCCACATAGGTCCAGACAAGCAGACAATGCACAAGACCTCTGCCTGGTACCACTTCCTAAGATGACCCCAGATACTCAGAGGCCCCAAGTGCCACTAAAAGGAGCAAGTAAGTGGTGGAGAGATGGAAGAGAAAGAGAAGTAGAAGGATGTGTGCACAACAAGGAGAGGCGGAGCTGGAAAGCCTGACGTGTATAGCCTGTGAAACCACCCAAGGCCCTTGTGAGGTTCTGGGCTATGTCTGGGTCTGTGGCCCTGCAGCGGCAGGGGTCTGTTACCACAGGGGCCCTGCGGCCATCCCTGGGCTGGGCTGCTGCCTGGGGCCATGTTGATGTCTAAGGGCTGTGCATAGCTGGCCTCGACCCTCACCAGCTGTAGTACTCAGGAGAGAGCCCTGCATCTTGCCCAGGAAGCACAGTAGAGCTGGCCCTGGTTTCAGTTGAGGGTGAGCTGGTCCAAGGACGTGAGCATGGGAGAGCTGGCCCGGCCATTCATCTGCAGTATGGTGGCATGGGCACGGGAGAGATGTCCTTCCACCTGCAGCAATCAGGAGCGCTGACCCTGGGGTCATGAGGGTGGGAGAGCTGGCCCTACCTTTCACCGGCTGCAACACTTGGGAGACTGGGCCCTGTACCTCACCTGGGCACCACAGTAGAACTGACTCTGGCTGTGAGGGCTGTGGGTGAGCCAGCCCCAAGTGTGTGAGAGCAGGAGAGCTGGCCCTGCCCCTTGCCAGCTGTGGCACTGGGTGAGCTAGCTCGGCAGTGCTGCAGAGCTCACGCTGGTAGGGTGTCTGTTAGAGAGCTGGTGGGCTGACTGACTCAGCTACCAACTGAGGCCCAGATCCAGAGCTTTTACTGATCCACCTCAACATCTACCCTTCTGTGAACTGCTGGAGTGCAGGAAGGGGCCAATCCTGCAGATCCAAAGCTGCAGGATCTCTATGACACAGGGCAACAAGGTATCTGAGGAGTCCTGGTGGGGATCCAGTATTGATGGTGTAGCAGAAGCCAGAGAGACTGTGAACCAGACCAATGACTCACTGCAATGAGCATTTGCAAGAAGTGTGGACAAAAGAATATAGTGTAGGACACACTGTGACACACTACAGCTTCCACAGTGAGATTTTTTTCTTTTGGGGGGTAGGTTGCAAGGGCAGAGGGTGGATATGAAAGAACAGGAAGATAAGTGGGACTGGGGTACATGATGTGAAATTTGCAAAGAATCAATAAAAGTTAAATTAGAGAGAGAGGGGGAGAGAGAGAGAGAAGGAGGAGGAGGGAGGGAGAGAATATGACTGAATTCCTGATTCTCCTGTCTCCACCTCTCAAGTGTTAGAATTACAAATATGCAACCTAGCTTGAAGTTAGTATTTCTAAAGGTTTGGTTTGTTGGTTAAGACTAACATAGAACTTGAGATGTAGAATAGGCTAGCCTCAAACTCACATAGAATAAGCTAGCTTCAAATTCAGAGATCCTCCTGCTTTTGCCTCTCGAGTACTGCCATACGCAGCTAAACTTTGATTTTATGGTGTGCCAGCGGACCTGGTTTTTGTTGTTATTGCTATTGTTTGATATAGTGCTCAGGTCCTGTCCACACTGGGCAGGCACTCCACCACTGTCTCCACTCTACCTTTAACAACTCTTAACTCACAGAGGGACTAACTAAAGAGCAGGCCAACCCTGTGACCGTTTTCCTATTTTCTCTGTGTGTGAATAGAATACAGACACTCTTGACAATTAGCAGAATCCCTTCAGTTTGCTGTCTGGCATAGAAAGCGGAGGAAGCAAACAGAACTAGGTATGGTAGCCCACACTGTTCACATACTTTGGAGGTAAAGGCAGAAGGATTGCTACAGGTTCCAAGTCACAGTGAAAGGATGACATAAACCCCCTTTGTCTCCATGTAAGGACCAGGCCTGATTTTGAAAAGAAGGCCATGAGGCACCAGTTCCAGGAACAGACCACAGGTCCCAGGAACTAGGCCATAAGGCACCAGCTCTCCCCACCCCCGGAAGAACAGCCTGGGGGTCACCACAAGAATGGGAAAATATCTTATCCCAGGATGGGCCATCTGCGCTGGGCAGCCCTATCTCATCCTACGGTTAAACATCCATGACATAGGATGCAGACCACTGACCACCTGTGAGCCCCTGGCACCCACCAATGAGACTTTAGATTCCCTAATCCTTTTTTACAATTCTCCCAATTCCTTTTAAGAAGGCCTTTGTGCCTTTGTCTACGGTCACTATTTCAAGTAATGGTTGGCCCCCTGTATGTTGGTTGTTTCTACAGAATAAACACTCTTTGTCTTTGCATACTATCTGAGTCTGGGGTCTTTCTTCAGCGATTTCCTGACCTTTATACTAGGGCTACATAGCAAGATCCTGTCCCCAAAATGAAGAATCCCCATCTCATTCTTCACAGAAATAGAAAAAAGCTGTCTTAAAGTTCATATGAAACCACAAAAGACCCAAGGTAGCCAAGTAATCCTAAACAGAGAGAACAACAGAAGAGGGTCTACCATCCAGGTCTTAAGATATCATAGAGCCAGCCATAGACAACACGGCACCGGCACAAAACAGACACTCAGACTGATGGAACAAAGTCAAACACCCAAACATGAGCACAAGTAACTTCAGCCATTTAATATTTGATAAAATTGTCAAAAACCAACCAACAAAAAACAAACAAACAAAAACCTTAAGCAGGAGAAAGAAAGCACCTTCAACAAATGGCACTGGGAAAACTGGATGCCCACATGCAGAAGCATAAAATGAGATCCATATCTACCACCCTGCCCAAAACTATCTCCAGATGGTCCACAAAATGGGAAAGATGTTGTACATCTGACAAAGGATTACTATCCAGAATATATAAAAAGCTAAAAAAAGAGAGAAACAAACAAACAAACAAAAACAAAACAAGAAACAAATGACCCACTCAAAAAAATGGACCTGGGATCCGAACAGAATTCTCAAAAGAAAAAAAGAAAGAAAGAAACATCTCAAAAATGTTGATCATCACTGGCAATTAGGGAAAACAAAGTCAAAACATCTTTAATGGCCAAGATCAACCAACAAAGAGTGCTGAACAGGGTCTGGGGAAGAAGGAGCCTCCTTTACTGTTGGTGGGATTGCAAATCGGTAGAGCCACTACGGAAATCAGTGTGGAGAATCAACCCTACCTCCCACCTTTTTCAAGATAAGGTTTCTCTGTGTAGCCCTGGCTGTCCTAAAACTTGCTCTGTAGACCAGGATGGCTTCTGCTTCTCAAGTGCTGGGATTAAGGGTGTGTGACATCATTGGCAGGCTCAAGCATAGAGAACTCTCAGAAAGCTAAAGTAAATCTCCCCTATGACCCAGCTATCCCACTCCTTGGCACAAGCCTAAAGGACTTGAAATCCTACTCCACAGATAACCGCTCAACCGTGTTCACTACTGCTCTATAGCACAATAGCTGGGAACTGGAAACAACCCTAAATGTCCTTCAACCGACAAACGCACAGTACATTTCTCCTCTGGGCTGACAATGCTCCCTCCAAGAACCAAAGACCACCTAACAAAAGACATGAGATGCCTTCTTTTGAGTTGTTGGTTGGGTTGTCCAATAGACTTGTAAAACATACAGGCTATTGGTATTGCCCTTGCTCGCCCCTCAGATGTGGAAGGAAGTCCTACTGGTGAAGACATCACACATTTTATATACGCAATATATAATAATATATGTAACAAGAAGCAATAAATTTGAAAGAGACCAATGATGGCCATAAAACTCTTAGAAGTCTCTACTCACATGATCAATAAACCAGTCATAACAAAAGTGTTCCTGAGAAGTTTAAACATAAATACCAACATGAAAGACTTGGTATACCCATCACGCACCTTAACACATTCAACACAATTTACCATTGTCCTTACCTGACCTACAGCACTGAAACTTTAGAAAGTTTCACCAACCAGTGCAAAATTCCCCGAGTCTTGAAGTAAAGTGACCATCAAACTGAACACAGGCAGGTGCTCACACCAATTGTTTTGTTTTGAGACATCATTATGTAGCCCAGGCTAGCCTCGTGATTCTCTCTGCCTTACTTTCTGGAGTTGCTGCAATTATTGGCCTCTGTTACCACACATAGCTTCAACTGGTCTTCAATAGGGCAGGCAATGTCATTTTCTCCATTCTAGTTTGTAATGAGTAGAAAGCAGTCTCCACTGGTCTGACAAGATGAGCAAACACATCTTTACAACACCACCTCTCTTAGCTGTCGACTCCGCTTTTTTTATACGGGTACACAGTCCCCGGAGGACTTGACAGACCCTAAAACAGCTACAGGTAAACTGTGTTAACATTGCCTTGACGGGACTTGATGACTTCACATTTTCAAAATTCTGTAACACCTTTGTGTGACTGGGGAGAAAAAGGCAGGCAGATCTTTGTGAGTTCCAGGCAATCATTATCTACCTATCCAGTTCTGAGCCAGGCGAGGATACGCAGTGAGACCCTGTCAAAACAAAAAGCTAGGCACGGTATTCACATCTGCAATCCCAGCACTAAGGAAACCACAGCAGGAAGATCATGATTTCAAGACCTCTCTAAGCTACATAAAGAGACTTTATTGAAAAAGTAAAACAAACCAATCACACTGCCCCCTTCTCCCTGGCCCCCCATGGGAGATAGGCTAGTGAAACAGCTGACTGGAGTTCAATTCCCCAGGACTCAAAATAGCAGGAAGGAACTGCAAGTTGTCCTCTGACCTCCGCGTGTCTGTTGTGGCATCTTTGTGTGCACACACATATATGAAAGTATAGTTAAAAATGTAAAGTGGGGATTTAGGGCTGAGATTTTCTAAAGGTTCAATGATGGTCACGTGAGACATTCATATGAAGATTTCATTCAGGCTACTGCCCTTTGCACCAACCAAAAGGGGGCATAACGCTCAGCAGATACTTGCATTTTGAGTGCGACATTATTAAGATTTGAATGTGCTTTAACAAATCTACATAGTCATCTACAGGGCTGTCCCATGCACTTTAACAAATCTACATAGCCATCTGCAGGGCCGTCCCATGCACTCCGGTCACCAACTATAGGAGCAGGGGCCTCAGAGGACAAAGGAGCGAGCGACAGACGCCCAGAGGCCTGGACTCACCTCCAGAACCCACAGAATGAAGGAGTGGAGTCCACAAAGTTTTCCTCTGGCCTCCGTATGTGTGGCTGTGGCCCACGCATAGCCACACCTACCATACATGTCCATAGAAAAATAGTAAATAAAAAATTGTAAAGCATATAACACAATGTTTTCAAGCACTTGGTCTGAGTCACTCAGCAGATCCAAAGACACCCAAATGCCAGACAATGGCTTAGCCTCCTTGGCTAAGCAAACATAAGCAAACTGGAAGCTAAACTCGGAGCCTCTTGCATGCCAAGTAAGTCCACTACCACTGAGCTACACACCACACTCAAGGCTCCATGTCCTCTTTTAAAGGTAGCTATTCTGCTTTTGAGAAACAGCTGTGACTCATGACCAGAACATCACAGGCTAACCATGGACAAAGTTACTAAAGTAGAACTGAGTAATACTAGACCACGTGGCCCAGAAGCACATGGTACTTACTGTCAGCCATTACTGCAATTTCCAAACCTCTCCTTTAGAGCTGCTCTACGTGCATGGGGTGGGAGGGAGGAGAAACACACCCACTTTTAAACATACCATTTGATTTCAATCAGAAATAGCAAAACACAGACTTTCTTAAAGAACTTGAGACTCTTCAAAAGTTACTATAAAGTCAGGCATGATGCCAGATACCAAAAATTCCAACACCTGAGAGGTAACGTCTGGAGGATTAGGAGTTCAGAGTCAGCCTCAATTACATAGCAAGGTATAGGCTAGCTTGGGCTACATGAGACCCTACTCCAGAGAACAGAGGCCATGGAGATGAACCAGTGAGTAAAGGCCAAGCCAGAAAGCCTGATCTCCAGCACCCAGATGGTGGAAAGTGAGAACCAACGCTTGAAAATTGATCTCTGACCTCTGAATCAGGGTAATTCCCGCCCCCCCCCCCCCCCCCCCCCCCCGTTTTTTGGAAACTCTATAAGGATGTATACAGCCTAGAAACTTCAAATGAAGAGAGCAGAGTACTCGTATTTTCACCAGTAGAAAGTCATTATCACACAGTGTCTGTACATTTATGTACAAAACACTCAGGGCAAGGGTGAGTAGCTCACTGGATGACCAGTTTTACTAGCAGTACAGTCAAGAGGTGAAGAAAGAGGAAGGAAATGGAGAGAGCGAGGAAGGAAAGGCATGGAAAAGGAAAGGAGGAAAAAAGGGAAAGATTAAGGAAATAAACATTTAGCAGACGGTGGCAAAAGCCTTTAATCCCAGCAGAGGCAGGCGGATCTCCAGGAGTTGTGGTCTGCCGGGTCTATCTAGCGAGTTCTGGAAAAGCCAAATAATAGATTCACCTCTAAATGGAAATGTCTACTTCTAGATACCTAAGTATACTTTTTCTACCCGAATGTCATGTGGCAGAATTAATCAATATGCCAAAGACAAAGCCACACTCCGCAAGGAACAAATCACAGCCTGGGGCGCTCACCCGAGCTCCACAGTCGCTGGGCTGTGCGGTGGAGGCGGCGGCTGCAGAGCGATAGCCCGTGGCAGGGTTCTGTGCTGGAAGAGGAATCTGGAAGGCGGCTAGGGAGGCTTCTGCAGAGGGCGAGCGAGCAGATGGAAGCTCGGAGAGCATTCGCAGCGGCCGGAGGGAGGCGGGGTACCCGTGAGACCCGCCCGTCACAGGCTTCGGGCCTACGGGGACCGCCTCTCGGCTAGCTGCACACACAGCCACGCCTTAAACTGACCCTCCACGGCCACCGTCACAGCCCCACCCCTGTCTCCGCGGCTCTCTAGACGTAAAGATGGATCGGAGGTGAAGAAAGACACTGCGAACTACAGGATAGCAATCATCCGTAGAAAAGAATCGGGCCTATGCATGCGTCACTTCCGCTTCCGTCCTGGCGAGAAGCCGGGGAGATTTGCGTCCCAGCCACCTTGAACAGAGATAAAATTCTAGGAGCTGGAGAAAGGGCTTGAGGGTTGTTCTTGAAGAGGACGCAGGTTGGATTCCCAGTATTCACGTGGCAGCACACAGTTGTCCGCCAAGCCTGATCTAAATCTTAACCCCCACCCCATCTCTCTCCTTCTCTCCTTCCCTCCTTCCCTCCCATTCCTCCGTTCCTCCTTCTCTCCCGTTCCTCCCTCCTTTCCTTCCTCCCGTCCTCCCTCCCCCCTTCTTGTTTTAGCCTTAGCCGAGGCACAGTGCCGCGCCGCCTTTAGTCCCAGCATTCAGGAGGCAGAGGCAGGCAGATCTCTGCGTTCAGGGCTAGCCTAAATAATGAGACTTTGTGTCAGAGGGAGATTGAGAATATTCTCGAGCCAAAATGAGTGACTATGGCCCACGAATACAGAACTGCAAGTTCCATATGCAAATATGGTAACTGTTTCATGAAGTTATTGCAGTAACAAAGAAAATCATAAAGCATATGACAGGTTCCCAGACTTTAGCACAACCGACTTCACGGTGGAAGTACCATTCAAGCCACAAAACTCAGCATAGAGACAGAACCACTAGTCAAAATGAAAACAAAGACCTAATCCATCAAAGTCTGTAGCTCTGGCAAAGTCTTTAAACATACAAACCTTGCCTTTTGACTTCTGTAGCTCTCCTCTGGCTAACTGTTCTTGTTAACTAAAGAATGTCACCAGGATATGGTTTTTGTGTTTAAAAGCTCACCCTGGAAAAGGCTCAGTGCTACACTAGGACAGCGAACACCCAGTGTAACAAAGACCCAGCTAATAAAGACTTTTTTTTTTTTTTTTTGGCTTAAATTTATGTCTGAGCAGTCTTTTCTGATGGATACCACACTACAAACACAGCACTCCAAATGCATTGGTAGAAACATCAGGTAGATATGTTCCAGAAAAAGAAAATCTCCGATATAGGCATCAGATACAATCTTAGTCTTTTGTTTAGTGGAGCCTAGTGCTGTTTGTATAAATAATAATAGTTTATTAACCTAATAATAATAATAGTTTATAAACCTAATAGTTTGTTACAAATGAGTCATTTTTAATATTAGAATTTTATAAACTAACTCAATTTATCCACACAGTTTTGAATTGAAACTCTTTTAGTACCAAAGTAAACTTTAATCTACAGTCCAAAAAGAAACTGGGAACTTCGTTTTCTTGAATTTTTATATAAGGTGTTCTTTATAATTTAACTTAAGATATTTTATGTTAAGTAATTTATTTTATCATAAAGAATATGATTACAGGTGAACACAGTGAGATTGAATTTTATAAGGAGATATAAGAATAAAAAATTTATGCAATTAGTCTTTACCTTAGTTTTTGTTACAACTTTGTTTTTCAAATGGTTTAAACTTAACAAAGTTATGAAAGATATAAGGGGTTATCCTAATAATACATATACATCACAGTCAGTTTTTATTACCATAAGTCACTATGACCTTAGGAACTTATAAATCCTAGTGTTCAAACATGTGTCATCCTTAAGCCCCGTCCTCAAGAGTCCTGATGAGGTTCTCTCTGGTCTCTCCGACTGTGGATATAGCACTCAGCTACTGCTCCAGGGCCAGGAGTACAGTCATGCTTTCTGCCATGATGATAGTGGACTAACCCCCTGAAATGGTAAGCCCGTCCCTGATTCAATGCTTTGTTTTATAAGAAGTTGTGTGTTTATGGTGTCTGTTCACCTAGAACAATGGCTAGGACACTGATTTATCATTTCTTTTTATTTCCCTAAACAAGAGTTAGATCCAAATTACATATATGGCAAATTGTACCAACTTAAGATTGTCCGTACACATTAACTTTTGTTGTTAGAAGTTTTAACTAAACTTTTTTTCTGCTTAGAAATGTACAATTTTTTTTTAAACACTCCACTCCTATAACTTTACAGATCCTGAGAGTAAGAAAGTTTGCATTTTAACAAGAGCCTCAGATATATTAATAACCTTGAATGAAGGACGTTTTTTGTAAAGAAGACCCAAAGGCAGGGAGTGGGGTGTGCATTCAGACAGCTAAACATCTATAACTATATCTAGCCATCTTCATGTTTATATACAAATCTCTCTTGATTAAAAGTTTTTAAATACCATTAGACATAAAAATATTAGCCTTAAATCTATCATTTTTGTAAGAAATTTTTCTTAAGGGGTGTGTAGGCAATGGCTACTTTTATTGGCCTAGACTCAGTACATATAACAGCCTTCTCATAGCTGGATAGGTGGACTCCTCCCCTCTGTTAGTAGTTTCTAGCCTGTACACCTTAGTTCCTCCACAAAGCCTTGAGGCCTAATTGCATACAAGTGCATGGGAGGAGTGACTTGATACTCGGTGAAAGTCCAATGCCCTTGTACAACTCCTGCTTTTTTGAAAAAGTGTTAACATTTAACAAGCCTGGCTGTGGTTATGCTAAGTAGGCTCAGCAAGAGTTACTATTGGGAGATTTTAGATAGAGGGTCACTGTCATCCTTTGTATGCATAAGCATCCCATTTGCTGATCTTATCATACACACATTTATACCACTAGGTAAATAATAGTAGTCCCTACTGGACATAGCTTACCTACTATATTGTTATTAACCACACAATGCCTCTTAAAGGCTGCTTTGTTCATCTCCTTTTCCTTGTCATAGAGTCAGGGGACCAAAAGAGTTCTTGGGGAAAATTCTGAAACAAGCATGCTTGGGTCTGAAGTGGGCAAGCCAAGTCGCAGGTGCAGAGTTAGCGTTTCAGTGAGCTAAACCAGCGTGTGATAATGTATTTTTAATATTATACATGCCCAAAATGCATTTAAGTCAGACATTTAAGTAGTGCCAGTGCCACTTGTGTTCCTTTATACTGAAAAGTAGAAATAAAAGTAAGACCATCTGGGTTTGGTTGGGCAGAAACAAAGGTAGACCACATCACAGGACAAGGTAGTAAGTACCAAGAACAGACAGGATATCCTATCTCAGAGGAAGTAAGCTTAGAGACTCAACATCATTGCAAGCTTCCATGCAATCTGAATTGTCATTTCTTGTTCAAATCGAGTAAAGAACCTATTGTCATTCTCCATCAGCAGTGTCAAAGCTAATGCCTGTAATAACACCTCTGAGATAAGATTCAGTTTCTTCATGCAACTAATTCATGAACAGAAGAAATTCAGCAGGTTTTAAACAAGTCCTGGCAGCTTCTTTCAGTCATTGAGTATTAGACACTCTGGTTCAGCTATCCCTCTCAACAGTCCCATAGCATATGGGGATGTAACTCTGTAAGAGGAGATGGCTTATTTAAAATCTCTAAGTATCTTCTAGGGAGTAGGCTCATATTCTGAATGTATTTCCCCCTCCCCAACAGGAAAATGGTCATTAACTCTGGGTAAAAAGGGTTATAAAGGCACTGGGGCTACAAAGAGGTAAGGTCATATATTCCTCAAGGCCCCCTTCATTTTTTAACTAATTAAATCACTTGGGTTAATGCAGAAGCACCAACTTTTACAGGTACAGAGCAGCTAGGGTGATCAAGGGTTATGGTCTAATGTAGGCATCCTGTGTCCCATTACCTGACACAGGGTAATTAATAAAGAATAAAAGCTCACAGTGCTGATGGCTGCAAAACCAAAGAGGTTTCAACATCTGTTGAGAACATGAGCTCTGTGTCTAAGATAGACCTATTGCTGCACCAGCATGGCAAAAGGATCAAAAAGGAACAAATGCTGTTCTGGGCAAGGTGACATATGCATTGAGAAGGCTGAGGTAAGAGTATTATAAATTCAAGGCCAACCTGGGCTAATGAGATCTGGTCTCAAACAAGCAAGCAAACAAAAGAATACATACTGTGTCTTTACATTATAGAAGTCCTGAAATGGGTGAACACTATAGATACTTTGTTTACAAGTGCCAGAGAATATAGGAGGACTGGGTGGTGTTTTCTGAAACTTCTGTTAATCTCATCAAATTGAAGAGAAAGACAACTGACCACAAATTATGGCCAAATCAAAACAAGCTTAATTCTGTACACATCAAAGCTGGTCCAGCTACCATCTCCCTACTAAGACAGAGTTTGGGAGAACAGCCCTGAGTCAATTTCCCATTCTTCTTTTATAGGACAAAACCACACGGTGGTGGTGGGGTGCAGGGAGGGTGTTACAATCAAGCATGTTTACAGAAGCAAGACCAGGAAGATTTCACAAAGCAGTTTAAAAAATCTTTCTGGAGAATTTGTTACAGAGCACTCAACCAATTTCTTTCCAGTAAATAGTCTTGGTGTGCATCTGGTAGAATTCACTATCCATGGTAATTTTGATGGGCCTCCATGCTGGAATATAACCCACTCTCCTCTGGAGAGTATGTGGAAGTATCTTCATCAAAGTGGAGTGGGGGACAGTCAAGATGGCTTACGAATAAGAGACCATGTAATGGTTTGTATATGCTTGGCCCAGGGAATGGCACAATTAGAAGGTGTATCACTGTGGCTGTGGGCTTTAAGACCCTCATCTTAGTTGCCTGGAAGTCAGTATTCTGCTAGTAGCCTTCAGATGAAGATGTAGTACTCTCAGCTCTGCCTGTACCATGCCTGCTTAGATTCAGCCATGCTCCCACCTTGATGACAATGGATTGAACTTCTGAACCTGTAAGCCAGCCCCAATTAAATGTTGTCCTTTATAAGACTTGCCTTGGTCATGGTGTCTGTTCACAGCAGTAAAACCCCAACTAAGACAAAAGTTGGTACCAGGAGTAGGGTATTGCTGTGATAGGCCTGATCAAGCTTTTGTTTGGAAGAATGTGGATTTGGGGAATTTGAATTTGGAAGGCAGTGGAATGCTTTAAGTGGGACTTAATGAGTCATCCGAGTAGGAATATGAAAACTTGTTGCTGTGAGTGATTTGAACTGTGGAGACCTAGCCCAAGAAGTTTCAGTTGAGAAGAACTTCATTATGTGGCCTAGAGATTGTCTTTTGTGGTATTTTGGTGAAGAATGTGAGTGTTTTTTGCCCTTGTCTGAAGAGTTAAGGTGAAGGGACTCAGAATTGCATGACAGAGGAAGTGAAATGGAGGTGAATCCTGTGTTCAAGGATATTAATTGAAATAAGGGAGTGGTGAACTTGGGGGCAATATCTGCCCCCCTCCCGCTAAGTTTAGGTCCAGGCATGGTGCCACACACCTTTAATCCCAGGAGATAAAGCAAAGCAGATCTCTGAGTTCAAGGCTAGCTTGGGACAGAGCATGTTCTAGGTGAAAAAAGTCCAAGTGTGGTGGTTCACATATTTGATCCCAGAAGACAGACCCATGCAGATCTGAGTTCGAGGTCAATCTACGGAACAAGTTCCAAGACAGCCAAGCTTAGGCAGTGGCAGGGGGTGGGGGTGGGAAACAGAAAACTAGTAAGATAATAAGGGGGATCATGTTCCAGCCACAGCAAGCAGAAAGACTTGGCAGCTTTGGCCATGTTGCTCTCTGGCTTTAGAGTTCAGAATAGAAGGAACTACTGGGACAATTGATGCTGGTTAGCTGGAGGCAAGAAATTAGTGGTGATTAAGAAGAGACCAGCATCACTGAGGTGAAATCTTCTGGGAAATGTTTTCTGAGATCACAAAGAAGTTGCGTTCTAGAGATAACCAAGGTTGTACCTTGTGCTGTAGCCAGACTTGGTAATTTATAAAAGTCACCCAGGTGGTACTGGTTTTGAAGGCATGAAGGGGTCATGAGGAGCACCTGAGGCTTGGCACTGTGAGAGGCCATGGAAAGCCACTGATGTGACCTCAGTTGCAGTTGATGGCCCAGGACTAAAGGGGTAATATAAAGGAACTGAGGCTTGGCACCATGAAGAGAGTCTATGAGAGGCTATTGATGACACTTAGATGCAGCAGAAGACCCCAGTGTATTGGAGATGCCAGTACCATGGGATGATCACCAAGAACAGCAGCAGCAGTGGAGTGGATCCACCTGGGCTTAGAGTGCTACAGAAGGCAGAGCTGGAGAAGTGACACCAACCCTTTGGAGGAGCCCAAAAGATTATGTGTGGATCCCAGACATTGGAAGAAGAAGCTGTAACATTGAAGTTGCCTGGGATATTCCAAGATGTTCGAGATGCCAGAGCTGTGGGCTATCTGCTGAGGAAAGCTGCTAACAGGGAATGAAACCAGCCCAGGAGAAAGATGTTTGTTGTCAACAAAGATGAAAAAGATGTTGGAGATCTGAAGGCCGCTTTATCATCAGACATGGAGATACAGAGTTTGGAGTTTGTCCAGCTGTTTTCCCATCTTGCTTTACAGTTATATAATTGGATACATCTCAGAAGAGACTTTGAACTTTGGACTTTTAACATTGTTGAGGCTGCTATTGAGTGTGTAATTTTTAAAAATCCACACTAGATCTGGCTAGGGACCAGCATCAATGGTCTCTATCTGTTCTTAGCCTGGGCAGTAACCTGAGACCATGACCATTGCAGTTTCTCTATTAATGCCTCTCCGACAAACACCAGCTCTGCCTCTCCAGAGCTCCTAGATCGCTCTTTTGCCAGCCCAACACCCCACAACCAGCTATGGGTGCACTCTCGCCAGCCCATGCTCTACTGTGGTTACCTCTCCCCTGGAGCTTGGTCCTTTGCCTAATTTTCCCAAAGCCTGACCAAATTCCACCCCCCTATGTTCTTTCCCTCCTGCCCACCCAAGTCACCACGAATGGAAAACACCAGACAATCTTAGTTTAAGATCAACAGATGATGCAACCTCTGGGCACAGAATCTATCACTCTAAACTTATCAACTATTCTATGTTGGAAATCTTCCAGTGGTGCAGGTCGCCACCAGGTCTAACAGTTCCCAGCCTACATCCTGACCCTCTCACAATCTCTTCCGTGCCATAAAGAAGGGCTGTTCCTTCCTTCCTCCTGTGTCCCCTCTTCCTTTCTCAGACCTGGAAAGCCTACCTCCTCCTTTTCTCCCAATGATTGGAATCTTGTCGTCTTTATTAGCCAATCAATTAGTTAGGGGAAATTTCTTTACAGCTATAGACTATGGAGACTTTTGAAGCTGGACTAAATGTATTTTGCATTATGCTATATTTAGGTATGGCCCCCATAGATTCATATGTTTGAACAAGCATATGAATGGGGGGCCAGGGAGTGGAATGTTATAGTTTGTATATGCTTGGCCCAGGGAATGGCATCATTAGAAGGTATGGCCCTGTTGGAGTAGGTGTGGGATTGTTGGAGTAGGTGTGTCATTGTGACTGTGAGCTTTAAGACACTCATCTTTGGGTTGGAGAGATGGCTTAGTGGTTAAGAGCACCGATTGCTCTTCCAGAGGTTCTGAGTTCAATTCCCAGCAACCATATGGTGCCTCACAACCATTTGTAATGGGATCTGATGCCCTCTCCTGGAGTGTCTGAAGACATCAACAGTGTGCTTTTACATATATGTTAAAAAAAAAAAAAAAAAGACCTTCATCCTAGCTGCCTGGAAGCCAGTCTTCCTCTAGCAGTCTTCAGATGAAGATGTAGAACTCTCAGCTCTGCCTCTATCATCATGTCTGCCTAGATTCTGCCATGCTCCTACCTTGATGTTAATGAACTGAACCTCTGAACCTGTAAGCCAGCCCAGTTAAATGTTGTCCTTTATAAGACTTGCCTTGGTCATGATGTCTGTGTAAGACAGACCCCAAGAGTGGCCTCCCTGGTTGTTTTGTTTGCAAAATTGTTTCCCTAGGTCTGTGGCTCTTGCCCTTTTGACATCCCAGACAATGTATAATAGTCAGTTCAGCTAGCAGCCAAATGGCCTCCAGCAGTTGGGTGTTTTTCTGTTTGTTTTTAATGTTTTTTTCTTCTGAGGTTAGTAGGGCTCTTGTATATATTGACTGTGAACATAAGCTGTGGCAGAGGTATATCAGCTCTCTGTGTAAATGTTCACTCTCTTTTCCATGGCACATTTCTGATGCCCAGTTCTGGGCTATTATTTCTGCTCACTGGGCTGATGTGCCTTTGGATGGGGTTTATGCCAAAATTATTTCCTTCAGGCCTGTAACCACCACTGTCTCTGTGTACCTTATTCCTCAGATGAAGCTGCTGCCATCATTGTAGAGGTCAACGTCTCTGACAAAAAGGAAAATATCTGTCAAATCTAATTGATTACCTTGGATGACATATAGCATCTTCAGGCAATCATGAACAGGTTCCACCAGATTGTCATGTGGGAGGGGTTGATGGCCATTAGTCTTTAAGATTTATATTTATCTTGGAGAAAGGCCTGATATTGGGTTAGGTGGCATTAGACACCCAGAAGTTAGTGACATCTCTCAATAAGGTTTCTATGGCGTGTTGAGCTTTTAGAGTCAGAGTCTGTCCCAGGGTAAGTTTGTTTGTCTCTTTTACAAGGATTGCAGTAGCTGCTATGGCCCATAAACAAGGAGACCATCTAGAGGCCATGGGGTCCAGTCTTTCTGAGATATAGGCTACCAACCTTTTCTAGGGACTTAGGGTTTTGATCAGGATTCACATGACAATGCTTGCTTTCATGGATGTAAAGATGAAAGGGCTTGGTTACATCAGGGAGAGTTAAGGCAGGGGCCTGTGCAAGACCTCTTTCAAACTCTTAAAATCCCTGTTTATGTTCCTCAGTATATTTCAAGTTGCCCCTTGCCATAGCCAAGTACAAGGGCTTGGAAATTTCAGTGAATCCAGGTTTCCAGAGGTGCCAATACCCAATGGCAGCCAGGAATTCCCTAAACTGCTTCTTAATGGTTGGAGGCGAGATTTTTACTGTGGCCTTTATGCAGACTCTTGACAATGGTCTTTTTCCTTCTAATTCATATCCCAAATATGTGACCTGGATTCGCAAATCTGAGCTTTCTTTTTGAAAACTTGATAATCTAATTGGGCCAGAGTTTCTAAGAGACCCTGAGTAGCTCTTAAACAGCTCTCCTTTGCCTTGGCTGCCAACAGTTAATCATCCACATATTGAAATAAGGTAGCCTCTACATACTCACTGTAAAAAAAAGTCCTGTGAGAGCTTTGTTAAAGATGGTAGGGAGCTCTTGAATCCCTGGGATAATGGAGACCATGTTAGTTGCCCTGATACTCTGTCGCGCCCCGGTTAGATCAGCAAGGAAGATGTGACAAACCGGATCCTTCTCAACAGCCTTTATTGGAAGCGCTCTTTTAGATTTCTGGGAGAGACCTCGAATGCCCAGAACAGGCTACTTATATACCCTCAGCCCTGGGCAGGGCAAAGCGCATGGAGGTGCTCGATTGGTCAATTTGCAGTGCCTCATATGCATACACCTCAGCATACCCCGCCCGGGAGAGGGTGATTGGCTAGGTTCGTGGTACCCTAGTGGTACCTCATTTGCATGCCCCGTTCGGGAGGGGCTGGAGCCAAATTCCAAAGTGCATGCACAGTGCACTGGTAGTTACTACCAGAGCCTAAGCAGCCGCCATTTTGGATTGCCGCGTCAGAGTGGCTGACGCGCGCATGCCTCAAAGCGGCAGCGTTGTCAGCCGCTTTGAGGAGGCGGTGCTGCTTCACTCAGCTGTCAGCCGCTTTGAGTCAGCAGCGCTGCTTCACTCAGCCGACAGACCTGCGGCTCCGTTTAGTCAGCCGACAGGTCTGCAGCTTACATCTCCCCCTTTTTTGTTTTATTGTAAACCCTGAGTCATAGAATGGGTACATGATAGTTGCCCTATGAGTGTAGTTGTACAGTGAGGGAAAGCAGAGGCCTGATCCCCTGTGCAAGATGAGATATTGTAATGGGTTTCTTCTCTTGTCATCATGCAATGAGTAATACTTCCCATACCCATCTCGATGCCTTTTGACGGGGGAAAGGGAGCCTCCGCCCTGGGGCGCCACCAGGAGAGGAGGTTTTTGGCATCAAACCTTTGTGCAATCAGGCATACTTTTGGGAAATCTATCCATACTCGTGGAACATTCCCTGTCGAGTACCCATTCGCAAACACCTCAAACTGCCAGTAGTGCACTCCTTAAGGGCTCGTATCTATGAAACCCGCTCATATTTCCTTCAGGGTTGCTAGCCAAACATGGGGAGGTTCACCATTCTCGATGGCGGCTAAGGCTTGGTAGACTACAGTTTTGCATAGAAGCCACATACAAAAGATGTAACCGGCCAACACCATGGCTCCCCAAACCAGGACTCCCGCCCACTCTTTAAAGAAGGAAAAGGCATTGGCTATCCAGGAGGTGAGGTCACTGAGGGAGAGAGGCTGCAGTCTGGTCCCGTTCAGCTGTGCAACCTGGACAAACAATCTGGTCACCATCTCTTCTGCTTGCAACGACCAGTTGCCTCACAGGTATTCTGACAGCACCCTAGATTGATTGATAGACTGAGAAAAGTTAGCTTGTAGGGGGGTGACACAGAGGCCTCTCATGGAGTACACACAGGAGGCCTGAATGACTTTGAATAGTTCCTCTACTTGGTTTTGGACTATATCAATGTGTTGGTTAGCCAGTAGTATTCCAGAGGTAAGATGGGCATTAATTTCTCTCTGGGTAGTCAGTGCAGCAGCTGTCTGCTCTACTATGGAATTGACTGTCTCTGCCATCTGTACTTGAGAGGTCATAGCGACTGCAGCAGTTGTGGCCGCAGTGGCAGATATTACAATAGCAGTTACTATCGCTGCTGTGATACTGAAATCATGCTTATGGCGCAACAGGGTAAGTATTGGAAATTGTTCAGGATCAGCTTCGACAGGGACGGGTACAAAGGTTGGTAACTGCACCACCAGAGCTGTGGTACTTGTCCCATCCCAGCACTCAGATATCAAGCAGGCAACCCCAGAGGCGTTGCAACTTAGCACCTCCCCTGAGGTGTTAGTCAGAATAAAGAAAAAGGGGGGCTTCACACAAACGGGAGCCTCTGTGTAAGAAAGATTCTGTAATTGCCCATTAATCTTGATATCTGACAAACTCACATCGGGGTGCCTGGTGGCACTAATGTTAACCAATGAGAAATTGCCCCCTCTCAACCTAGAGAATGGGGTGAGAGAAGTAAAGGCTGACTTGTTATTAAAGAGCAGCCATTGATACCAGGGCCAGATGTTACCTGGCCTGGATGCAATCCTTAAGTTATTAGTATACTTTGCTTTAAACAAAGGGGGGCTAAATTCAAACCCAGAAGATATCTGGGTGTCCCAATGATCAGGACTCTGGCAAGGAGAGAAATCAGGGGGAAACTCTTGGTATGGTGGACAAATAGGCAGGATTTTGCGCTTAGTGGACTTGGCTTGGGTGGAATTACCATCAGAGGGTATAACTAAATATTGAGACATAAGCAAGGTGGTGATATTAAGGGAGGCACTAGAATTAGTGCCTGTCTCTCCTGAACCCTGGCTAAAGCCAGAGCTCAGCTTTGATAGAGCTGTGTGTAATACTCCGATGCTTGTTCCCCCTATATCTATGGGATCTAGCCAATTCACCAAATACCGGGATGCTAGGAAAATGCATGGAGCAACACTCCTATTGAAGGTGAAACATAAGGTGCCTGCCAAGGTGTAATTAGTGGCTGTATACCTTGCAGGGGCCTCCTGAGTGGGAATAGTGCAGGGCATATCTTGCTCACAAGAGGTGGAGAAAAAGGTGGGCAGAACCGGGGAATTGCTATGGATGGGCATGGGAACCGGCCAGGTTCTGGCTATTGCCCATAGTTGAATGGCTAATCCCTGGGTTACCATCAGCAGTAGACTCATCATCTGGATCCTCATGTATGTCTTCCGCATTGTCCCGGTCCTGGGGTGGTTCAATATGTCTGGTGAGGCGTTCAGGGACCCAAATCATCCTGGTCCTGTGGAAAAACACAGACAGCTCCCCTGGATCTGGAAATGACCAGATCCGGACCATGCCATGAGCCTGTTAAGACATCCTTCCATTTTACTTCTTGCTTAACGGTTGAGGTGGACAGTGAATGCCGGTTGGCCGCTAAGCGTCCGTCCGCATCCAGTGTCAAAAAATTTAGAGTGAAGAGGGCTAAAGAAAGTTGATCTTTTGGGGAGTGCCCATGGCTACTCCCCCTTTTTGTTTTATTAGCAGTTCCTTTAGCGTGTGATGGGCACGTTCCACAATAACCTGACCTTGAGGGTTATAGGGTAAACCAGTGATATGTTTCACCTTCATGTGTTGACAGAATGTGGCAAAGGGCCTAGATGCATAGGCCAGTCCATTGTCTGTTTTAATGACATCGGGTTTTCCCCATGCCGCCCAAGCCGCAAGACAATGGCTTATCACATTGTGGACTTTTCCCCCTGCTTAGGGGAGAGGCATAGACGATGCCTGAACATGTGTCTATCGAAAGGTGGACATACTTAAGAGTCCCAAAGCAGGATATGTGGGTAATGTCCATTTGCCAGAGTTTGAGAGGCAACAAGCCTCTAGGGTTAATGCCGGTATGAGGCAGATGAAGAAACTGTGCACAGTCTGGACAATTGATTACAATATCTCTGGCTGCTGCTTGTGGCAAGCGAAACATATGGTGGAGCATGGTGGATGGTACGTGAAACTGCTTATGAAAAGCAGAGGCTTTGGTAATTGCATCCGTGTGGAAGACAAATTCCATGCGGGTGGCTGCATCCACCAGAGCATTGCGCTCTGTCATGGGACCTGGCAGCATAGTATGGGCTCTCATATGTTGGACGAAAAACTTATTTTCCCTTAGCCAAATAAGCTTCTGGATTTGCTGGAGAAGGTGGCAGACAGAACTATTAGATTTAATAGGTCCTGCAAGTTCCAGAGAAGCTACAGCATTAACTACGTATCTGGAATCTGATACCAAATGAAATGGACCAGGGAAGGTTTGAAAGACCACTAACACAATCTGGCACTCCACGAGTTATGGAGTTCCAGGGGTAAACTGAATTTGTCCTGGGGGTTCAGAGCCAACAACGTAACTGCCAACTCCTGTTTTGGAGCCATCCGTGTATATATCCACTGCCTCAGGTATAGGTAATGAGGCTGTAACCTTTGGAAATATAACGGGGTGATTGGTAAAAAACTGCAGGATAGGGTTCTTGGGGAAGTGATTATCAAAATCCCCATCAAAGCTACATCTGAGAATAGTCCAATCATCTATCACAGCACACAAAGTGTGTATCTGCTGACTAGTGTAAGGGGTAATAATCCTCATTGGAGGCACACCGAAGTGTGCCAAGTACGGTTTAAGGCCCATTAAAGCTAACTGTGCGATGACCGTGGGATAGTGTTCCACGGTTTTACTAGGAGAAACATGAGGATGTATCCATAATAGGGGACCCTCCTGCCATAGTACCGCAGTAGGTTGTCTCAGTGTCCGTAAAATACATAAAAGGATGGTATGCACATCGCGGACGCGAGTAACTTGTGCCTTACTTAGGGCAGTTTCTACCCTTTGCAGGGCTAACCTAGCATCTGGTGTGAGGCTCCTGGGGAGGTCAGGTGGGGTTCCCCCTTCAAGATGTCAAACAAGGGAACCAACTCATGATTGGGGATCTTCAAATAGGGTCTAATCCAATTGATATCTCCTAATAATTGTTGAAAATCATTTAGCATATGTAAATGATCTTTTCTGATATTTATTTTTTGAGGTCTAATGTCCCTGGGAGATATTACTGCTCCCAGGAATCGTCCTACCATTTCTGTCTGTACCTTCTCTGGAGCCACATATAATTGTGCTTTCTTCAGTTGTTTAATCAATGCTGCATAAGCAGAATCCAACTGGTCTCTGGTGGGAGCGGCCAGTAAAATGTCATCCATGTAATGACAAACTCTAATCTCTGGGAAGGTCTGCCCAACTGGCAGCAAAGCTCACCCTACATACAGCTGACACATAGTAGGACTATTGGCCATTCCTTGTGGTAGTACCCGCCATTGGTAGCGGGCGTCAGGTTCTTCATTGTTTATTGCGGGGACAGTAAAAGCAAACCGCTCGCAATCAGCAGGGGCCAATGGTATAGAAAAGAAACAATCCTTAATGTCAATTATAAAGATAGGCCATTCCTTTGGCAGGCTAGAAAGTAAAGGAAGGCCTCGTTGAATGGGGCCCATAGGTTGCATCTGGGTGTTGATGGCCCGCAAATCATGTAGCAATCTCCATTTACCCGATTTCTTTCTTATTACAAAGATTGGAGTGTTCCAGGGGGATTGGGATGGTTCTACATGCCCTGCCTCTAATTGTTCTTGCACTAAGGCTCTTGCCACCTGTAACTTTTCTATAAGCAATGGCCACTGAGGGACCCACACTGGGTCCCCCGTTTTCCAAGTGATAGGTATACCTCCCCTAAGAAAAACCCAGCCCAGTCCTATCATGTTTGGGAAGTGTAGTTATCACATCTGGGCTGCCTTGCAGATTCTTTCCCAGTCCCTTGCCTGGCCTATAGCCCATGCCTTGCATCATATTTTGCGATTGAGCAGAGTAATCATTTGTGAGTTTCATGCCTAATTGTACTAGTACGTCTCTTCCCCACAAGGTGACCGGGAGGTCCAGAACATATGGAGTAAACCTTCCTGTTTTCCCTTCCTGGTTTTTCCACACCAGCTCCTTAGAGCTCATCATGGGGGAGGATTCATAGCCTAATCCATGGAGGTTTTGGGCAGACCTCTGGGCTGGCCATTTGGTAGGCCAGTCATGGGCAGATATGATGCTACGATCTGCCCCAGTGTCCAACAGTCCCAAAAAGGATCGACCTTCTACCCATAGTGTCGTCATAGGACGATCTTGTAATTCTAAAGAAAGATAGGCAAAGCGAGACCTGGTAGACCCGAGCCTGCTATTACCTCTAGTCTTGTTATGGGATGGAAAATAGCTATGCAAACTAGGCAGTAGTAACAGTTGAGCTATCCTATCTCCTGGGGAAGTAGCCGTAATTCCTCTTGGAGAGGAGGCCAATATTTTGACCTTCCCAGTATAGTCTGCATCTACGACTCCTGGAACAATCTGTAATCCTCAGAGCTGAGGATGATCATCCTAAAAGTAGGCCTACAGTGTCTTTGGGCAATGGTCCTGAAAAATCAGACTCTATAGGCTGCACTCCCATTTTGCGGTGTCAGCACGATTCTAATGGTGGCACTGAGGTCCAATCCTGCGGAACCTGAGTGGCCCTCCTTGGTTCCGAGGGGCTCGCAGAGATGGACTCTGAATGGCCCCATACATTTTCGGGCCCTGGGGTCGTGGGCCCTTCTGCCCGTTTTTTGGACGAACACCACCATAGTTGTTACGTAGGGGACGTCCGTTAATATCTCTTAAGGAGCAACATTCTTTTGCCCAATGATTCCCCTTCTTACATCCTCCTCCATTTTGTCTAACTTATCCTCTTCCTGTGTATCCTTGGCCTTACTGATGCTTCCCCGATCGAGATCATATCTTTTTTGTATATACTTAGCGGCTCCCCTTTCAAGCTCCGCTTCTTCCTCAGAAGCTAACCCCGACTCATCTGAAGTCTCTAATTCTTTCAAAGAGGGGTAAATCCCTGTGGATCCCTCTTCCCTTTTCTCCTTTTTATCCTTTTCAGGCCGTTTAGGCCTGTCTTTGGCTCTGCTAGCTTTTCCCTTTTCTTTATCTTTGTGCCCCTTATCCTCTTCTTTCTCCTTAAAGGCCCTTTCCTCTTCTGACATGCTCTCCTGATGCTCTTGAAGCAATTTCTGTCCTGCTTTCACACCCTCAACACATCTTTTATCCTCCAAGCAGGCGCGTATTATGCGTCAAAGGGGCCTCACCCCGGGTTTCACTGACCCTTCCTCAGCCTCCCTATCAAGCTCTTGACCCAATTTCTCCCATAAGCCAATGGTTAGAGACCCTGTGAGTGTGAACCATGGGGCTACTCGCTCTATTTCACGTAGAAAGCCCTCTAGGACTTTTCTTTTTATATCGAGGTGTTGTTGCTCAAGGAGCTCTTGCAGCGTGCTCAAGAATTGGCTGGATTGAGTATTCCCCATGTTACTCAGTTAGCTACGTGAGATTTACACACGGGTGGACAGGCAGAGTTGTCTAGCCCCGTCTGTCTTAATTAAACATTGGGCTTATATTGTCCCATTCCCTCAGAAACTTTCCCTTGGGCAAATTGCCGCTAGACTGCGGATTTCTGAACTGCCTCTTTACCGAGGTCTTCTGAGCTGCCTCTTTTCCGAGGTCTTCTGAGGTGCCTCTTTACCGAGGTCTTTTGAATCCGCAGACTTTTGAATCCTCTCTTTCTGAGGACCTTTTATTGTCCCATTTGACCTGGGAACTTACCGGTACTGCCGCTTCTCAGGGTGAAGAGTTCTGAATCCGCGAGAATTTCTCCTCAGGTCCCCCGTGCTCGGTTTCTTCTTCTTTCTTCGGTCCTCTGTCCCGGGTTTCTTCTTTTTTTCTTTCTTCATTTCTTCTTTCTTCATTTTTTCTTTCTTAGTTTCTTTTTTTCTTCTTCTTTTCTTCTTTCTTCGTTCCCGGGTTTCTGCACACCCCCCCCCCCCCCCCCCCCGCTAGATCAGCAAGGAAGACGCGACAAACCGGATCCTTCTCAACAGCCTTTATTGGAAGCGCTTTTTTAGATTTCTGGGAGAGACCTCGAATGCCCAGAACGGGCTGTTTATATACCCTCAGCCCTGGGCGGGGCAAAGCGCATGGAGGTGCTCGATTGGTCAATTTGCAGTGCCTCATATGCATATACCTCAGCATACCCCGCCCAGGAGGGGGTGATTGGCCAGGTTCGTGGTACCTCATTTGCATGCCCCGTTCGGGAGGAGCTGGAGCCAAATTCCAAAGTGCACTGTGCATGCACTTTGTTACTACCAGAGCCTAAGCAGCCGCCATCTTGGATTGCTGCGTCAGAGCGGCTGACACTCGCATGCCAGTCAAAGTGGCAGCGCTGTCAGCCGCTTTGAGGCAGCGGCGCTGCTTCACTCAGCTGTCAGCTGCTTTGAGTCAGGTCCGTGGTTTACAATACTCCTAGTTCAGGATGGGCCCATTCGAATGCAAAGATGGGCTGGCTTAGTTTTGACAAAGAGATGAGAGGAAGGTATACTTTAAATCCACCACAGTATAAACCTTATGTCCAGGCAGTAACATGATCAGTGTATGAGGATTATGGACAACTGAGTGAATAGTTTCCACCCATTTGTTCACGTCTCTTAAATCTGATACCTGTCTATAGTCCTGGGTTTCTGGCTTTTGAACATGGAATAAGGGAGTGTTTCAGGCTGGTTGGAATGGAGTGAGTATTCATGCCTGAGGAGGCATTTGATATGGACATTGATCTCCTCTCTGTCTTCTGAACTGATGAGGTACTTTTTGACTTGGATATGCATAACCCCATAGTCCATTTTTTATAACATCTGGTGGTACATGTTTGCTCAAAACAGAAAGATTGCCTTTATCCCAAATGGTTGGAACATCCCTGATCAGGTGTGTTTTCAATTCCCTTTCGAGGGTCTGAGTTGGGCACAGAAGGTGTAGTTTTTTTCTCACTCAAAGGACAGGTGATAGGGCTTTAGTGGGACTCCCCAGGTGTAGTCTTGGATCTCCTGAGGACAAGATAATTACCTAGAGTTTATTTGGGAGGAGGGTCTTCCTAGAAGGGAAGACAGGCATTCAGGGATAATGATGAAAGAATGAGTCACTCTCTCCTTTCTCAAATTAACTGTTTATTCTGGAGTCCATTTATATTTTTCTGACTTCCCCTGTTGCTTCCTGCACCTCTATTTTTTGATTAGTGAGGTGTTCCAGGTGCATCTGTGATACCACATGTGAAGTCGTTATTTGGACTAGGAAGTCTATGGGTAGGTCTCCAATTGAAAAGGTTACCATATCTCCTGAGGGCCCAATTTTAAAGGGCCTTGGCCCACTATTTTCCTACAGTCAAAATTGGCTTTAGCAAGGCCGGACCCACCTATTTCCATTAGGGCATTCATTTGTCCAGTGCCCCAGTTATTTTGTCTAGGCAAGACTGTGTCAATTCTATTCGACCTCTTTGCTGGCCAGCCAGCATATTCATCTTAGGGAGTACCTTAGCTGACTCAGTCAGAATTCATTCCCTTTCCTCCATATTGAATAGGGTATTTAAGATTTGTTGGCAATCATCCCAAGTAGGAAGGGTATAAAGAAGACAGGGTCAATTAGAGAGATTAAAGAGACTGGGTATGTGCTGAAGGGTGTGTGTTTTTTTCCAGTTGCATAAATAATTTTTAGAAAAAAAGAACATAGCCTGCAGAGGGCGAGCCCGTGCCCTTTACTCTCTCTCTCCCGGTTCGAATCCCGCTTTCCCCGTGTGACTCTGCCCGAGTTTCATGGGAAAAAAAAAAGAAAGAAAAAAGGAACATACACATATCAGATATCAAGGAGAGCTTGGTGTAAGGAAAGGATAGGGGCTGATGTTGCTGCTGAAAAAGTTTCAGAGGGACCATATGGAGTCCCTGGTATACACATACACACACATGTATATTTAGTGGTACAACATTTAGCTAATGTATGCAAATCTCTGGGCTTGATTCATAGCATTACAATAATACACAAATACACACAAACTTACATACATACATATACATAGAAACAAATTCAGAACTTGTCAAATAAAAAAGAAGTGGAGGGCCAGTGAGTTGACTCAGTTTGTTAAGGCATTTGTCACCAAGCCTGAGGGTCTGAGTTTGATCCCTGGGACCCACATGGTTGCAGGAGGAAACTGACTTCTGCAAGTTGTTCTCTGACCTCCACACACACCATACAACTTACACCCTTCACTTGTACACATGTACAAAATTAAAGAATTTTTAAATATGTTTTAAAGCCAGGCATGGGGTCACAGGCCTGCAACCTCAGAATTTAGGAAGACAAGGAAGGTGAATCATGAGTTCTAAGCCTGGGACAGTTGAGGGAAAGGAAACATGGAAAGACACATTGCTAGATGCCACCACTAGAAGTAAAAAACTGTCACATATAGCAAAGTTAAAATTGTATTAATACTTTACCCAAATATTTATCTTGAAAATAAAGTAACACAAATATTTAAAATATAATTTTATTCACTTAAAATTATTCGTGTATACTCAAATAGCAGCTAATGGGAGACCAGGTGTTCTAACCATCAAAATGTCAACCTACAGATCATTTCCTTATTCCAAAAGAAAAGTATTTAAATTACAGTTCTCTGTTGCTCAATACTCTAGGCAATTATTAAATGTAGCATCACTACATTTAATGGATAACTTAAATGGATATCTTACGTGAGATATGGTGGCACATTACTTTAACACCAGTACTGCAGAAACTGGAGAATCTCTGAGTTCAAGGCCAGGGGTAAATAATGAGAACTGTCTGAAAAAATCAGTATGTATTCCTGATTAAATATAACTGTATAAACATTACAGGTGTGAGACACTACACCCAGCTTTCAGCTACCTTTCTTATACAGTTCTAGATGGCTTGTGTAGGGAATGGTGCCACCCATAGTGGGTTTGACTCTCCCACATCAATTCACAAGTAAGACAATTCCCTATAGATAGGCCATAATCTAATTTGATTTAGGCAATTCCTCAGTTGAGATTCTTTTCCTAGATAATTCTAGGAGGTGCCAGCTAAAGGTGTGAATCATACTTTTAGATAGTTTAATATAAACTGATTTCTTGAAAAGCAATCAAAGCTGAATACACACATATAAACACACCCAGAAGTGCAGAGGCAGACAGACTTCTTTGAGTTAGAGACCTGCCAGGTCTGCACAGACTGAGCTATTCAGTGAGACCTTGTCTTGAAAGAAAGACAGGGGAGTCTACATGGACAAAAGGTGAATGAGGAGGAACTGCTGAAGAGATCCTGTTTTCTCAGAAGGTAAACTCATTCTTTAAGACCAGCAGCATCCTTAACTGTTTCTTTCATACACACCTTGGAGGTCCTCTCTGCAGTATTCCCATGTCTTCTAACTGACAGATTAGGTTGGGTTTGAGCAACCTGTACACGGGAATGATGCACAACAGAACAGGCTCATGGAAGAGAATGTTGCTCCTCATTACACCCATGAAATCATTTAAGAAAGGCTGATGCGGTGGTTTGAATGAAACTGGCCCCCAGTAGGCTCAGAGGGAGCAGCATTAGTAAGAGGTGTGGCTTTGTTAGAAAAAGTGTGTTACTGGGAGTGGGCTTTGAGGTTTCAGAAGCTCAGGCTGGGTCCAGTGTGTCTCTCTCTCCCTGCCGCCTGCTGATCAAGATGTAGAACTCTTCAGCTACTTCTCCAGTACCACGTCTGCCTGCATCCCGTGCTTCCTACAATGATGACAATGAACTAAATATCTCAACTGCAAACCAGCCCCAATTAAATGTTTTCCTTTATAGGAGTCACTGTGGTCATGGCATCTCCTCACAGCAATAGAACTTTGACTAAGACAGCTGGAAATGACCTTTCTGTGTCTCTAAAAGATGATCTCTGAACCCTGAAACCCAAATCAACGATAATGTGCACAATTATAATTAATACTCTCACCTAAGAAACTGAGTTAAATCAAGACTGTCACCGGTCCATCTCTTTTTCTTCCTCTTTCTCTCCAGCATCTTAGGCTGAAGCTTATGCTGTGTATCTTAGGCTGACCTCAAAATCACTTTATAGCTGAGCTAGCCCTTGGACTCCTGATCCTCCTGCTTCCAAAGTGTTAGGATTATAGACATGTATCACCACACCTGGCACTTGAACTTTATTAAGAATTTTTTGTTAGATTTGTTTAGTGTGTGTGTGTGTGTGTGTGTGTGTGTGTGTGTGTGTGTGTGTGCAGGTGCGATACAGCGGGTATGGAGGGCATAAGATAACTCTGAATATGTGGAGGTCAGAGGTCATCTTGAGTGAGTCAGTTCTTTCCTTCCAATACATGGGTCTCAAGATCAAACTCAGACTGTCAGGCTTGGCCACAGTGCCTATACCTACCGAGCCTTCTCACTTGTGTCTTCTCTGTGTTTTGTATTTTGGGTTTGCTTGTTTATTTTTGATACAGGGTCTCTTCTTGTAGCCCTGGCTTCTGTCTCTCAGGAGCTAGAATTAAAGGTGTGTGCTAACCCACTCAGATTTTTTTTTTTTATTATGAAACAGAGTAAGCTACAACCTTTTAAATAGCTGAGATGACAAACCTGTGCCACCAAACCGGGTTAATTTCCTTATTTAATTTGTTTGAGTCGGGATCTCATGTAGGAGGATTCCCTACATGAAATTCCTGGAAACTCCTAGGCCTTCTAGTTCAGCATACTCAGCTGTGAACAGTGAGACCCTGTCTCAAACAAGGTGGTCACACAGGAATGACACACAGATTGCTCTCTGACCTCCATATGTATGTCATGCACACACACACACACACACACACACACACACACACACACACACCACACACGTTCAGACTAATAAACATGTAACCTTTATTTTTAAAATTTATGTACTTTGCCTGCAATTATGTCTATGCACCATGTGCATGCAGTGCCTGCAGACACCAGAAGATGGCGTTAGATCCCTGGACCTAGGACTGGGAATTGACTCTGGGTCCTCTGTAGGGGATGCCAGTGGCCTGATGGCTTGAGTTCAAGGGCATGTGACACATGCACACAAAATAAATAAGAAGTATTATAACTATTTCTTAAAATAGAAGTTATGGAGCCAAATCCAAGGGGAAGAAAATGTCTACTTGTGGAGGTGAGTATGGACATTAGGTGGGAAAGGTTCTGTTTCCTTGAGGCTGGCCGGCCAGCCGGCCGGCCAGCAGGCAAGCAGGCAGGCAGGCAGGCAGCAGGCAGGCAGCAGGCAGGCAGCAGGCAGGCAGGCAGGCAGGCAGGCAGGCAGCAGGCAGGCAGGCAGGCAGGCAGGCAGGCAGGCAGGCAGGCAGCAGGCAGGCAGGCAGGCAGGCAGGCAGCAGGCAGGCAGGCAGGCAGGCAGGCAGGCAGGCAGGCAGCAGGCAGGCAGGCAGGCAGGCAGGCAGGCAGGCAGGCAGCAGGCAGGCAGGCAGGCAGGCAGGCAGGCAGGCAGGCAGCAGGCAGGCAGGCAGGCAGGCAGGCAGGCAGCAGGCAGGCAGGCAGGCAGGCAGGCAGGCAGCAGGCAGGCAGGCAGGCAGGCAGGCAGCAGGCAGGCAGGCGACAGGCAGGAAGGCAGGCAGGCAGGCAGGCAGGCAGGCAGGCAGGCAGGCAGGCAGGCAGGCAACGACATACTAGAAGTTTCTGCCTTTTCTTCATCAAGGAACACTGGCTTCCTAGAAAGAGCTCTTGGAAATGAGAGAAATAGAAAACCCAGAGCTGCCTCTAGTTCCTACATGCTCATACCCAAGAACAATTCACCTCATTGTGAAATCCTCTGTGGGCTGAAGAGATGACTCAAGTTAACAGCACAAACTGCTCCATCTTCCAGAGGACCCCATATCTGTAGCTCACAACTGTCTGCAACTTTAGCTCCAGGGCATCCAATACCCTGTTCTGTTCTCTGAGGACACACACTCATGTGCCCATAACACAGATACACATATAGATATAAATAAAATAAATCTTTTCTTTTTGAGACAAGGTCTCCCTGTGTAGCTCTGACTGGTGTGGGACTCCCTGGGTTTATCTATCCATGGTTCTCCCATGGATTACAATCTACAAAGGATTTGCTCCTTTAGGCAATGCTGAGGAGAATTTCGTTTTAGGAAAGATTCCTGCTATTAATATGAGTTTCCTGTTGTTACTAAATATATATATAGCAATCACTAGGAATTAGCCCACACTTTTGAGCAGATTTCTGCAGAACTACAAAGATGTACTGTCTTGTAGTGATGCTATATAAACAAACTGGTTACTTCTTAATTCTTAATGATGATCCTGTAAGAGTTCCTAAAATTATATTAGTAATTATTAAGCTCTTTTAGAGTTGGACCACTATTAAATGGTCCTCTATGATAATTATCCTCCATGATAATCAAAACTGCTATGAGAACTCTGGAAGTCTTCAAGTGTCAAGAGTTAATTGCTTCTGAGATAGCAAGCAGGCATTTATAACTTAGAGCACATTCCAAGAGGTTGCAAAACAATTATTCAAAGCTCATAAAAAGGGAACTACTGATTTACTATAGGTGCAAGGACAGAATATAAAATATTGACTGGGTTTATCTATATAACACTTCACTAATAACTTAGTTACAAAAGCTATGGTTTTAAACTCTTTTTAAAATGCCAATTTCACAAGCATGGGACACTTATAGAGATATTCATTCACCTGATTCTGACAGCTTAATTAGTATCGGGTGGCAAACCGAGTGTTCCACAGTTAATAAAGTCAATATGCAAGAGTTTTCTCCCCTAGGCTGGAGAGATGGCTCAGCAGTTAAGAGCACTGACTGCTCTTCCAGAGGTCCTGAGTTCAATTCCCAGCAACCACGTTGTGAGTCACAACCATCTGTAATGGAATCTGATGCCCTCTTCTGGTGTTCATGAAGACAGCTACAGTGTACTCACATACATGAAATAAATAAATAAATCTTTTTTTTAAAGGGAGTTTTCTTCTCTGATGTGATTGATGGCTTATGCAGTCAGTTACTGGGTGCGACCGAGAGTCTCCTAGGAAAGGAGCCTCTGGGTAAGCCTCTGAGTGATTTTCTTGATTGGGTTAATTGAGGTAGAAACAACTACAGTAAATAAAGTAAATAAAGTAAATAAAGGATGGCAGTGCCATCCTTTCTTTAAAAAAATTTTGTATTGTTTTGTGTGTGTGTGCATGTGTGCTTCCCACATGTGTGCAGTTGCCTATGGATGCCAGAAGAGAGCATTGGATGTCCTGAAGCTGGAGTTATAGGCAGTTGTGAACCACTATATGAGGCTGGGGTCAAACCTAGGCCCTATGGAATAGCAACGTAGTCATTTAACCACTGAGCTATCTCTTCAGTTTTGTACCATTACTTAAATTTTTTTCTGTACATATATGTTTTGCCTGCATGTATAGGTTTGTGCACCACTTCTGTAGCTGGTGACCTCAGAGGATAGAACAGGTTGTGGATCCCTTGGAACTGGAATTATGACAGTTGTGAGCCATGTGGGTGCTGGGAATCAAACCTTGGTCCTCTGGAAGAACAACAGCCAGTGTTGGTTTTTTTTTTTTTTCTACTGAGCCATTTCTCTAACCCCCCAGTTCCTTTACATTCATAAAAAGGAGAAAGTTGTCTGTCTTATTGTCTTAAATAAAACTTTTTATTTACTGGAGGGGAGTATGCATGTCATTGTGTACATATAGACAAAAATCAGAAGATAAAATGAGGGATTTGGCTCTCTCCTTCTACCATATGGTCTTGAAGCTCAAGCTAAGGACATCAGGTTGGTGGCACGTCCCGTCACCAGCTGAGCCAATGTGCTGCCCCCTCTGCTTCTTGACAGTAGCTGTGTTGGGTTGAGCTACCATCTACCACCATGACTTTACCATGATGGACTATGCCCATGAACTGAGAACCCCATCAAAGTCTTCCTGCTTCTGGTTGCTTTTGTGAGGGCATTTAATTACAGCAACAGGAAAATTAATAATTACACCAGATTAATGGTAGAGGTAGGTTCACGAAGAACTGTAGGCTGAGTTTCTGTGTGATTTGTATAGCCCACTTTTTCCAACCTATATAAAGGCTTAGAAAATATCCTCTCATGATCTTGGTAAAAAAACAGATTAGTTCCCCCCCCACCACCACCACCACACTTGAGAAGTTCTGTGGTGTGCTAGCGATGTGGCTCAGTAAGAAGGGTGTTTGACTAGTATGCCTTGCTAAGTTCTGTGGTGTGCTAGCGATGTGGCTCAGTAAGAGGGGTGTTTGACTAGTATGCCTTGCTAAGTTCTGTGGTGTGCTAGCGATGTGGCTCAGTAAGAGGGGTGTTTGACTAGTATGCCTTACTAAAATGCTTCAAATCCAAGCTATGAGTGTCATACACACCAACATTGAGATACTCATTTTAAACAGAAGTTTAGCCACCTTCTCCAATTTAAACAGGAATAATCAGAGCAGCAGAAACCAAGTGTGTAGCATTTGATTTTATGATATCATGAATGAGCAAGAAGAAATCACAGTGTTTTCTGAGTAATTATGTTTCTGCTTACACCACTATCTGTGTGCTCCCAAAATGCTTTATCTGGATTGGTGAGATGGGTCAGTAGGTAAAGATACTTGGCACCAAACCTGAAGACTTGAGTTTAGATGTCCAGCACCCACATTAAAAGTACAGTGTTGATGAGATGTCTCCCAAGCCTGATTTTGTAAGTTTGATTCCTGGGACCCATCTGGGGCAGGAGAGAACTGACTCCTGCAAGTTTTCCTCTGATGTCCACATGTAAACTGTGTTACACACACATCCAACAAACACAATAAATAATGAACATTTTAAAAGGCTGAGCATGCTGTGTGTGCTTGTAACCTTAACGTTGGGAATGAGGTAGACCAGGAACAGGTAGCTCCTGAGAGTCCATTGGCTAGCCAGCTTAGATGAATAAGTGAGCTTGCTTGACAGTAAGAGACTGTCAGAAGACAATATGGCAGACAGCAACAGAAGACCCCCAGCATCCTACTCTGGTGAACCCCACATGGGTGTGCAGAGGGACACATGTACATGCTCTCACACATTTAAATCCTTTTCTTTTGTTTTTAAATATTTTAAAATACACTACACTTTATTCATTGTGCATGTGTATTTATGAGTATGTGGTGCCTCCGTGGACATGTGGAAGACAGAGGACAACTCTTCCACCCTGAGTCCTGGGGACTGAACTTGGATCCCCAGGGCTTGGCAGCAGACTTCTTAACCTGCTGAGCCACCGCTCCAGCCCAACCTTTCTTACAATCTCACTATGCAACCCAGGCTGGCATCATACTTGGGATCCTCCTGTCTCAGCTTTCCAAGGGCTGAGACTACAACTGTGACCCGCTAGGTCCCCTACTAAATTTCCTCTCGTCTTACCTTTATCTCTTGCCATGTAAAGGTATAACCACAGGCTCTGAGCCAGAGGGTCATTTTCTACTACCAAAGTTATTTGCTTAGTTGAATGGCTTGCTCCACTACATCACACATTCCCTAAGAGTACTCTGAGTTGAGTCTTGTCACTACGCTCTAAGTGCATTATATTTTACTATAAATTAGGACACGAAGAAATGACTTTTGCAATTTTACTTTTTTCAACTATTTAAAAAAAAAAAACCAGGTCTCATGAAGTCTAGCAGACAAACTCACTATGTAGCTGAGGCTGGCCTTCAACTCCTAATCCTCCTGCCTCCACCTTCCAAATGTCCAGGTTAGAGCTGTGTGGTATTATGCCCCATTTCTTCCAAACAGCTGAGTCATTTCCCTGACATAACACTGATCTGAGTGTAGGTAACCGCAAACTCGCTTTTTGTGTCTGTGTGTCTGTGTGTCTGTGTGTCTGTGTGTGTGCTTTCATGCAGAGGCTAGAGGATGATTCCAGTGTCTTCCTCTTAAAGATTTGGTTTCATTGTTTTAAATTATGTGTTTGGGTACGGGTGCCTGGGGAGGCCAGAGGACACTGGATTCCCTGAAGCTGGAGCTACAGGTGGTTGTGAGCCACCAACATAGGCGCTGGGAACTGAACCCAGGTCCTCTGCAATCTCTGCTCTTTTTTTTGTTTTGTTTTGTTTTTTTCAGATGCATACATTTTAATAAGGAGGTGGACAGCAGGGAAGGCTTCCCTGGGAGTCTGCACACAGCGTACTGGCATTCACGGTATTCTTGGCCAGTGTTTCTCATTAGACCAGTTAGTGTTGTCATCTACACCGGTAAGGCTGATCCTCACGTAGGACTGGAGGCAGCATGTCTGGTAAGTTCTGCAGTAGAAGTAGGCCTGTTCACCCTTTTTGCAGGAAGACCTACAGAATCCTCTGTTACCCATGCATTGAAGAATAGGACCTCTGCCTTCTTCGAAGTCCCTGTTCAGAGGCGCCAGAAATGTGGGGGGTCCAGCCCCGGCTTGGGTGTGAGAGGGGGAGAGAGCTGCAGCTGCTTCTTCCTCAATCTCTGCTCTTAAGCGCTATACCGTGTCTCCAACTTAATTTTTTTTTTTTCAGAACAAGAACTCCCACTAAACCCACTGATCAGACTGGCCAAGTCACTGCTGAGATCCTGGGTATCCTCCTTTCAGCCTCTGGATTACTCATGTCACCAAATGTGGCTTCTTACATTGTTCTGGGATTATAGGTTTGTGCTACCTACCACTCACAGCTGTGCAATGCCTGAGGGGGAAAGGCCTTTATTTTGTCTTTGTTTTGGTGTTTGTACCGTATGTACACATGTATGCACATGTTCATGGCCTGTGTGCAAGCAGGAAGACACTGGGTGTCCTACTCTATCACATTCTGCTTTATTCTTCAGACATCTTCACCAAAACTGCAGCTAGACTGACAGTCAGATCCTCCAGTCTGAATCCCTATACAGCACTACCGTTACAGACATATGCACAACCATATTTGGCTTTTTATGTGCATGCTGGAGATTTGAACTCAGGTCCTCAAGCTTGCAAATGTGTCCAATTTGTGCCTTGAGTACAGCCCACGAGTGACCTCAAGATGTAAGTTCTAATCAAATGGGTGGCACTAGCCATGCTATAGGGCCATCACTGGTGAGATATTGGGGTAGTTTCAAATGGCATCAGCAGCAGTGGGGAATGGCCAGGGTGATAATGAGTGGAATGTGGAAGTGGGGTACTCTTTCCAGTGGAGATGGGTGTCTACTGCCATGCTTGAGCGAAACAATGGCTTACATGGAAATATGAGTCGTCATCCTGTAAATTAATGAAAGCATCTGAGCAGGTGCTGGTAAAATCAACAAAACAGAAAACTACCTTTTTGTTGTTGTTTGGTTGTTGTTGTTTAATGAAAGTATAAGCTCAAACAGACCTCTTGTCAGAAAAAAAAAAAAAAAAACAGCCACCTGGTTTAACGAATGATTTCTGGAAAGCAGGTTAAGAAACCATGTATCCTCAATCTCTCCTGTACTCCATGAGATGAAGGGAAGATGGAAAACTTACAAGATAGGTTAAGCCTTGAAGACGTGGGTCCATTTGTTCAACTGGAATTTTGAGACAGGATCATGTAGCCCAGGCTGTCCTCAAACGAGGTATGTGGCTGAGGATGATCTTGAACCTCCCTGTCCTTCTGCCTCACCTCCCAAGCCATGCACTACCATACCTATTACCCAGCACTAGGGATGGAACCTGGAGCTTTGTGCATGGGGGGCAAGCACTCTAATCAGCTGAGCCCCCGCCTCAGCCCCTTGGCTGGAATTTTAAGTTGCTTGAAGAGTTTGTTGTATCAGCAAAACTATGTTGAATTTATTTATGAGGACATAAAAGTCTCATCGACACCTTTGGCATAAACCTAGGATTATATGCATTTGGAAAGTGAACATGCACTGGGGTTCTCAGTCTAATACCTGTAACTCCAAAGGCAACCAAAAATGCCTAGGGAGAGATGGCTCAGTAGGCAAAAGGGACTTTCTATTAAGCCTGGTTATTTGACTTCAATTCCTAGATTGAAATCCATGGGGAAAGGAGAAACTAACTTCAAAGTTATCCTTTGACCTCCACACAAGTACTGTGGTACATGCATGTTCACACACACACACACACACACACACACAATATATATATATATATATATATATATATATATATATATATATATATATATACAAAAAGATCTGACAGAACCTGGTCACACAACCACTATACTCTGGCCTCAGCAGAAGTAAGAGATATGTGGTGTTCTTTGTTGTTTTTCTGGGGTGCTAGGGTTCTAACACGAGGTCTCATACATACTAAGCACGCATTCTTCATGCAAGCTATGTCCCCAGTCTGAAAGTGACCTTGACAATTATTTTAGCCTCTGTGAGTCAAGAGATCCTCAGCATTCATTCTGAATGAGACAATTTTAAGACAGGGACCAACAGCTTGTGTTGTAACACCGGCAATGTGTGTCCAGGGTTTTACTCTACAGTCTGGGCTAGCTTAGAATTTACTATGTGCCACAGCTGGTCTTATATTTGAAACAACCCTCACACAGCCTCCAAGGGCTAAGATTATGGCATGAGCCACCACATCCAGCTTGGTTTTGTTTATGCAGTGCTAAGGATGCAGCCTGAGGCCTCACACATGCTAGGCTAGCACTCTACTGGATCCAGCCTGGAGCCTGTGTTTTATAGGAACATCCTGGCTATTTTGGTGGGGTTTTCATAAGGCAACGTGTTAGGAACTAGATGGTCCTCTACACAGCCCGTCTTCAGCCAGTTAGTGCCAGCCACATCACCGCCAGCAGCCAAATGGAACACATGTCCTCCTTCAAAGGACATCTTCTTTGCCATCACTGCCTGCTATTTCTCACTCTGTTTTTGTCTCCCTCTTTTTTCTCCACCGTTGATCAGAGGCAACCTTTGTATACCACCCCCATAACATCTCTTTAGTGAGACCTGTTGTGTGGTGTGATCTCTGCAACATTCCTTGGGCCCCATCCACCAAGGTAGTCTTCCTTCCACAGAAAACCCTAACACAAAGTCTAATTAGCAGCTGGGTATGGAGGACCACTGGCTCAGGGTCTGTGAGATACTCTATGCCCCAGACATCCTGGCATGTAGCCTGCAAGTATAATCTTAAGGCTCATGGTAAGAGGCTGAGAGGCACGAGGGCTGGGAATTTGGCCCAGTTGATAGGGTACTTAGCTAGCATGCATAGGCTCTGCCTTCCATTCCACTGCATAAAACCAGATATGGTGGTACAGGCCTATAATTCCAGCATTCAGGAGGTGGAGGCAGGAGGATCGTAAGTACAAGGTCATCCTTGGCTACATGGTTTGAAATCAGGTTGGAATACATGGGTGCTGTTTCTTCCATCAAGAGCATGTAAGTAGATATGAGCCAGAAGCATGGGCCCGGACTCCAGGAAGCATACTGAAATCATTACCATGATGGAGTCTCTGAAGGAGGTAATGGGAGGACACACTGTGTGTGATCACCATGTGTGGAGATGAGAGAATCATTTGAAGCCGTTGGTTCTACCCTTCCACCATGTCCCAGGAATTGAACTCAGACTGAGCCTTCCCATCAGCCCTGCACATATATGACTTTAGTAAGTGTTCAACACTTTAAAAGAGGATGTCATCAATGTACTATGCATGTCAAGATTCTGTCTGTAACAAGACTCAAGTTGAGGTATTCACAGTGGAGAAAGACTCTAAACTGAATGCTCCATCCAAGTCTTCAACGGAAGAATGATGGTGCTGTGGCAGTTCATATATATACACTTTTTATTGTGTGGGGTTTCATTTCACGTGAATATATACCTAGAAGTAGATTTGCTGGGTCATATGGTAAGTATATATTATGTACAGAGTTTTCTGTGTAACAGTCCTGGCTGTCCTGGAACTTGCTATGTAGACCAGGGTGGCCTCAAACTCAGAGATCTGCCTCTGCCTCCCAAGTGCTGGAACTAAAGGCCTGCGCCACTATTGCTGGGAGGCGGTATGTCTTTTCACCATAAGTTGGTTCTTTCAGGCACTTTGTCAGAGCAAGGAGAAAATAACGAATATACTCAATATTTTGTAATCAGTGTAAATAACAAACCCTTAAGTTCTTCCCTCTCTTGGTGTTATGTTCAAACAAACTAGCCATTACCTATTTAAAATTACTTCTCTCCATTGCCTCTCACCCCAAGGTGGCAGTATTATGCCTATTTTGATGGTCACTGTTTCCCTACTTCTGAACAATTATGTGGTCTGTGAGATGCCCTGGGAATCACCACAATGAAGCAGGTATGGTGGTATACGCCTTTAGTATCAACACTGGTTAAGGTTGAGAGGGAAGGATCATGAGTCTAAACTAGCCTGGGCTACCAAAGGCTCGTTTTTTTTGTTGTTGTTGTTTTGTTTTTTTAAAGGGTGGCCCGACTCTCTGAAATTGTCTCTCTACCCAGCGCTCGCATAAAAGCGTCGGATCGCCAGACAACTGCCGCCACTTAAGAAGGGACTCAACTAAACGTATGTTGACAGGTTAATTTTTTTCTTCTGGAAAAAAAAAATCACAAAGTTCTCTAGGGGCTTTTGAAGAGGGGAAGAGACAAATAAAGACAGACCAGAGCCAGGCATGGAGTCTACGCCTAGTAATCCCAGAACACTGGGCCAGGACGATAGGAGATCGAGACCACCCTTGCCTACATTGTGAGACGTTGTCTCAAAATGTTTAAAAAGGAAAAAGAACGCGAAAACCACCCCGGGACGCTGTGTCCCGACAGGATACTTCCTCCCTCCCATCCCAGGCCCGCTGGCTTCTCCGCCTCCTCCTCCAGCCGAACCCGCCACGCCACTAAAGCCGCTCCAGCTACGAAAAGACTAACTCAGGGCCTACACCAATCTGTTCTTTGACAAAAAGGGACGGCGGCGGAAGAGAAGCCTGCGTGACGGTGTCACTTCCGGGGCAGCCTCAGGCGGGGCGCGAGAGTTCCGGCCCAGCGGCCGTCGGTACAAAGCGCACAAAGCGCAACGTGGCTGCCAAACAGACACCGGCCGAGAGCACCGACTTCATTGTTCCACTGGAACGGCGGGGGCGGGGCATCCTTTCTGGGGGCGGGGCCTACTTACAGGGCCGCGCCTCTACCTCGCGGACTGGACTGCCTTCCTGAGGGCGGGGCCTCTATCTCGGGGGCGGGATCTTGTACTCTGGGGCTGGGCTACCTACTCTTGGGGTGGTGCGGCTCTCCGGGCTGCGAGACGCAGTTTCTCAGCCCAAGGGGAACCCAACATCTCGGGTTGAGTACCAGAATCCTAGCCTGGAGCGGGTCCACGACCCAGCGGGGAGCCCACGAGTCCAAGTTCGGTCTGGAGGTGGGGCCCGGGTCGGGTGCGTGGTGTGCACAGCGGGATAGACCAGAAGAACAGGGTTTCAAGTAGGGGCTTGCTCCACTGGATGCTCAGAAAAGCTTTGCTGCGAGGCTGCCGTCTAGTTATTCACTAAAGCAGTCCAACCTACGCACACTGGTCAGGAGTCACGTAATGAGAATGCCAGTGCTAAATGCACAAGGGCACAGAAACTGAGAACAGACTGGCAAGCTGAACAGGACTGGGCTCTGCTGTAATCCTAGTATCCAGGGTGTGGCTCTTTTGTTGAGCCCCTGTGTACCGCGTATGAAGTCCTGGATTCTAACCACAGCACACCAAGGGAGAACAAAAGAAACAAAACAATAATACAACAACACAACTTTTAAAACTCTAGGACTTACTGTGATGGAGGAAGGGTGCCACTAAGAAACCCATTCCTTGCTTGCTGTGTCTTTTTCCTTTTCTTCTTCCCCTACTTCCTCTCCTCCTCCTGTTCCTCCTCCTCCTCCCCTTCTCCTTTTTAAAAGTTGGTGATGTGGATCAAACCTAGGGCCACCTTGGACCTAAGGACCTGAGATTGATCCTTAGAACTTATGTAAAACCAAAAGTCTGGTGCACGTTTGTAACCCTGGTGCTGGGGTAGAGAGGGAAGAGGAATCCCAGGGATTTACCCACAAGCCACCCTAGCCTACTTGCAGAGTTCCAGGGCAGTGAGAACTGTAAACAAGCCTCAAACCCTTGCAGTTTTTTTTTTTTTTTTTTTTTTTTTTTTTTTTTTTAAATTCCTCTAAGGCTGGGCTCTCCTGAAGTGGGAGTCTGAAACTGTAGTCCAGCCTACCCCCACCCCCCAGGTTTTTGGTTTTCTTGAGCATAGGTACTGGGTGCATTTGGAGTCGGGAGCGTTGCAGGTATGGCTTGGGCAGAATCCCTTTCAAATTAATTTTTGAGACAGAGTCTCTTTCTTAACTTTCTATTACAAATTCATTTAATGTATGCCGAGTGTGTGTGTGTGTGTGTGTGTGTGTGTGTGTGTGTGTAAGGACATCTTGCAGGAGTTGGTTTTTCTCTGTTACCATATAGGCCCCAGGAACTGAACTCGGGTCCAAGGGCTTGGCAGCAGAGACATCTTGCTGACCACTCTTGTGGATGTTTTGTTTTTTAAGCTGATTTTGAAAAACTTTTTTTTTTCACTAATTTGAGCATGTGTACAGTCTAAAGAATAAAATTCATGATCATCATGAGGAATGAGAGCTCAGTCTGGGAGATACACTCCTGTAATGCTAGCACTCTGGAGACAGATGTAGCAGTTTCAGGAATTCAAGGCCATCCTCCACTACATAGCAGCTTAAGACCAAACTGGGCTTCATGAGACCGTGTGTGTGTGTGTGTGTGTGTGTGTGTGTGTGTGTGTGTGTGTGTGAGAGAGAGAGAGAGAGAGAGAGAGAGAGAGAGAGAGAGAGAAACTAGGATGTAATAGAGTGATACTTGACACTATATGTAATGGAATGACCCTAGACTCCATCCCAAACACCAAAGAGAGCTTGGAAGAGGAAAAGATTACTTATAGACGCTTGACTTGAAAATGCTCTTGTGGAAAAAAAAAAATCCAAATTTCCTTCAGCAGAGAAAAAAGGGAAAAATTAAATGATGCTACCCTTGCTGAGTGAAATAGTTTTGAAAGTAATAGCATGCAGATTGTGCACCAAGTTAGTTTAAAATCCTTCCAGTTGAGCTGAGAGTGTGGTCCAGGCTCAGAGCAGACTAAAATCATATGTTGGCCCAGCCACTTCCTCCTTTCCTTCTTCTCACTCCCCTCATCATCCAGCCTTCTTTTTCCCTCCCTTTTTAACTCACTTTTCTCTTTCCTTCCTCTGAATCATTTAATTTTTCTGCGCTATGTGGACCCACCCTTTGACTGCCTGCATACTGGGGAAGTGCCCTGGGATTAGTATGCACTCCCCATCACTACAGTCTCTGCTTGAGGTTCAAACAGTGAAGGATGCCCTCCTAGTACCCCTCAGTGTGCTAGAAAAACAAATGTATTTTTCCAGCTGGAAACATGCCTTGGTGGTTAAGAGCATTTCCTGCTTTTGCGGACAGCCCAGGTTTGATTCACAGTACTCACATAGTGGCTCAAAACCATCCATAACCCCAGTTCCAGGAGATGGCTTCCAGTGGCAACAGGCATGCAGGTGGTGCACGGACATACATGCAGGAAAAACGTAACACAGAAAATTACAAAATGTAAAAGAGGTCACACTGTGCCCAGTTCAGGGATAGCTCCTGGAGGTTTGGTTCTTTTCTTGAACTCCTCCAGATGAGCACCCACCCTCTTCCCCTGTAACAAACCGAGCCCAAGGCTCTGCAGTTGGGAAAGGAGGGACTCCAGCAGGTTGGCTTACCCAGGGCCCTTGGGAAACCAGTGAGGGTCTTCACTAGCCGGTACTGGCTTGGGAACGGGGTCTCTCAACTGAGGGAAAGGGTGAGAACAGAGAGGAGACACAGGTTTAGAAGGCCTTGAAGGGCTTATTCAAAGAGCACTGGTCTGCACTACCACCACAGGTCCAGATTTTCTGACAGTCCAGTCATAAAGGCAATGTGGGGTAAGGAGTAGGGGCAGGGGCTAAGAACTGAGCACAGCTGGCCACTCCCACCTGCTAGGCCTCCTGGGAGCCAGTTTAGGGAGGGCCAAGGCTGGGCTTATATTCCACTTCTAAGCTTTGACCTTCTAGAGTAGCTGAATCCTGGGAACGCGTGTTAATCCCACTGACCCCAAACCCTTAGTGACCTGACTTTGAGTAGAGTGGAAGGAAATGGGGTGAAGTAGCCCAAGGGGTTTTACAAAACCCTAAAACCACTAAGACTTCCTGGACTTGGAATATGTGGTGGAGGAAAAAAACCAGTTCCTAAAAGTTTCCCTCTGAGCTTCACACATGCCCCCTTCATAAGTAAACAAATTTAGTTTAAAAAATTCTAACTGGGCTATAGAGATGGCTCAAGGTTAAAGGCTTTTGCAAGGGATTTGAGCTCAGTTCCCAGCACCTACGTAGAACAGCTCTAGAGAGGTCCTCCAGTCTCTGCTGACTCTGTGCTCTTAGGCACACACCAACATACAGACATATTCATAATTTAAAAATAAAATATCTTTTAACATTCTTAAGAAGAAGTGGTCTGTCTCTAGCCTCTTGCTTCCACAAGGTACCAGCCCCTTCTTAAGAGGATGGGGCCCAGAAAGGGAGCTGTTAGCACATTGAAAAGTCAAGATACTTATATTTCCAGGATGACACCCAGACAAGGCCCCTCTAACTCTGGGGTAATTCTTTGTTAGAAACATCCGAACTCTTGAGGGAGTGAATGGCAGCTTCACTGTAAAGGAAAAGGGCCAGGAGAACTTTTGGCTGGAGCCAGAGGTCTTGGGTGGGGCCCCAGAGGGCCTCATTCCTGGAGTCATGATCTGTTTTGTTGGGTTTGTGGTTTTGTTTTTGAGACAGGGTCTCACTATGTAACCCTGGCAGACCTAGAACTTAAAAAGATCTGCTTGCCTCTGTCTCCCCCCCCCCCCCCCGGGCTGGTATTCAAGGTGTCTGCTACTCCAATTTAAAATTTAAAATTCTATTATTTTATGTATATGAATGTTCTGTCTGCACATATGTATGTGCACCGTGTGTGTGCCTGGTCTCGTGGAAATCAGAAAGGGGCATGAAATCCTCTGGGACTGGAATTAGAGATAGTTATGAGCCACCATGTGGGCAATGGAAATCAAACTCAGGTCCTCTGTAGGACCCACAGCTGCTCGTGACTGCTGAGCCAACTCTCCAGTCCCCTGGATATCATCTTTTAGGTCTCAGTGGAGGACACTGCGCCTAGCTGGACTCTGATCCAGATCCAGGACAGCTCAGCAGAGCTAGGACTCAGAACCTGCTGGGTTGGCAGCTGTTCCCTGGGCAAGCTTTCTGGCCTGATTTCCATGATTCGGGTCAGTGAATTCCTCCATATTCACATGATTACAAGGAAGCTATGCATCCCATCCATACTCAGTGGGATGAACTTAGGCAAAGTCATAGCATGTGGCAGGAGTCATGCCTACTACACAGGCACATGCAATAACATGGATGAATTACATAACCATGCTACATAAGAAGTCAGGTGTAAAAACTGCATGTTTACCATGATTATTTTGCGGTGGGGTCTCACTGTTGTCCAGGCTTCAAATGAACTGCCTGTCTGAGCTTCCTGAGTCGTGGTGACCACAGGTGACTGCCACCATGCCCCAATTATACTGTCTTTTCTGTGGGTTTTTATTTCATTTTGGCTTGGTTTGGTTTTGGTTTTTCGAGACAGGACTTCTCTGTGTAGCCCTGGCTGTCCTGAAACTCCCCTGTAGACCAGGCTGGCCTCGAACTCAGAAATCCACCTGCCTCTGCTTTCCAAGTGCTGGGATTAAAGGCCTGTGCCACCACTGCCCGGCTTGTGTTGAGTTTTAAAACTAGGGTAAGGGCGGTTGAGAAGACTCAGCAGGAAAAGTGCTTGCCTCTATGTCTGTAGCCTGAGTTTGAACCCCAGGACCCCATAGAGTAGAAGGAGAGAAGTGACTCCCTCAAGTTGTCCTCTGACCTCCACATACAAGCTGTGGCAAACATTCATATCTGCATACACAAATAAATAACAAAGTTTTTTCCATGTATTTCTGGGGCCCATTTACACATTACAGTAGTAGCTCCAACAAAAACAGGCTCAGCTATAACACTCAAGGAACAAAAGCCCTGCGGGGGCTCCAGCCCTAGCAAGATCAGGCCTGCCTGCAGAAGGCAGCCATACTAGGAGGCAGAGCGGGAAGGCTGAGACAGCTGCCTTAAGTTATTGCAAACAATTAGTAAGGGAGGAGGCCATGGTGACAAGTGTCAAAACCTCCCCTCCCACAGCAGTGTGCCGCTTCTCTTCTCCCACTGCCTTAGAGTTGGCTGTAAAAGGGTACAGGGACTTCACAGACCAACTGAGCAGGGCCTTTGGTGGTCATCAGCTTGGCTTTCTCTAACAGGCTGGATGTCATCTTCTCTTCATTGCCCACAATGATCTCCAACTGTCTGATGTGCTGTAGCTGCAGGTAGTGTTAGCAGCTCAGGATCAAGGACCCGTGGCACTGCAGATAACTGTGACCTGCCCCACTGTGGTCCAGAGTTGACATGGTCAGTGCCTGGAGGGGCTTCCGTGGTGGCTAACTCGAAGAGGTTGGAACTTAGGCTTCACAGGACTGTATAGCTTTTCAGATAATGATTTTTTTTGTCTGTTTAATAAATTGGGCAAAAATGGTTCTAGGGGCCTGGAGAGACGGCTCAGCAGTTAAAAGCACTTCTGCTCTTCCAGAGGCCCTGAGTTCGTTTCCCAGCACCCACAGCAGATGGCTCACAACTGCCTCTAACTGCAGCTCCAGGGCCTCTGATGCCTCTAAGGACACTGAACTCAGTGCATATACTCTTTACACACATGTACATAATTGTTAAAACTTCTAAAAAATAAAATTGTCCTCCCTTAGTATGGGTTAGGTGGCTTTTAAAAACAGAATGGTTTCAGTTTGGGGAATAATGTTCCCTGTCTGTTTTAAGGGAAGCTTTCACAGAATTTATAGGTCAGCTATTTGGGAGAATCTACAAAGCAAACAGTAGAAAGGCTGTTGAAGGGAAAGACAAGAGCTTAAAGCAACACCCAGAAAAAAAAATTAATTAAAAGAGTGAAGGCTGCTGGGACAACGACTCAGCAGGTGAAGAGCTTGCAGCACAGGGGGCACGACCTGAGCTGGGTCTCCAGAACCCATGCAAAACAGGGTGCAGAGAGGGGTCTGTTGTCTCGGGCATCCATGAGATGGGAGGTGGACACATAAGACACCAGAGGCTGGTAGCCTGGTGGTTTCGGTTGGAAAACAACAAGAGCCTGTCTCAAAGTGGAAGGTGAGAACCAATACCTGAGGCTGTCCCCTAACATCCATGATAAATGCAAAGCTGCACTCACACATGCACAGGCATGCACGTACGCACACACTCACACACACACACACACACACACACGCACGCACGCACGCACGCACGCACGCACACACACACTATAAACATACATGCATGCTGAAAGGGAAAGTATTCGCTCAGGACCCCCAAGACCAAATTCTCAGCACAATGAAGATATATTTGTCCCACAGGGACAGAGGATTGATATAAGGGACAAAGACAGGACATAGAGGAAGGGAACAAAGGAGAGGGAAGAGGGCAAGGGAGAAGGGGAAGGAGTATTTGTCCTGGCAGGGAAAGGACAGCCTCTGGATCAAGAGGATCATAGAAAAATGGCAGTTCATAAAGGTAACAACAGATGTTTAAAGATAAAGCATGTACACAAAGCATCCTTATCCTCTGGAAAGCCCCGGCTGGTGTTTCTCTGGTAGCCCCCAGTGCTATAATGGTTCCTTTGGCTTTATTTGTTGACTTGCTCTCAAAACTGGAAAGCCCAGCTTCAGAAACTAGGCTGACCCCTCATTAATGTCATAGTTGATTGGAAAAATGGCTCAAAGAGAAATCAGTTACAAATACGAGGATGCAGGAGGGGATTTATGATAAACAAGCAAGGATTCCATTCAAGACAGTGGCCAGCTGCCTAAATGGGGGAATGAAGTAATGACTGTTCCCATCGAGAGTAGATTTTGAACACTGATATGTTAAAAGGATCAAAACAAAATTTAAATGATGGAACCTATCAACTTGGGATCAAGACTGTTTTTTGTAAGCCTCAACAGGCACCTGGACTATTGAGCTACAAAGACAATTCAAATGAAGTTGGACAGGAAGAAATGTCCCAGACTACGAGGATTTGCAAGTATATATTTTGGTGCCTACTACTACTTAGTGGAAAAACCCATATGGTCTGTTACTAAAGTAAAAGCATGGAAGAGGACCAAAGACCGCTGGAGTTAAGGAAGGAGCTTCCCCTCTCACGGCTGCTTTCCAAGTGATGTCATCTCTTCAGGGAAGTACAATGCCATCCCAGGCACTTGACTCTGTCACAGATCTGGCTAATGCTTTCCTCACTACACACCGGTCCTGATCAATGCAAGTGGTTTCCTTTGACCTGGCAAGGGCAAAGAATATACATTTCCATGTCCACCCCAAGGATATACTCAATAGTCCTACCTCATGTCATCACCTCATGGCAGAGCATTCAGAGAGCATAAAGGTGTCTGTCTCCATTCAAATAACGCATTACATTGATAATATCAGGCTGCAGAGGCTAGAGGAAGACGCAGAGTCAGAAGCTTTAGTGTTAGTGACTGCAGGATTAAAATAACTCGGGTGGGAAATTAACCCTGTGGAAATTCAAGGAATGGAAACTACTGTTTAATTTGGAGAAAGCATTTTGTAATCAAGGCTGACAGGAGATATTACCTACCTTCAGACAGAAGATATTAATAGTTCCTATTCTATAGGATAAAAAGCCAACCCACTGGTCTAATTGGTTTTTAGCACCACCATCCCTCATCTAGGACAGCTTGAACCTCCTATAAAAAAGTAGCTAAAAACAAATTTCAGTTTGCATGGGACCTAAGCAGGAGCAAGCATTTGAATATGCAAAACAGACAATACATGGCCTTAGAGCTCTGGCTGGCCACAACAGGTCCCACTGATTTATAAGCAACAGCCGATGGGATGTACGCCAACTGGAGTTTGTGGCAAGGATGAGGAGAACAGAGGGTGCTTCAGGCTTTTGGAATAGCAATCTGTCCTCTGCCAGTGAAGCATAAACCCCTTTAGAGAAACACTTACTAGCTTTTTCTGAGCTTTGATTGAAATTGAACCAATCACTGCCTATCATGAAACACGGATGAGATTCCACAGTCCAATTACAGCATGGACACATCTCAACCCACCACTCATAAGACAGGGTATACACAGGAGCCTAACGTCACTAAGTGGAAGAGGCATGTGCAAGACAGAGCAAGACTCCTGGTGGAGTCTTGGCTACATGAAGAAATCAGGAACATGCTCCCGGCAGAATCTGACTGTTCTCTCACTTTGGATGTCACAACAGAGTCTCCAATTAATTTGGAAAAATCTTTGATCAGTTGTCTCCACAACTTGTTGTATGAGGAGCCAATATGCAGAGTTATAAAGCTATTTATATAAGAATTATAAAGACGGTTATGCTGTCTATAAAGCTATTCACACTGACTCAGGATGATGCCATGTGTACATAAAACTGGTCGGTGGTAATTGAAATGGCCATTTGGATGGCCTGATAGTAAAAACATGAATGGACCACAAATGGCAAAGAAGTGGGGGGGAAAGCCTGGATGGAAGGACATTTATCAGTGGTCAGTCAGTAACACGGCACTTCACGGTGATATTCACAGTGTGTTTACTTGCCTTCATAGAACAAGCCCTTCAGAACAAGAATCCAGACTCTTCAGCTCAGATTTCACTGGGTGTGTGAGCTCCCTCTGATTAGCACTAAAGATTTTCTCACAAATGTAGACATTTTGGAAAGTATGCTGCTCACAGGTGGACACGGGACTGTAAGACACCTAATACCCAGGACATCGTAAAGCAGGATATCCTCAAAGGTGTTCTCTGCCAGCGGATACAGAAGTGGGATATCCTGCATCATTGGAAAGATTATATTCATCAGAGAAAATCACCAGGACAGATATGGCAGATCAATAATGTGGGAGCATTGACCTGATCTCAAAATTGTCAATCTATCTGTGTGGCAATAGATTCTAATATTTGAATAGTTAATTATATGCCTACATATCCATGCTACCCAAATGAATATTATAAGGACTCTTTAAACAAAGTTATAATACTCCCATACAAACCTAGAGTGCTAATGGAAGCCACTTCAAATTTGCATTTTATATAGCAATGCACTAAGATACATAGTATAAAATGAATTTTTCACATTCTCTATCTGTAAGCTGTGGGTTTGGTAGAAAAAATGGGATGTTATATTTGTCAGGATTCTCTAGAGGAATAGAAGTTGTAGAATGAATATCTATCTATCTATCTATCTATCTATCTATCTATCTATCTATCTATCTACCTATCTATTATATATGTGGTTTATTATATATAACTTTATTATTTATTAGATTTATTAGAATGGCTTACAGGTTGTGGTCCAGATAGTCCAACAATCTATGGCTGTCTACTAATGGAAGATCCAGGAATCCAGTAGCTATTCAGTCCATGAGGTTCGATGTCTCACCAGGTCTTCAATATACTCAGAAGTTCTGAAGAAGTAGGCTCTAATTCCAGTGGACGAATGGACTTGTTAGAGAGTGAGGGCAAGGAGGTAAAAAGAGAGTTTCCCTCTTCCCTGTCCTTTATAGAGGCTGCCACCAGAATGTGTGGCCAAGATTAAAGGTGGACTTTACTACCACAAAAGATCTGGATATCTGGGTGGTGGTTGTGGACACCTCTATTCCCAGGCCAAGGCAGTGGCAGAGGGGCAGAGGGGCAGAGGGGCAGAGGGGCAGAGGGGCAGAGGGGCAGAGGGGCAGAGGGGCAGAGGGGCAGAGGGGCAGAGGGGCAGAGGGGCAGAGGGGCAGAGGGGCAGAGGGGCAGAGGGGCAGAGGGGCAGAGGGGCAGAGGGGCAGAGGGGCAGAGGGGCAGAGGGGCAGAGGGGCAGAGGGGCAGAGGGGCAGAGGGGCAGAGGGGCAGAGGGGCAGAGGCAGACAGATCTCTGGAACCAGAGATCAAAACCAGCCTGGTCTTCAGAGTGAGTTCCAGAACAACCAGGGCTACAAAGAGAAACCAAAGATGCCACAACAGTAATAGTTGCTATTTATATATTTTATGTATTTATATTTATAATTCAAACATATATTTATATTAAATTTATAAATGTATTTATATTTATTCATATAATAAAATAGTTAGGGCAAGGCTCATTCCATAAATGGAAAGATCATTTACTTGAAACTGTACAGATCCTAATAAGCCTATTGGACAAAATGGTTGTGTAGGCATCAGTCAACTGTCCAGATAATGGCATCTACCGCCACACAGACAGACTGACAACTGTGGGATCAGGTCAATGCTCCCACATTACTATGGATGATGACTCAAACTCTCCAAACTGTAGCTGGAGACACAGATGAGATGACAGTGCTGATGTGCTGGGACAGTCGGGGTGGTGCTCAGAGGCAAGTCCTGATTGGTGGGGCTGGATGTCACCTCCCCCTGGAGCTGGTAGTGTGCACCAATCCCTCTAGAGCGTGTGGGCTGATCTTGGTAGAGCCAAGTCTGGCCATCTGGGAACTCAAACACTAAGTGGAGTGATGGAGCCAGACCATCAAAGAGAGATGAAGGTGACTTTGCACATTGTCAGAGCAAAGACCTGCTTGTGCTAAGGAGTGACAAAAGAGCTCAGTTAGCGTTCTTTCCACCCAACAAAGTTAAAATAAAGCAAGGGACCCTCTGACACTGTGGCAGTACAAGGAGCAAGAGGCTTTGCATTAGCCAGTACTTTATGAAGGTGAGGTTCACGTGACCCCCTGAAAGCACTCCCCATGCTCTGAAAATTGTGACACAAGTTTAGGTTGGTACAGTAGTGGTCATCTACCCAGAAGATGACCATCTTATATACTCACTAATCACATGCAGTTGGTGAATCCTGGATAATTCTATCTGTCTGTCTATCTATCTATCTATCTATCTATCTATCTATCTATCTATCTATCTATCTGTTTTTCTTGAGACAGGTTTTCTCTGTGTAGCTCTAGCTCTCCTAGAACTTGGTCTGTAGACCAGGCTGGCCTCAAATTCACAGGAATCTGCCTACCTCTGCCTCCCAAGTGCTGGGATTAAAGACATGTGTGCCTGGCAGAATCCTGGATTTTATATCTGTCGTGCCTAGTGTCTCAGTATGTTGCTGAAGGCTGTTTGACTGATACCAATTGAACATTCTTCTTCTGGGAGCTATGCTAATTTTTGTGGCTAGCCTGATTGCACCACTCCTGTCAGGCTGGTGGTTTACAAGAGGAAGACAACTGAGGTATTTTCCCAGGATAACAAGGACACCTCTTAATTCAAGAACATTACTGATCAACCCCAGATAAAGAACTTTGATTTCACCATGTGATTCCCTAGGGCAACTCAGATGGATGAAAGGGACTTTACCTTCATCAAATATAAAAACCATCCATCAAGATTGCTCAGTGGGTGAAGGCACTTGCCACCAAACATGAGGACTGAGTTTGAACCCAGGAACCCATGAACTCATGTGGTAAAAAGAGAAAATCCACTCTGACAAGTTGTCCCGACCTCCATAAGGATGCTATGTCATGGGCGCACGTGTGCTCTCCCTCATGGTAACAAATGAATGTAGTTTTAAGAACAACCTAAGGGTGGCTCAGCAATTAAGAGCACTTACTTCAGCCGGGCAGTGGTGGCGCACGCCTTTAATCCCAGCACTTGGGAGGCAGAGGCAGGCGGATTTCTGAGTTCGAGGCCAGCCTGGTCTACAGAGTGAGTTCCAGGGTAGCCAGGACTATACAGAGAAATCCTGTCTCGAAAAAAACAAACAAACAAACAAACAAACAGCACTTACTTCACTTGCAAAGGACCTGGACTTGGTTCTTAGCACCCACATAACTACTTATGAGACGGGTCTGATGCCTCCTTCTTCTGACGTCTATGGATTCCTGTACAGATATGGTGTACTTATACAAACCCAGGCACACACAAAAACACATAAAATAAAAACAATAAGTTGGGCATGGTGCATGGTGACACACACCTTTAGTCCCAACACTCAGGAGGCAGAGGAAGGAAGATCTTTGTGAATTCAAGGCCAGCCTGGTCTAGCAAGTGAGTTCCAGGACAGCCAGGGCTACACAGAGAATCCTTTTCTTGAAAAACAAAACAATAACAACAATACAACCAAATTTCAGGTTGAATTTGGCTTAAAATTTAATCAGTTCACTTGTGTGTGTTCATGATAGTTATAGTCCCAGGAAACTGCTACAAGGGCCGGTGAAAGGGCTCAGCTGGTAAAAGGGTGCTTGCCACAAAATCTAGTAATATGAGTTCAATCCCTGGGGCCTACATAAAGAAAGGAGAGAACTGACTCCTGAAAGTTGTTCTCTGACCTCCACACTCAGGCCCCAGTAGGCCTACACACACCTGGCCTCCCCCTCCCCTCCCCCAAAGTAAAGGTGTAAGTGTAATTTAAAAATAAACACAAGCTGGGGCTGGAGCTGGTCCAACAGTTAAGAGGGTTAGTGTTCCAGCAGAAGACTCAAGTTCAGTTCCCAGCACCCACGTGAGGTCGCAGCCACCTGTAGCTCCAGCTCTAAGGGAAATCTGATGCCCTCATCTGACTCTGTGAGCGCCTTTACTCTCACACGTGCATATACACATAATTAGAAATAAATCTTTTTAAATGTTCTTTAAAATTGCTACAAAATAACCTGATAGAGACATTTGTAAGTCCTACAGGGATGGACTATGCTATGCGTCGTATCATCCCTTAACACTAACCCACTAGACAACTACAGAGTTCCCCATTACTGATAGTTAGTTAATCAGTACTGTTTTCGTATTATCTGTACCAATCTAAGAATATAATGTAATTCTACTGGCAATACCATTTCTGCACAAGCGGTATCTAGCTTTTGAGTGGTATCTGCTTTAACATATCTTCTGATCATATACTAGTGAGTAATATAAGCTGTACAATTGGGATAGGGTGTATATACTTCTTTATAATAGGGATCTTTTATAATAAGGATCTTTCTCCTCCTCCTCTTCCTCCTCCTCCTCCTCCTCCTCCTCTTCCTCCTCCTCCTCTTCCTCCTCCTCCTCCTTCTCCTCCTTCTCCTTCTTTTCCGGGCTGGGGTGGGGGTTGGGGGTGGGGGAAGACACCAAATGGCGGTAGAGCTGGAGGGCCTGGAGGACCCAGGGGGTCCCAGGATTAGGAGGCCAGTCGCCTCCTAGGAGGATTCTGTTTCAGATTCCTTATTGGTTTTAGGCGCTTTGATTGTGGTCAAGGCTGTGGCAGCCCAGATAAAAGGATGTGGAAGAAGAAAACTTTGCTTTTTGCCTGCTTGCACTCACTCTTGCTAGTTCTGTTACCGAGGCATTTCTTAACCAGTATCAGAGTCAATTTCTGTGGGTTCCAACAGATTAAAGATTTGCAGCTCCCCAGGCATCCTTCGGGACTCCAGTGCTGAATTGGGACAGCTGAAATATCCAGCCTCGTGGACAGATTAACCACTGGATTCTTGGCTTTTCTAGCATGACACATTGTTGGACTACCCAAACTGGATCCTGTAAGCCAACCTAATAAAAATCTCCTTTTAATGTAATGTAGGTGGTGGTGGTGGTGGGGTTGAATGAGAAAGTCACTTATGATTGAGAAAGTCCCATATTTGAATACTTGGTCCCTGTTGGTGATGCTGTTTGGGGACATTTAGGAAGTGTGGCCTTGCTGGAGGAAGTACGTCATTGGAGGCAGGATTTAAAAGCTGAAAGATTCCTCGACATTTTCAGTTAGTTTTGTGCTTGTAGTTCAGTATGTGAGTTCTCAACGTTCTGTTCCTGCCACCATGCCTGCTACCTGCTGCAATGGTGTCCCTGCCATTATTGGAATTATAATTCCCTGGAATTATAAGCTCAAATATATTCTTTCATACTTTGATGGTGTTTTATTATAGCAACAAAAAATTCTGTCATCATCTGTCTATCAGCTCTATCCATCCGTCTGTCCGTCCATCCATCCATCCATCCACCCATCCATCCATCCATCCATCCATCCATCCATCCATCCATCCATCCATCCATCTATACCTATACCTTTATAAGTTCTATTCCTTTAGGGAGAACCTTAATATACCCTCCCTCCTTTTTTGTGTGGAGACTGAAGAACAAATGCAGAGACTTCTGTATGCTAGGTAAGTGCTCCACATTTTTAGATCTTCACGTTAAAAAAATTATTTCTGTGTATATGGTGGGTATACACACAGAGTGTGGGTGCTTGTGAGTACCAAGAGAGTGTAGGATCCTTGGAGCTGGAGTTACAGCTGGTTGTGGTTTCTGGGAATCAAACTTGTATCCTCTGGAAGAAGAGCAAGTGCTCTTAACAAAGCCATTGCTCCAGCCCTGTCCCTTACTCAATAAACAAAGAAACAAACAAACAAACAAAAACCCCATATAAACAAACAAAAAACAACCGACTTTTTGGGGGGATGGTTTCACTATGTATTCCTGGCTAGCCTGGAACTTTCTATATAGACCAGGCTGACCTCAAACTCACAAATATTTCACTGTCTCTGCCTCTTGAATGCTAGAACGTGCACCATCATGCCTGGCTTTAAAAACCTTTAACTTTTTAGTTATCTATGTAGATATGTGGATACTGAATTATGGTGGTGCCCTAGTGGACGTCAAAAGGCAACTTTGTAGGGTCACATTTTACCTTCCATCTTTACTTGGGTGGAATTGAACTCTCTCTGTAGACCAGGCTGGCCTTAAACTCACAGAGATCTGTTTGCCTTTGCCTCTGCTGGGACTAAAGGTATGTGCTGTCACTAACCTGCCTCCCATTTTTTGAAGTTAGGGGTCTTTGCCTTCTTAGGGAGTGTGAGGCCATCTTGGCTACTTAAGACCTTGTCTCAAACAAGTAGAAAAAAACTATTGTTAACAATTATAGTTTGAAAGAAAAATGTTGGGCTGGAGAGACAGCTCTGTGGTTAGGAGCACTGACTGCTCTTCCAGAGTTCAATTCCCAGCAACCACATGGTGGCTCACAACCATCTGTAACAGGGTCCGATGCCCTCTTCTGGTGTGTCTGAAGACAGCTACAGTGTACTCACATTAAATAAATAAATAAATAAATAAATAAATAAATAAATAAATAAACAAATCTTTAAAAAGTAAGAAATGTCTCTCATAAACTTAGGGGTTTGAGCTCATGGTCCCTAGCTGGTGGCCCTGTTTGGAGAGGTAATGGGACATAAAGCTTGGAGACATGAAGCTTTGTCTGAGGAAGGTTGTCACTGGGGGTGGGCTTTGAAAGTGTAAAGCCTCATTTCACTTCTAGTTTATTCTCTTGCTTCTAGCTTGTGGTTGAGTTGTGGTCTCCCGGTTTCCTGCTTCAGCTGCCATGCTTGCCTAATGTCTTCATTTTGTTCCATGATGGATTCTTATCCCATGAGAAACATAAGCTCAAATAAACTCTTCCTTTTGCAAGTTATTTTTGGTCTTTATCACTGCAACAAAAAAGTAACCAGTCAGCAACACTGATATGCCTTTATATACACATATATTTTAAAATGTTTATTATTTTATCTTTCCTGGTGCTTGTGGAGGGTGCCCTGAAACTGAAGTTATAGACAGCTGTGGTCTGTCATGTAGGTGCTGGAAATCAAATCTGGGTCCTCTGGAGGAGCAGCCCATGCTTTAAATACTTGAGCCATATATATTAATATCAAATATATCATATATTATATAATATTAAATATACAATATACTATACAATATTAAGTATATATTCTATAATAGCAAATATATTATATAGTAATATTATGTAATATTAAATGTATCATTTAAATATATAATATTAAATATTTAACAAAAAATTATTTATGTGTATGGGTGTTTCATTTGCATTTCAGTCTGTGCACCATGTGTATGCTGAATACCCACGGAGGTCAGAAAAGGGTTTTGGATCCTTTGAATCTGTAGTTATAACAATTGTGAGCCTTCATGTGGGTGTCTTGGAAATTGAACCCAGGTCCTCTGGAAGAGCAGCCTCTGCTCTTAAACTGCTGAGCCATCTCTCTGCTATCAGATATATCTATATCTGTATCTGTAACTATATCTATGTCTATCTATATCTATATGTATATCTATATCTATCTCCCTCATATATATATTACATTTATTTATTTTGAGTTGTATGTGTGTGAGCATGGATGTGCCATGGTGTGTGTGTGTGTGTATGTATGTATATATATGTATATGTATGTGTGTGTATGTATGTATACATATATATACATACATACATACACACACATATATATGTGTATATACATATATACATATAGACATATATATGTGTATATATATATACACATATATACACATGTTAGAAGAAAACTTGTGGGAGTTGATTTTCTCATTCTACGATTTGGGTTCTGGGAATTAAACTTAGGTTATCAGGTTCCAAGGCAAGTGCCATTACCCACTGAGCTACCCTGCCTGCCCCACAGACCTTTATTGTAAGTGTAACCTTTAGTTTTTATTTCTCCATAAATAAGGTAAAAATGTAGGAGGCTCAGGCAATTTGAGAGTGAAATGACAAACGAGCTAAACGACAGCTGTCAGACCTCCCCACCTTTGATGTGTTTAGCCAAGGCTTGCACTGAACTCTTGACTGTCTTGCTTCCACTTCCCAGGTCCTGGGATTCAAGGCATGTGCCATCATGTCCATGCCTTGCTTCTTCATTGTATCCACAGTTTATTTCTTTATTTTCTATGTGGGCTGGGACACACATGTGAAGGTCTGAGGACAACCTGGGGGAGTTGGTTCTCGCCTTTCAGAACCATTTGGGTCCTGGGGATCGATCTCAGGTTCATGAGGCTTGGTGGCAGGCACCTTTACCCACTGGACCATCTTGATAGCCCTTGCTCGATATTTCTGTATTTGTAGAGTCCAAGGAAAACAGTCAGCTGATAAGGAAAACCTGCTAAACACCCAGTTTCCTGTTTGTCTCAATACTTCCAGCTTGTCTGGTTCGATTCTGCCTCTGGTTTATAATACAAAGGTATCAGACTTTGAGATAGCTCAGCAGGTAATTAAACCTAATGATCTGAGTTCAGTCCTTGGGACATGGATGGAAGAAGAGCACCAACTTCTCTGCAGGTTGTTCTCTGACTTTCTCACATGCACCAAGGCATGTTATACACAAATAAAAATGTGATTAAAAAAAATTAAAACCAAAGGTTCAGATCAACTCAAGAGGGTTTCAAACTGGTACAGCTCTGACCTACAATTTCATTTCTGCATATGACCAACCCAAGAACTCCCTACTGGGAATGTGATCCCCTTTACAATAAAATCTACACCTTGCATGTTCTATGGATTATGGATTACTTTTATGAAGGAACGAAATGAAAACCGAACATCTTTTTTTTTTTTTCTTTTCTTTCCAAACCTACTGTTGGCTTACTTGCGAGACTCCTGTCTCTGCAGAAAAATCTGGTAGTCGGGGGAGCTGAAGCTCAGTGGTGAAACACTTGCCTTATATTTTGCCTCCAACACTGAAAAAAACCGAATAAAAATAAGGAAAACCTAAACCTGCCAGTTTAAACTGAGCCACCTTGATGGGCTTCCTTCCTTCCCTCTTTCTTTTCTCAAGTGTCCCTGCCTCACCTGCTCCCTTTTCCCACTAAGACATGAAAAAACTGTCACGGTGTCATACACCTGCAATTCCAGTATTTGGGAAGTGAAGCCAGAGGATCAGGAGTTCAAGGCCATCCTTGGTTACATAGAAAGTTGGAGGTCAGCCTGGGTTACGTGAGTTTCAGTTTTACAAAACAAAGTGAAAATGAAGTTTGGGATACAGCTCAGTGAGCGAACCTTCCTGTAGCATGCTGCAGGGTTCTGGAAGCATAGAATGTAAAGAACTTTTATAATTCAGCACTTAAGCACAATATATTGCAAAAAGAAGCTTCTCTGAGGGTTGAGAGCTGCACTAATCTCTGGTATAATGACAAGTCATTAGGAGTTGGTTTAATACTGTGTCTATGTAGAAAAGTAATAGTAGTTATTCTCCCATAGGCCTGCCTGTTAACCCTTGACCCTGACAATGGTAGCAGGTATGACTCGATAGGTCCCTCTCCAAAAGATGGAGGTGGCATAAATCCAACCAGAAGTGGCTGCTTACTCCCTTAGCATTCATTCCAGTATTGCAACAGTGGGGGCATCTTACTGGGAAAGTCATTATAGCTCTCTGTTCACGGCTGGGTAAAGTTGGTGATCCCTCCTTTGATAGCATACATAATACCTTCCAGCATTATGATAGCTGGCCAGTAGGCATCAAAGCTTGATTTTTCCATGTCCTACGACTCAAGTATGTGGTGTCTTCAGCAATGGGTTCTTACTGGGATGTTCCGGAAGGTATCGAGTGAAGTAATAAATTTTATGTTACCCTAGTCAGAAAGGTTAAGGTCAAAAGCATCACAACTGACGTGGATATGGGGCAAGGGGACACTTACTGCTGGTGAGAATCTAAACTGGCATAGCTACTATGGAAATTAGTGTGAAGGTTCCTCCAAGAGCTAGAACTACATCCACCACACGATCCAGCTCTATTGTTCTTGGGCAGGTATAGGGCTCTCCATCCTACTACAGAGATGCTTGCTTGTGCACTGAGGCTCTGGTTGCAACAGCGGGGAAACGGAAACAGCCTAGAAGCCCATCAACCGATAAACAGATAAAGAAAATAGGGTGCACTTACACACTGGATTATCATCCAGCTGTTAAGAAAATGAACTTCTCAGGTAAATGGATAGGGCTGGCAATAGCCATCTGAGTGAGGTAACACAAACTAAGGAAGACAAATACCATATTTTCTTTCATTTGTAGATTTAGGTTAGAATCTTTAGATGTGTATTTCATCTGCAACACTCATAGAGATCGAGCAAGTAAAGGGATACAGAGGTGGGAGATCAAAGGAAGGAGGACACGATGCAGTGATATAAAGGGGGAACAGAGAATAATGGAACAGAAAGGGTTACACAGGGTGGATATGGGGGAGGGCAAGGTAGAGAAGGGGATACAAAATGAGAGGACACTAAAGACCTTTTAAAAGAGTCACATGAAAGTCTACTGCAGAAGCCTCTCAAATATATACATGTATACAACATTCTAATGGAATTACCCTAAAATGGGGTGACAATGTCCCTACTAAACATAGGCTAGCAGATAACAAGTCCAGTGCCAGGCATCGACTGGGCCACTCTCACCACATTACTTATAAGTAACCATCTGGCTTATGCAGCTATGAATGCTGAGAGCTACAATAAATGGCCAGCTGCCACGGGCCCACAACTGGTTAAGATGCAGAGGAGAAGAGACGGCAGAGTGCTTAACCTTCAACCGGATACCTATATGACACTCCTCCTTCCAAAGCCCAAGGATCTTCTCAGGAGAGGGGGCAGAAAGTCTGTAAGAGCCAGAGGCAAGTGGCAGCTCCTCTTTTGGAGTTCCTGGGACCAGTGAGGTCCCATAGACCCCCAAACTGCTTCTATGTTATTTTATGTGGATTATGCTGCATGTATGCCTAGATAAGACTGTCAGTTTCCTTGGAATCGGAGTGACAGGCAGTTGTGAGCTGGGTCTTCTGGAAGAGCAGCAAGTGCTCCTAACCTCTATGCCATTTCTCCAGCCCATTTACATATTCTCTTCTAGAGTTTTCTTTTTTTAGATTTATTTATTTATTTTATGTATATGAATACACTGTAGCTGTCTTCAGACACACCAGAAGAGGGCATCGGCTGCCCTTACAGGTGGTTGTGAATCACCCTGGGGTCGCTGGGAATTGAACTCAGGACCTCTGAAAGAGCAGTCAGTGCTATTAACCACTGAGCCATCTCTCCAGCCCGTTTGTATATTCTTAATGTATAGTCACCATATGATCCGGCAAGTCCACTACTAGGTATAAACTCAAGTGAAATGAAAACCCACCCATAACAAAAAATAAATATGAATTACCACAGTGCTATTACTCTTTTATTAAAGCTTTTCGTTGTTGTTTGGTTTAGTTTGGTTTTTCGAGACAGAGTCTCTCTCTGTGTAGCCCTGGATGTCCTGGAACTTGCTCTGTAGGGTAGGCTGGCCTCGAACTCATGCAAAAATTTTTTTATTTATGTTATGTATGTATTTGTGCAGAGCTGCAGCTGTTAATTAAGGAGTTTCCTGACATGGTCCTGGGATGCAACCTCACATCCTAATGGAGAGCTGCAAATGCTCTTACCTGCTGAGCCAGCTCTCCGGCCCTGCGCATGTGCATTTTAGACAGCAGAGTAATAAGGTTTCATTAGGCATTTTCATTCATACCTGGTTTTGGTTGACTGTCAGTTACTTCTACAGTTTGCACCTCCCCAAAACGTACCCTCCTCATCCTCCCAACTTAATGCCTTTATTTCTACTTATTATTATTATGGTGGATGTATGGGTGCTTTTCCTGAGTGTATGTCTGGGTATTACATGGCTATCTCATGCCCATGGAGTACAAAAGAGGTATCAGGTACACCCGGAACAGGAGTTGTGGGCTGCCACATGGGTATTGGGAATTGAACCAGGGTCCTTTGGAAGAGCAACAAGTGCTCTTAACCACTGAGCCATCTCTCCAGCCCAACTTGTCTATTTCTTTAAAACATCTTTTGTCCCCCCATTCATGGTTCCCTTTCTAGGTTCACGACTTATACTCACAGTCACACACACACACACACACACACACACACACACACACACACAGCTAGGATCCTTATGAAACTATGAAATAGTTTATACCCCTGTCTGGCCTTGAACTCACAGAGATCCACCTGCGTTTACCTCCTGGGGGCTGGATTAAAGGTGCAGAGCACGATGCCTGACCTAGTTTTACTCTGAATTACTCCAAAAATAGAAAACACCCAAGTTGTTAAACTGCCTTTAAAAATGGAGTCGTTTGGGCCCAAAAGCTCGCTCAGTGGGTGAAAGAGAAGCCGACTTCCATTCCTGAAACCCATGGTAAGAGAACTGACTCCTGGAAGTCGCCCTTTGACCTCCATACATTGTCATGTACATGCCTGCTTATTCTGTTAAACACATGCACACACATACATACAACCCCACTATTACTAAAAATTAGAAAAAAATAAGTTAGGAACTAAGCATTTGGATACAGGGTTTCACGTATCCCAGGCAGGCTGGCCTTGAATTTACTATGTAGCCAAGGCTGGCCTTGAACCACGTCTCCATCTTCTGAGTACGCGAGTACCATCTCCCAAGCATCAGACTACTGGAGATGGATCCCAGGGCTTCGTGACGCTAGGCTGGGGCTCTGCTAATTGAGCCCTTAGTGGTGATGGTGGAGCAGTATCTTTATCCTTAAAACACGACAGAATCAACGACTGTGGTGTTAGCACAGTGTCCAGACACACACAAAGACAGGTCGATATAAAGGTGTCTGGAGACAGCAGTAACTCAATGGAGCAGACGGATCAGTTTTCCAGGGTTGGCAGATTGTGCAACATGGCTAAGGGCACCGCGAGCGTGAGGCAGAGGCGGGAGAGAAAAGCTTTTGTCAGCAGCATCTCCACCGGGGCGTCCCCACCCCCATCCTCGCCCCACCGGTCCGCCATCAGCCGAGGCGCACCCCGGCCTGGTCCCGCCTCTCGCCCCGCCCCCGCACTGTTCCCCCTTCAAGGTCTCGCTTCTGATCTCGACCTCTCGGCTCTTTTCCAGTCTCAACTCCCCTTATGAAACCACCCGAAAAAGGCTGCAACTGCGGAGACGCGGGAACAAACAAGTTTTTCTCTCCAGCCTGGAGAGCTCCAACGTGGCCGAGAACTCCGAGCCGGAAATGGAAGTGACGTCACGAGCAGTGGGGGGGGCCCCCCCTTTCTCCGAGCTCGGAGACCTTCTCGGCGTTTGTCCGAGGGCTCTCCACGCAGCTCGGTGAGGAATCGGTGAGGCGGTGCGGGGACGGCCCGGGGAGGGAGAGGACTCGGTAGGCCTCTGCGGGGAGGCGGGCCGAGCTCTGCTCGCAGCGGCCGGCGGCTTCCCCGGCTCTGCAGCCTTTCCAGGTGCCGCGGCCCGAGTGCGCATCACGACTCAGCCCTGAGCTGTTTGCATCCACCTTTCTTCTAAAGCCCGTGTAAAAGTAACCTTCGTGGAATTGTTTTCCTCCCCAGAAAGAATAGACTTTTCGCCATTGCCATCACCTTTTTCCATTCTTGGACCGGGCGATTCTGCTTGCTGCAGCCGAGCTTAGGCTGAAAGGTGGGTGAGGACAGCCTTTTCCTCCTGTTTTTCTTTTTGTGTATGTGTGTGTGTGGAAAGGAATGCTTTATCCGATTATTTCGCTTTCGTGGGACATACGTTTAACTGAGACACACTGCTTTCTGATTTTTTTTTAAAAGGCAACTTCGTTGTAGACTTTTGCAGTGTGCATTAAATCTGTATGTAAATTTAAACGTACAAAGACTAGGGTCTTTGTGTTGAAGAAAAGTAAGGATACCAAGTTACTCTTCTTTGATGTTGGGGGTGCAACTCAGAGCCTCAGATGCTTAGCACTCTCCCGCTGAGCTACACCCTAGCCCAAATAGTTAGCTATTGTCTGAATGTTTTAGGCCGGTGCCTTCTTGGAGACTTTAAAAATGGAGGCTTTGTTAGGTTAGTACTGATTGAACTGTTTGTTTTTTTCCAAAGAAAACTAAAATAGAGTTTATGTTGAATTATTTGAGAATAAGTTGAGAATTCCAGGCATGATAATGGGGTAATACATTTTCTTTAAAAAAAAAAAAAAAAAAAAAAAAAAAGATGTTGACCCAGTAAGACCTTAATACTGATCTTTCAGCCACGATAATTAAAAACAACAATATTACATAGTATCTTCTTTGTGTGAAATCAGAATTCTTTATTGTTATAAGACAGGTTTTTGGATGTTTCTGCATCTAAGATTTTTTTCAAAGTTTCTTTGTTTTTTTTCTTAGTGAGAATTGAGTCTAGGGCTTTGTGCATGTTTGGTAAGCTCTCCACCACTGAGCTATATAGAAACCCAGACCTCTTTAAGGCATTTTGTTGTTGTTTAATACATTCTAAATTGTTAATTTTTAAAAATTAGACGTTTATGTATGGGGTGAGGGCTTATGCCCTTGAGTGCAGTGCTCTGGAATGTCACAAAAGGGCATTGGGCCCCTAGAGCTGGATTATAGGAAGTTGTGAGCCACCTGGTGTGGTGCTGGGAGTTAGATCTATGGTTTTGGAAGAGCAGTCTGGACTTTTAATTGATAAGTCTTCAGTCCCCCTTTTAAGGTTATCATTGAAATTCTCAGATGTCTTTTTAGGATCTTTGAACCTAGGGTGGGTCACGTTGTTTGTTATAGTAACTTTTTAAGGAGGTGTGTATTTCCCCCATTTTCTGTGTATATTTTGATGGTTTATTTCTGTTGGCATTTTTCTCCATTTAAATTTTTTTCTCCATTTTTGATTATTTTTTTTCCCTGTAGACTAACTGATGCTTATTTCTGGATGAAGTGGTGTAGCTCTTGCCTAGAGTGTGTGAGGCCCCAGGTTCCATCTTCAGCATGACAAGGGGAGGTAGTGAAAAAAAAAAAATCTAGCTTAAGCCTGTTCTTACAGTACTGAATAAACGTATTACAAATTGATGAGAGCTTTGGAAGTTAATACACTCTACTGAGATTCTGAGTTAATACACTCTTGTTATAGAGTACACGAAGGTAAGGTGTGTGTGTGTGTGTGTGTATGAGAGTGTGCGTGTGAGAGAGAGACAGAGACTGAGACTGGGGGTGGTGAACTTAGGGCCTTGGACATGATAAATTAAGTGCTCTGTCACTGAGTTATATCCCAAGTCTTTTAACTGCTTACACTACATTTTATTTTGTATTATATGAGTGTGTGTATATCCTGGAATATGTGTCAGGAGTCCATTGTTTCCTTTCATCGTGTGGGTCCCAGGAATTGAACTCAGGGAACTTTAGGTTTTTAGGCTTCGTGGCAAATGCCTTTACACATTCAGCCATTTCTCGGGCTGGAGTGGCTACTGCTGCTTCCTCTTCTTCCTCTTTCCTCTCCTCCTCATCTTTGTCCTCCTCCCCATCAGCACAGATGTTTCATATACCTTTTTGTTTGACAGTGTTGATTGTCTAAAATAATGGGTTTATTATGACATTTTAATAATTCATATAGTGTATTTTGATCATATTCACTTCCAAGAGAAGTGAGTTCTGTCTGAGTTGAGACTAAATGACAGGGTAAAGGAATAGCCACGTTGGAAGAGAAGGGCGTAGGAGGTCAGGGGGCTAAGCAGGGACTAATTATACTTGTACAGTGCAAGAGGAGAGCTTCAAGAGTTAAACTTTTTTTTTTTTTTTTTGGTGGTACACAAACTCTTATTCTTGCAAATGGGTAGTGGAGACAGAGGCAGGTGTATTATTGAAAGTTTGAGGCAACTCAGGACTATATAGCAAGACAAACAAGGGGGCTCAGTGGTTGACAACACTGGCTGCTCTTGCAGAGGACTTCAGTTCAATTTCTAACATCCACAGGGCAGCTCACAACCATATGCAACTCCAATTCCAGGGACTCCAGTGCCCTCTTCTGGTTTCTATGGGCACCAGGCACATACGCGGTGCACAGACAGACATGCGTGCAGGTGAAATACTCATCAAACAAAACAGATAGAAAATTCACCTGCTTAGTTATTAATCTTAGGAAATGTTTGTGTTCCTAAATAGTCAAAACCTCTTGGAGTGTTTTTAGATTGCTTTGGGTTCCCCAAACCAAAGTAGGACTCAATTTCCCTGGGGGAATGTTCTAGTTCTACTTACAGGAGGAACCAGTCCTGTGTGACTACTCAAAGCTACCGAACCAGTTGGAGCCACTCCAGGGGTAAATGACCAGAAGACTCACCTGCCAGGGTGGTGTATCTGAAAATGTCAGGGGATACTTTGGCTTGACAATGTCCATGTTAGAAGCAGGCGGATTTGAGTTTGAGGCCACCTGGTCTACAGAGTGAGTTCCAGGACAGCCAGGGCTACACAGAGAAACCCTGTCTCGAAAAAGAAAAAAAAAGAAAAAGAGAGAGAGAGAGAGAGAGAGAGAGAGAGAGAGAGAGAGAGGACAATGTCCATGTTATGTCTTTATTTGCCTTTTAAGGGACATAAATGAAAAATTGATGGTATCAGATGAGCCAAAAAAAGAAAGAAAAGAGGGCAGAAAGCCAGGCATAGTGCTGCATACCTATAATCCCAGTATTTAGAAGGCGGGGGCAGGGGGAGCTTGAGTTCTAGGCCAACCTGAGCTACATACTGAGTTCTAGGTAAGCCTAGGCTACATGAGACCTTGTCTCAGAAAATCTAATCAGACCCCCTCCCCCCCAAAAAAAGAGTTATTACCATACAGTTGGTAAGGTTATACATGTACAGTTGGTGACAGAGTTTAGTGAAAATATAATTTGAACTATTGGTAGTATCTGCTAAATTTTCGAATGTGTATGTCTTGATACAGTGTTAGTTTAAAATTAAAAAGAAACGTGAATATTAAAAGTACAACTCTTATCTAAAATTGTATTCAATTAGAAACAACTGTGGGAATTGGAGATGTGGTCCAGTTGGCAGAGCACTTGCCTAGAATGTAGGAAGCCCTGGGTTCTATCTCTAGTTCTGCATAAACTTGAATATGATATGTATTCCTGCAATCCTGGGACTCAGTAGGTAGAGACCGGAGAATCATCTTACCAAACTGGAGGGATAAATTGATAGTACATACCACACACAGATGAATTCTTTGACCTCTCCGTTTTGTACCTCCTTGGCTCTGTGACTGCAGAATCAGTGTCCCCGCTAAACTGTATTTCAACACAAGAATGCCTGCCCCAGCCAAATCTGGATTCTGACTTCATTAGAAAACACTTGTTTTAAAAAATAAAGAGGGCTGGCGAGATAGCTCAGTGGTTAAGAGCACTGACTGCTTTTCCAGAGGTCATGAGTTCAAATCCCAGCATCCACATGGTGGCTCACAACCATCTGTAATGAGATCTGATGCCCTCTTATGGGGTGTCTGAAGACAGCTACAGTTACTTACATATAATATACAGTTATACTTACATATAATAAAACAACAACAACAATAAAAAACCCCAAAACAACAACAACAAAAAAAACCCTTTGGGCTGGAGCAAGCAGGGCTGGAGCGAGCAGGGCTCGAGCTAGAGGGAGAAGGGTAGGGGAAAAAATAAAATAAAGAGAGGCCAGGCAGTGGTGATACACCCTTTGATTCCAGCACTTGAGATGCAGAAGCAGTCAGATCTCTGTGAGTTCAAGGCCAACCTGGCCTTCAGATTGAGTTCTAGAAGAGGCAGAGTTACACAGAAACCCTGTTTCAGGGGGTTGGAAATGAATAAAAAAGAGAGAGCATGTGCATCCTTATTAATTAGTGTGTAATAAGTTTTAACACATTTAAAATATCACATGACTGACTATGTTGATGGACAACTGTAATTCTAGCACTTCTGAAAGGTGAGGGTGGAAGAACTTAAGTTCAAGACCCACCTGAGCTATGTAGCACATAGCAAAGATGGCAGGGGAGAGAGCATGTGTTGAAGAACTTGAGGCATACTGTAACAGTCCGTTACAATGTGGTTGCTCAGCCCTTTCACATGTATTTGACATTTGTAATAGTAACTAAGCAAGCCTGTATTCTACCTAAAACACACAAAGGAAGTTGTAACTCTTCCTCAAAGTGAGGAGAAACAGTTCCCAGTAGATATGGTATCACTATTACAAGCCATATCCATTAATCGTCACATTGACACACATTCTGGGTAAATAGCATTGTTACCAAAGGTTAAATTAGAGCTAGGATGGTAGCTTTCACCTGTAATCCTAGCTACTGGGAAGTCAGCGTAAGAAAATGGAAAGTTCAAAGCCATTAAGGGTTATAGAGTGAATTCAAGGTCAGCGTGACCAATGTAGTGAGTGCTTGTTTTAAAATAAGTAAAAAAGAGGGTTGGCTGTCCCAGTGTTAGCATATGTGAGGCCAGAAAGGATGCTGGGAGCTGAATTCAAAGCTGAATCTCATAGAGGTAGGATTTTGAGTGCAAGGTCAACATGGGTTACATAAGGAGACTTTCAAAAGGAGAATTAAAAACAAGTTTAATCTCCAGTATTAAAAAAAAAAAATTGGAAAGGAGATTGAATGCTTGGACACAGTACAATCCAATGGGAAATGACTGCAGCTGTTCTCATGTAGCTTAGGCTAGCCTCAGACTGCAGCCCAGGCTGGCCTTGAATTCCCTATCCTCCTGCCATGGTTTCCTAGGGTCAGGGCTACAGATGTACGCTGCCATCCCTGGCTTTTTACGTTTTCACTCCTCCTTAGGTAATGTTTCCGTATTTCCCCTCAGCAAGAACACTGTTCTGGGTTACATATCTGGCAGAACACCCTTCATCCTCAGAGTGACTTCCATTCTCTCTCCTTTTAATATATTTGTAAGTGTGTGTTTGTATCTGTCTGTCTCCAAAGGCTAGAGGAGTTGGATCTCCCTGTGCTGGGAGTTCTAGGCAGTTGTGAGCTGTCAGCACTGCTGCACAGAGTTGAATTCTGGTTCTGTGCAAGTGCATATCCTTGACCCTGCAGCCCCTTTCCTTTGTTTTATTTTTAGTTGCTACTTTCTTTTAATTTTATTCATCACGAAAGTATGTGAGACTCCAAACTTCCTTTTTGCTCAGACTGTGTCCCTGTATCCCACTTTCTCTTTGGTTCTTGGGAACAATTGCTGTAGTCAGTAGGTTAGTGCCATTTTGCCTTTGATTAGGAATTTGGTTCTAGACAAAGCTCAAATGACCAGGTGACATTCTCATTTCTAGTGTCTCCTGAGGAATGCTGTCCCAGGAGTCAAAAATCTAGGTTCCTGGAACTGAAGACAAAATTCTTTGTGTGGAGTCAATTTGTACTCCTCTATGTTCCCACTCCGGTTCTGTGGGGGAGATCATGCCGTGTACAGTTGTGATTCTGCCTTCCATAGGCTCTGTGTTAGAAGAAAGGTTAACATTGTTCTGACATGTATTGTGTGGGTAGTTGCACCTTTTTTTGAGAGGGAGTTTTGCTGTGTAGCTCAGAATAGCCTCAAATTCACTGTCCTCTTCGTGCATGCTGGCCTGCATGCCTACACCACCCCATCCATTTGGATTTTTTTTGCTGGGTGGTGGGGGTACAGTTTTTTTTTTTTTTTTTTGGAAGTGGGGAACAGTCTCATTATAAAGCTGAGGCTGTCCTGGAACTGACTGTGCAGTCCAGGCTAGCTTTGAACTTGTACTCCTCCAGCCTTAGCCTCCTAAATGCTGGTATTATAGTTGCATGCATCCGACTCAGTGGTTGCATCAGTGTGGTGCGTGTATAGACTTTTTACCATTATTTCCTTAACAATATAGTATGGCAACCACATAACATGTATGTTGTATTGTGATTTTTTTTTGTTTGTTTGTTTTTTAGTTAGGGTCTCATGTTGCCCAGCTTTGCCTTTAACTTATTATTTAGGGATTAAACCCCACCCTACCCCCATCCCCAGAGACGGGCTTTCTCTGTATAGCCCTGGCTGCCCTGGAACTCACTCTGTAGACCAGGCTGCCCTCTAACTCAGATTCACCTGTCTCTGCCTTCTGAGTTCTAGGGTTAAAGGCATGCAACACCTCCGTCTAGCTCAGGGATACTTCTTAGGTGCTGAGATTTCATGTTCTAGGACCTGGCTGTGCTGTGCCAGAGATTGAACGCAGGGCTTCATACATGCTAGGCAAGTACTCTGCCAACTGAAAATGAGTAATTGGTGATATCATATCATGATGTATATAAGTAATACATAGATACAATATGGTTTTTACATATGGGATTTAAACAGCTGCATACTTTAGGGTCTCCAGGGCACCTGGGACCCCAGGGAACATATGTGTACTAGAATACAGAATCTTGGGCTGGAGAGATGGTTCAGGGTTAAAGACCTCTCTTGGTTCTGCAGAATAGAACTGGGATTCCTAGAACCCACATAAATACTGGGTGGGCGTGGCAACTGCTCTGTAATTTTAGCACTTGGGAGGCAGGGATAAAGGATCTGTTGAGTAAGCTGGCTAGCTAGACGAGCTGAATCTTCAAGCTCTCAATAAGATGGAGATCAATTAGGGAAGACTTGACAAATCAAGTTCAGACGTCCTCATGAACGACAGACACACTTGTACCTAACATGTGCCTGTGATGGCAGCCACTGCTTGTTAGCCTGACTACACCTGGAATTGACTAATACCCAGTATTTTGGCTATACTTGTGAGGAATTTTTTTTTTCTTAATTAAATCACTTGAAGTACAGAGGCCCAGCCAGCTCCCTGGGACCCCAGTGGAATACACAAAAGGTGATGAGGACATTTTAAAGCTGTCTGGCCCCTTCAGGTCCCTCTGGCAGTTGAATTTCTGGCTGTTACCCATGGAGTAATTCCAGCCCCCAGTGTGTGTCAGGACTTTTTCTCAAAAGTTCCAGGAGCTGGGTAACTACTTCAGGGAGCAGGAGGCCTAGTTTGAGTGGAAGGAGGAATTCCAATATGCACTGCAAACAACTTAAGCACGTCTCCTTTTACCTTGTGTAAGGGGTGAAGCCAGGCCTTGTTTGCCAGGTGAGCACTCTGCACCACCGAGTGCATCCTGCCAGTGGTTGGGGTTCCGGCAGGTCACACATACCCTGATACCTTGTATTCTCTCAGACAAGGCAGTCCAGTGGGGCGGGGGGGGGGGGGGTGAGGGAGGGAGGGAAAGCGAGGACAAGAGAGATGGGGGTGGGCAGATAGGCAGTCTCACTGTTGCCCAGGCTGACCTGGAATTCTTTAGCCTTCCAAGTGTTGGGGTTACAAGTGGGTACCCCATACCCACCCATAGTAACTTTATACAGGTGTTCTTGTCACTAGTCTTGTCTTTTTATACCCTTGGTTGTCCAGACAAATAGTTGGTGGCTCCTCATGAGTACAGGCGTCCTGGCAAGGCGAACAGCAAACATGCTGTTTGTGGCTCTGTACTGAGATTTTTTTAACTATACATTTTATTCATTCATCTTTTGCTTTTTAAAAACATCCGTGTGTATGATATATGTGTGTGTGAGGTATGTGAGTGGAATCGGCAACCTCAGGTGTGGGTCCTTGCCTTCTGCCTCGTTTTGAGGAAGAGTTTTTTCTTCTATGTCTGCCAGGCTTTCTGACGTTTCTGGGCTGCTTCTCTCTACCACCCACCTCCCTGTAGGCACCTTGGACACTGACATTCATCTCATTGCTGCTTCTGGGTTTTGCATTTCTGGGGATTTGAACTGAGGTCTTCGTGCTTGCAAGGCAAATGCTTTGCCTACTCCTCAGACCTCTAAGATGAGTTTCCATGAATACAAATCTTCAGAGTTTCTACAGAACTTCATTTCTTTGCTCTCCTTTTGGTGCTAGTCTGTCATGCAGGCTCATTTGTGAAGTAGGTCTTGTCGTAAGTTCTTTATGCAACTGAAACAAGTGTTGGGATAATCTGTCACAAGCTCTTGCCACAAGTTCTTGAAGTCTACTTGTGCTCACAGAACTTAGGATCTTAATTTTTTTTCCTTCCTTATTTTGGGGAGATTGGGTCTTATGTAGTCAAGGCCATCCTTGAACTCTGAGGATGACCGACTCTCTTGCCTCTACCTTCATAGTGTTGCAACAGGCATATGCGCCTGCTCCTGGTTTGATGTAGTGCTGGGGACAGGGCACAGGGTGTTATGTATGCTAGCCAAGCGTGCTACTCATCGAGTCAAAGCATCAGCACATCCAGTGTCTTCTTTTTGCCACAGGGTCTTGGTGTAATTGTCAGACTGATACTGATTTCTGTGCCTCCGCCTCCTGAGTGCTGGGATTCCAGGTGTAGACCACTACCACACCCAGCTTGAGTGCAGTGTTTTCTCTACTGTTATTCAACGGCAGGTTGGTGTTGCATGCCCAGACATATTGCTGGATGGGCCAGGTGACTCATTAATTTTAGGAAATTCCAGCTGTTTGACACACTGATATGTTGTAGTTGTTCAATCTTTATCGTATGCCAGGGCCAAGATGTTCCTCCTTTTAAGAACAGCTTCATCTAGAAAGTGCCACAGATTTGGTCCTTGTTACTTGAAAACTGATACTGAGTCTCCTCAGGGCCCGTGTCTGAAACTGTTAGCAGTGTGCTGCTTTTCCTGGTCTGCAAGGTCATTTAAGCTAAGTGCTAGAGAGGCTTATACTACAGCCCAGGCTTTTGCAGAACACATTCTTGGTCTCAGTTCTTTAAAGTGACTATAGACTGGCTTAAAAAGAAGAAAATTCTGTCGTTTGTGGCTGTGTGGATGAACATGGTGGGTGCTCTGGGTATTTCCATGATGGTGGTTCCAGAAAGGATTAGATTTAATAAATGATTTGATCCATTGATGGGTTCAAAGTTTTTGTAAGCTATTGCATAGTTTATTTGTATAAACTATGATGGGGCCTGACGGGAGGAAGGCCACTGTGCGTGTTCTTAGGGGTTGTGTCTTGTCTTAGCTTCTTGTTACCGTGCTGCTCTGCTTCCTGCCTGTCATTTTTGAAGAACCTTGTCTGTCAGAGGCTCCTGCTACAGTGTTGTTCTGCCCAAGCACATGCACCAAGCACCTCTGATCCCTTGGAAACTGAGCAAGTAAAAATCTTTCTTCAAAAGTTATTATTAATTTATGCCAGGCATGGTGGTCTTTAATCCAAGTACTTGGGGCTGGGAGACAGAGGCGGGAAGATCTATGAGTTTGAAGCCAACCTGGTCCACATAGTGAGTACCAGGTCAGCCAGAGCTACATAGTGAGAGCCTATCTCAGACCCCACCCTCCCAAAGGGGTGTGTGTTTGTGTGTGTGTGTGTGTGTGTGTGTGTGTGTGTGTGTGAGAGAGAGAGAGAGAGAGAGAGAGAGAGAGAGAGAGACTGTGTGTTTGTGTGTACATGTCACTCTCTGATATGTGTGTGTAAGTGAGTACATGCATGCTACTTTGAGTTTTCTCCTTTTACTGTAGGTTCAGGAATTAACACAGGCTGTCAGTCTTAACCCACTGAGCTATTTTGCTAGCCCAGTAATTCCTTCTTTTAATTTGCTGCTAGGTAGCTTATACCTGGGAAAAGTGATAGAAGGGTTTACTCAGAATACAAAAATTAATTTTTTATGAGGCAAGGTCTTATGTATCCCAGGCTCGCCTGGAACTCATTAGCCAAGGATGGCTTCATTCGTCACCTTCCACGTGCTGGATGCACAGGTCTGGCTAATGAGCTGGGGATGTGACCAAGGCTTCATGTGTGGTAGGCAAGCATGCTGTCAGCTGAGCTCCATCCTCAGACTGTTATTTATTAAGATTCATTTTTACTTGTGTGTGTGTGTGTGTGTGTTTTGTGTATACATAGGTCAAAGCATTTCCTTTCATTTCCCTCTGGCCTCAGCGTGCACACCTGCATTTATATACAGCCACATACACAGTCTCGTGCCACACCACCTCCACTGGCTGTCTTACTTGTTAGTTGGTTGTGGTAAGTGGGTTTAGTGGGTGTATTGTATAACATGGTGTGTTGAGACCTGTATTTCCAGCATGCAGTTCTGTTGTGTGAGCTGTTGGTTTTTGTGTTGTACGGGAGCTGGTCTGTGGGTTTTGTACTCCTTGTGAGTCGAGTCCCAGCAGCAAGTGCTTTTGAAAGTTCATTAGAGAAATGAGCTCCCTGCTTGTAGCCATCACCCTGGAATGAGGATTTTCAAGTAGGTTGAAGGTTGTCTCCTGAACAGCCATGGGCATAATGCTTCCCTGGTCAGGGAAGCTCAGGACATGGTGCCAGCTTAAGAGTGTGCTTTTATTTGAGTACAAAGAGAGCCCTCCACCTCACCTGTCACACTCTTCACTAAATGCATTGAGGGTGTCTTTTTAATTAAAAATTTTAATTTTTTAAAAAATATTTTTGTGTAAGTGTTTTGCTTACCTGTGTGTCTGTGCACCATGTGCATGCAGTGATCTCAGAGTCCAGATGAGTGTCACATGTCACATTTCTGGACTTGGAATTACAGATGGCTGTGAGATGCCATGGGGTACTAGGCATCAAACCTGGAACCTTCTGAAGAGTAGAAAATACTGTTAACCTCTAAGCTATCTCTGGCCTCTGCATTGAATAGTTTATTGTATTTTTTAATGGTGCCGAACATGGAGTCCTCTGCCTCAGGAATATTAGGCAAGTGTTCTGCCAGTAAGCTCCACCTCTAAGCCTAGTCTGTTCTTGTTTGACAGGGTCTCACTATTTCGCTCCTGCTGGCCTCAGAGTCAGTCTTTGCTCCTCAGTCTCCATGTACAACTTGTATTTGTAATCTTTTTTTTTTAAAAAAAATATGATGTCTCTTGTAGCAGACTGGTTTTGAACTCAATATGTAGCAGAGGATGGCCTTGGATGGCTAACCCTTTTTCCTGTATGTCCTCTGAGAGCTGGGATTAGAGATGGATGCTACTATTTGTGTGGTAGCTGATTTGTGTGGTGCTGGAAGTATAAGCCAGGGTTTTGTGCATTCTTTGCAAGCAGTACTAACTGTAGTACAAACCTAGCCACTTGCATTTTAAATTAAAAAACAAAACCTTTCATTTATTTTATGTGTACAGGTATTTTGATTGTTTGTCTGTGCACCATAATCATGCCAGTGGAAGCCAGAAGAGGTCATTTGACCCTTAATCCTGGTGTTACAGAGTCAGTAGTCAGCCACTATGTGGAAGAGCTGCAAATGCTCTTAACTACTGAGCCATCTCTCCAACGCTTGTATTGTAATACTGTAAATATAAACATCATATTTCCCAAATGCCGCAGTATCATTTGGCCGAGTCAGCCATGCACACTAGTGTGATAAGGATGGTCTGTGCCTCAACTTTTCTTCAGTTTCACCGTTGATTGTGACCCATTGATATTAGTTAAATCCTTCCACGACTCTTGCATATGTATTCCACCCAGACTCCCAGGACAGAGTCCTGTGTTTGTCAGTGACAGAAACCTGAGAGAAAGATGCAAGGGTCCTCTCCAAGAAAGATGAGTTTAGGCCCATTTTTCACAAGTTTCAGTCTGTGATCTGTCTGCGCCCCATGGCTTTAGACCTTAAGTGATGACAAGCATCAAGATGCAGAAGCATGTGGTGATGGAGGTGGTGTGCCTCTTGGCAGTCAGAACAGAAAAACCACCTAAAGGGGCAAAAGGGCAAGACAGACCTTTAAAGGCAGTCCCCAGTGACCTGCTTTCTCCAACTGGGATGGTTTATACTGATTTTCTACTTGATAGTACCTAGACTTGTCTAGGAAGGGAGCCTCTGGACATAGCTGGGAGAGACCTAGATTGGGCTGATTTAGGTGGGTGGCACTCTAAGTCTACTTAGCATTTGTAATGGACTGGGTCTTGAACTGAGATGAGGAGCAGCATTATTCATTGCCTTTTCCTGACTCTGCAGTGTGACCAGCTGCTTCAGGCTCCTACCATCATGATTTCACCAAGGTAGACTACCTTAGAAGTGTGAACCAAAATAAACTCTTAGGTTACTTTGGTCAGGTTATTCTGTCACAGCAACAGAAACATTAAGATACCTATCACGTTATGAATGCATCTGATTGAATCATTGATGAGGTCACTTTCTGAGCTTGCTCTTTTTCATTAAAATACTCTTTATGAGACTAAATCAGAGAACAAAGTCTCTGCTGGACTCTTGAGAGTTGACTTCCTTTGTCAATACAGTTAATGTAAATCTCTTTACTTTAGCCTCGGGCAGACTCTTCAGACTAGGGCAAAAAGCCCCCACAGTCTTCACTAAAATACAACGAAAAGAGTCTTTAGGTCACATACTGAAATTCTTCTCCACTGAAACCTCTTGGGCTAGGTCTGCACAGTTCAAATCACTCTTAGCAACATAGTCTTCTATATCCATACTACAATGGCCCATTAAGCCCCACTTAAAGCATTCCACTGCTTTCCAAATTCAAAGTCCCCAAATCCAGATTCTTCCAAATGGAAGCACGGTCAGACCTATCACAGCAATACCCTAGTCCCTAGTACCAACTTCTGTCTTAGTTAGGGTTTTACTGCTATGAACAGATACCATGACCAAAGCAACTCTTATAAGGACAACACTTAATTGGGTTGGCTTATAGGTTCAGAGGTTCAATCCGTTATCATCAAGGTGGGAACGTGGCAGTGTCCAGACAGGCTTGGTGCAGGAGGAACTGAGAGTTCTTCGTCTTCATCTGAAGGCTGCTAGTAGAAGACTAGCTTTCTGGCAGCTAGGACTAGAGTATTAAAGCCCACGCCCACAATGACACACCTACTTCAACAAAGCCACACCTCCTAATATTGCCACTCGCTGAGCCAAGCATATACAAAGCATCACAGCTACCAGTCCTATGACCTGCCAGTTTAGTCTAAATAGAAATCCCCAAGTTCAGTAAGATACTCTCTCAAAAAATAAGAGCCGTAGAGGAAGATACCAAAACTCTACCAAACATGCCTGCACAGGTGAGTACAGCCACATACACAAGTAAATAAACGGCCGTTTATTTATTTTGCAATATGTGTAATGAGGTACGCTCATGCCGTATACTTTGAGGCCAGAGAACAGTTTAGAAATCTGGAAGTGAAACTCAGGTTAGACTTGATGACAACCACAAAACACTTCATTGGAAAGTAAGACAATGTCTCAAGTTCTATCTCCACATACACTGAAAAGGAAACAATTAACTGCTGTTGGTAGGCAGCAAAAGCAACATTTGTTTGGCCTTTCAAGGCAGGTGCCATAGTTGGCACTGTACTGCAGTCACCCACACATAACAATGTGAGTCATGTGATTTTACTGGATATCTTTCCCACTGTAAGGAAGCATGGATTAGCAAGAGACCAGAAGGACTAGATTCTAGGGATAATTGTAGTGGGCCCTTGTCCATCTGTGGAGTCTAAGTGTGATTGTTAGGACATTAGTTAGCCCAGCACCTGGGCTTCATCAGCTATGGAGAGAGCTGCGTCGGGATTTTGTGTGGGTGAGTTTGGTTGGTGGATAATGAGCTACGGGACTTCCAGAGTTCATTGAGATGCCACTACTTGTAGAACACTTGTTAGGCTGGTGTTCTACTGGATTTCTGAAATCTTAGCATTATTTGTGGGGAGAGAGCATATGCCACAATGTCATGTGGAAGTCAAAGGCCAATGTTCAGGAGTCACTTCTCTCAGTCTACCACATGGGACCTGGGGATAGGTAGGACTCAAGTCATCAGGCCTAGCAATAAGAACCTTTGCTTGCCCAGCCATCTCACTGGCTTATTTATGTGTGATGCTGGGGAGGAGCAGGAGGTGGGTAAACTAAGTCCTGGGAATTGAACCTAGGTTTGGCATGCTTGCTAGGCAAGTGCTCTAACACTGAGCTACATCCTGAGCCCTTTTTGACTTTTTGAGACAGGAGCCTACTAATTTGCCCAGGTTGGCCTTGAAGTCATTCTGTAGCCTAAACTGGCTTCTTTTTGCTTCAGCCTCCCCAGTAGCTGGGATTACAGGTCTGATGGTTTTAAAAGATAACACTTATTTAGCTGCTTTGAAGTCTTTTTGCTTCTGTCTTAAAAGTGTGGAGATTACAAAGCCTCCCCCATTATATCTCTCCCCATTATACCTGGCTTTCATGGTTTTCTTTTCTCCTCCGCCCCCCTCTCTCTCTTCTCTCTTCTCTTCTCTTCTCTTCTCTTCTCTTCTCTTCTCTTCTCTTCTCTTCTCTTCTCCTCCCCTCCCCTCCCCTCCCCTCCCCTCCCCTCCCCTCCCCTCCCCTCCCCTTCTCTCTCTCTCTCTCTCTCTTTCTTTCTTTCTTAGAGCCAGTCGTTATTTACTGCAAGATAACAATAAAATAAAAAAAAAGGAAATTTATTGAAGAAATGAAGACAGACTTGAGGAGGAGGAACTCGGCCTCTGGCTGGGCATGCGCTTTCGTGGCTGTCAGGCACTTGCTTATTGTACTCAGGGTCCTAAGTTCTGTCCCCAGCATCACAAAAAGAAGGACTTTGGCACATGCTAATTCTTAGAAGGCTTCCTGTTTGGAGGGGTGGGGTGGATAAAGAGAAGAAAAAGACAAAATTGACACCTTTTTTTTGAACACCTTTATTTAAAAAGGTAATCCATACCAAAGAGCCTGGCAGATTCTGATCTGTCCATGATCCTGTGCCAGTATGAAGAAGAAAGTGCATTTATGTATAATTCTAGTGTTGCCAATCAAGATCCTAGACCCTAGTACTTGAAATGTGCTCTGAGTTTGTGTGTGTGTGTGTGTGTGTGTGTGTGTGTGAGAGAGAGAGAGAGAGAGAGCGAGAGAGAGAGAGAGAGAGAGAGAGAGAGAGAGAGTGTTCACAGAGGTGAATGTTGGATGTCATCTGTAATCATGCTTTACAGTATTTTTTTTTAAGTTTTAGTTTTATTGTTATCTTGTTTTTGTCTGCCATGTGTGGGTACACTGGGAGGCCAGAAGAGGCCATTAGATTCCCTGGAGCTGGAGTTAACAGGTGTTATGAGTTGCTGGATGTGGATGCTGGGAATTGAACTCAGGTCCTCTGCAAGAGCAGCAAGTGCTTTTAATTGCTCAGCTATCTCTCTATTTCCCATCCGTCCTTATTTTTGAGATAGGATCTCTTGCTGAATCCAGAACTCTCTAATTTGATGAGAATGGCCAGTGAACCTCCCCAACATTGTTCAGATTTTCATGTGGGTTCTTGTGCTTGCATGACAAGCACTTTACTGACTGAACTGTCTCCCCAGTGGGGTTTTTTTTAAAATTCCTTCCTTCTTTCCTTCCTTCCTTCCTTCCTTCCTTCCTTCCTTCCTTCCTTCCTTCCTTCCTCCTTCCCTCCCTCCCTCCCTCCCTCCCTCCCTCCTTCCCTTCTTCTCTTCCTTCCTTCCCTTCTTTCTCTCTTTCCTTCTTTCTTCCTCTCTTAGGTTTTAAAGAAAATTTAAAATAGTTTTTATTATCATTATCATCATTATCATTTTATGTTTTATATGAATGGGTTTTTGCCTGCATGTATGTGTACCACTTTTATATCTGGTGTCCTCAGAGGGTGTTGCATCCCCTGGAACTGGAGTTACAGATAATATGAACTGCCATGTGGATGCTGTGAATTGAACCCAAGTCCTCTGGAAGAGCAGCCAGTGCCCTTAAGACACCTAGCCATCTCTGCTGCCCTCAGTGCCTCTTTTTTTTTTTTTTTTTTTTTTTATACCTGTCAATTCTTGTTCTAACTTCCTGGTCAGAGATGGTTATAGCCGGTGCTAGTTCTCTTTTTTGTGTTGCCATCTTGTCCCAAACCAGTTTTCAGTTTGCGCTTCCTGTGTGTGCATATGCAGGTCTCTCTCCTTGTCCACTTGATTTTTCTTGTAGTACTTATGAAGTAATATATCAGTTCTTCTTTTGTTATGATTATATTTCCCCATAGGACTTCTAGATCTTTACAGAACAGGATATTTTCTGTCCTCCCCTGATCTGCTCATGCCTACCACAGGAATAGGACTTCCTAATAATTTGCTGAAAGAATTAAAGAATAAGCCAGACCTGAAATAAACCAGTACCTCCAGTACCTCCAGTAAATGAAATAGAAGAGGTAAGATTATTTGTAATAATGTTTTTATTTTAACCCACATATTGAAAATACCATTTTAATACATAATGAAAAATTCCAGATGCATACTTTCTTTCCAGACATGTTTGACTTATGTTCATAATAAATGAGATGAGTGGTTCTAAAGGATTCAGAACCTGGGGTGTAAATTAGTAGCAGAGTGTGTGTTTAGCTTGAGGCCTTGGGTGCAGGCCAGTCACACACACAGGGCAGGGGATTCAGCCTCGTGGTATAGTTCTTGGCTCATATACCCAAAGCCCTGAATTCTATCCTCAGCACCACATAAATCAGGCATGGGGGAACACATCTGTAATCCTAGTAGTTGTAAGAAGCAGAAGGATCAGAGGTTCAAAGTCATCCTCAGCCACATGGTGAGTTCAAGGCTAGCCCTTGTATCACAGTATGAGATTCTGTCCTTAAAAGAAGAAAGAGGGAAAACAAAATAAGTGGATTCAATAGAAAAGCTATTTCAAACTTGTTTTTTGTTTCATTTTCTTTTTTTTTGCTTTTAAAGAAAGGTTGTCTTTATGTAGTTGAGGCTCTGACTTACAGTCTTCCTGCGTTGGCCTCTTAAGTGCTAGTATCATCAATGTGTACTATCAGGCCCTGTGCCAGACATACTTCAGGGTTGTCAGAAAATAGTCATGTTGATTTTTAGAAATATTTCAATTTTAGTTTTTAAAATTAAGTCATAATATGTACCTATGAAGTAGTCATTTACATATGAACTAGTGACTCCTGAATAGTGCTGCAGTGGGTCCATATCTTCTCGCCATGCTAGGGAGCAGTAGCAGTCATACAAAATCAAGCTTTTTGGACAAACTCAGCTTCATCAGTTCTCAGTTCATTTCCAAATTGGGTAATACTAGACTGGTTACTAGTGCTGCCTGAATGTGGGTGTTTCAGTGTGGGCAAGCATCTCTACTGTGTAGGATGGTTATGATAGCAGGTGAGCTTATATAGGTAAAGGTCCTAGCACAGCTTCTGACAAAAGCAGTAAAGGTCAATTGGTATTTGTACGGCTACTGTTAGTGAGTAGATGTTTGCTGGTGGGTTTCACATATATTATCTGCAGAAGAGTGAGCACTACTGTGTGATGTTTGATGACTGACGTTCGATGTTGTTGATTAATGATTGATGTGAACAGGACTCCATATAACCCTGTATTAAGAGGAATGGAGATTGCCTCTGTCCACTTAGATTCATAAGCTGTCCCGAAGTGATCTTGGCGTCAGGGAAGGGAGTGTTCAGGCACATTTCACCATCAGCATCACGGGATGGCAGCCATTGATTTGTCCCATGGTAAGTCCTTGTTGAAGCTCTGTTTCAGACTGTTTTAGGTCTCTCCTGCACAGCAAAGTCCAGTGGGTAGGACTTTAGTACTTTTGTGTGTTGATTTACAAAGAGCTGAAGTGGGCTGTATAATAGTGGTTTGTGGTTTAGGGCTCCAGTGTGTATGCTTGCAGAACAGATGTTGTATAATTGTCATGAGTTCTGTCACCAGGGGCAATATAGAGTCATATGTTTCTTTTTAAACTTTACTTTACTTTATTTATTATTGTGTGTATGCATTTGTATGAGTGTGGGTAAGTGTAGAAGTCAGAGGACTTTTTTTTTGGGGGGGGGGGTTAGTTCTCTCCTGCCATGTGAGATCCTGGGGTCAAACTCTAGACATCAAGTGTGAGCCCTTGCATTAACCAGATGTGCCATCTCACCAGCCCCAGTCAATGTTTTTTATATCTTAAGTTACTTTATCTATAAAGTGAGAATACTTTTTCTCGGTTGGCAGCACAGTTCCTAGCTTGCCCTCTGGCTCCAGGGGAGGTATAAGTGCTGTGGCATTTCTTGGTAGGAATATGTATTTATGTGGTTTGATGAGTGTACAGATGGCAGAGGAATGTCATACTGTCGTGGAGTGACTTCGTGGCATGTGGATGTGGGGATTAAGGCAGCTCTGGGATTTTATGCTTTCTTTCCTATCAGGCCTTCTTTCAAGAGAGCCTATCTACGTCTACGAAGCAAACATACAAGTAGAAGGGACAGTGACTGACAACCAGGCAAATTGTTACCAGGTAAAGAGAGAGGATATCATTCTACCAAATACAACTTTTTTAGAGTCTAGAGTTTAGACAGACTCAGTCTCTAGGGCTTCTTAAAGGAAGTGCATTCTCACTATCGGGAGGAAAGTTGAATTTCTCTGAAGAATAGCCTTGCAAATCCTTCTAGCATTTCTGTTATTGCTTATTAACGTGTTTGCTTGGCTGGGGATTGAGCCAAGGCTTTTTATCCATGCTCGGCACATGCTTTACTACTGAGCTCTATCCTCGACTTCACTAGCTAATCTTTGTTTTAGATAGAGTCTGGCTATATAGCCTAACCTTGAACTTGCTGTATAGCCCTGCCTGGTCTCAGCCTCCCTCTCCAATGTTGGGGATTACAGACATGGATCCCCATTAACTAATCTTGAGCTTCATTAATAACTGCATGTCTTTTGTTTTGTTGAGTGCTCTTACAGATGGTAAGGCAGGTGAGAGCACCCTTTTCTCAGAAGATCTATTTATCTGCTATCTGCAGTTTGCTTAGGAATATGCTGTCGTGAGGCAGTAAGAGCAGAAGAGCTCCTAGCCTGGCCGTGCTGCTGGAAAGCATGCTTATAAAGTAGTGAAGTCGTGCAACAGTAGGTCAGTGGAGAGTCGCTGTACAGAGAGAAGAGTTCCTGGGGCCACTGAGCCCTGCAGCTGCTTGAGGCTGATCTGAGAACCATGTATAGGGATTAGGTCCACCTTCCTAATGTTTCATTGAGTACCAGGAAGACTGTTATTTGGCTCAAACCTACATGTGTGTAATGGTTTAGGATTCAGTGACCTTCGATGATGTGGCTGTGGAGTTCACCCCGGATGAGTGGACTTTACTGGACCTGACTCAGAAGAATCTCTATCGAGAGGTCATGCTGGAGAACTATGAGAACTTGACTTCAGTGGGTAAGGCTGCTGGTGTCCCTCGTTACCTCTATGGGACACATACATGTTACATGCATGCTTCTTAATGTGTTAGAGACTGATCATGTTAATTAGGAATTTAGTGGAATGACAGATCAAATTGATTTTTAAATAAAACTTTTATGTGGGGGTGGAGGTCAAAGGGCTCACACCTTTAATCCCAGCACTTGAGAGGCAGAAGCAGAGGCAGGTGGACTTCTTGGGTTCATGGCCAGATTGTCTATATATCTAGGGCTATATAATGAAATCGAACTAAAAAATAGCTTTTCTAATTCATGTGTGTGTTTCTATGCATGCATGCACATGCAGAAACTATAGAAGGGCATTAGGTGTTTTCTTCTATCACTGCCTATCCCTTTGAGGCAGGCTTTCTCCCTGAACTTACAGCTCTTGTGTCTTTCAGACACTAAGTCCCAGCCATCCTACCCGAATTCCCCACAGCACTGTAGTTACAGGCACATTCTAGACCATGCTCAGCTTGTTATGTGGGTCGCTGAGATCCTGCCTTAGGGCCTCATGATTGTGCAGCAGACACTCTTAGCAAGCAAGCCGTCTTCCCAGCTCCGACAGATAACATTCCTGCCATAATACATAATAATTTACAGTTGTAAATCTTTTTTAGTTTTTCCTTTTTTTTTTCTATCCTCTCTCCCTTTCTTTAAAAAAAATCTTTTTATTTTTTTAGATTAAAATACAATTAGACCATTTTGCTATTCCCTTTCCTCCCCCTATACCTCTTCCTAGGTCCCCTTCTTCCCATATACTCCTTGCTCTCTTTCAAATTCATGGTCTCATTTCATTAATTGTGTGTCTGTATTCCTAAATACATAAATGCAATCTGCATAGTCCACATAGTTTTACTTGTGTGTATGCTGTCCCCTCTCCCAACATCCTTAGTTGTCTGTAGTTCTTCCTGTCGGGTTGAGCGCCCCCTTCACACATCAGCATGTCATTAGTGCCCTCCTTGCCTAGCTTCTGCTTAAGCAGTCATGTTGCTGAGATTTCTGTGTAGCTTCTGACATTACAAAGACACACAATCTCACAGCAAACTCCTTGATCCTCTGGTGTTTATAATCTTTATACCTCCTCTTCTAAAATGTTCTCTGACCCTTAGGTGTGGAGTTGTACTGTACATGTATCCATTGGGACCAGGCTCTACAACTCTGCATTTGCTTCATTGTGGTTTTCTGTAATAGCTTCTGTCTGTTACAAGGAGGTGTTTCTTTGATGAGGGATGAAGACTATACTCATCTGTGGGTGTAAAGACACATGTTCAGAATGTAGATGGATTGTGCTGGTTTAGTAAGGTGAGCACTGTAGCTTCTCCAAGATCTCCAGCACTAGGTCTAACTTCTCTCTGGTCAAGTGGCTCTTAAGGCCAATTAGAGAGCTGTTGGTTATATGTGTCAATTAGAGAGCTGTTGGTTATATGTGTCAATTAGAGAGCTGTTGGTTATATGTGTCAATTTGGTGTCCTACAGTTATTATACCATGTTGGTTGTTGTGGTTCAGAGATGCTTGGCTAGACACTTGTTTGCTTCCCTGTTTTGGAAGCTTGTATGGCACCTTCTGGTACCATGCAAGCTAGTCCTCAGGGAGGAAACATTCAGGTCAGCTCTAACTCAGGCCTACGGGCCTGTGTTGGATGTGAATGGTGTCTTCACCAATATGAATGCACCCTTCTACCTCTGTGGGATAACCAAGGGTAGCAGCAAAAGTGTGTACTATTTTTGGAATATAACATTTTCAGACATCCTTACTGTTGTTTTGCTCTCCTCCCTCCTAATTAAACTCTCCCCCCCCCCCCTTCCCATCACGGATCACTTACCCTCTGTTACACTCCTCTATTACTGCCCCACTCTCCCGACTCTGGCAGTGGTCCTTTCTACGTTCCTGCCTTCTGCAGTTTCTTCAGGTTGTATACCCACATCCGAATGAAGATTTGGAGCTAAGAGCCTCAGATAAGAGACAGCATGTGTCTTTCTGGGTCTTGTACCTCACTCACTGTGATCCATCCATTTACCTGCAAACTTGATGATTTCGTTTTTGTCTTCACAGCTGACTAGTATTACATAAGTTACGTGTGCCGCATTTTCACTGTGCGTTTGTCGGTTGAAGGACATTTAGGGTTGTTTCCAGTTCCCAGCTATTGTGCTATAGAGCAGTAGTGAACACGGTTGAGCGGGTATCTGTGGAGTAGGATTTCAAGTCCTTTAGGCTTGTGCCAAGGAGTGGGATAGCTGGGTCATAGGGGAGATTTACTTTAGCTTTCTGAGAGTTCTCTACACTGATTTCCATAGTGACTGCAGCCATTTGCAATTCTGTGAACAGTGATTGAGCGTTCCCTCTCCCCTCATGTCCTTCAGCATGTTATTGGTTATTTTGTCGATCTATATCATTTTGCGTGGGATAAGATGAAATCGCAAGGTTGTTTGATTTGCATTTTCCTCAGTTCAAAGGATGCTAAGCAGTTAAAGAAATTTTTTTTCCTGTGCATTTTGATTGCGTTTTCCCCAGCCCTAGTTCCTTCCAAATCCTCCCCAGGATGGACATTTAAAACATTCCTCAGCCATTCTTTTCTTTAGAGAACTGTGAATTTTTGTTTCTTTTCATTTTTTTCTTCTTTATTATTTTTTAAATATGCTCTATTTACATAGCTCAGGCAAGTCTTGAACTAAAACTCATAAAGATCTGCCTGCCTCTGCCTCCCAAGTGTTGGGATTAGATGTATGTGTCACCACATTTGTCTTCCTTTCCCTTTCTCCCATTTCTGTTTCACTTTTCCTTCTTTTTCTCCACTTCCCCCTTCCCCCTTCCCCTGCTCTTTCCTTTACCCTCACTGTGGCCTTCTATTTGGAAACAGAATCTTTTGTGTGTAGTCCAGGCTGGCCTCAAACTTGGAATTCTCTTGTCCTCATCTTCCCAAGTTAAGGGGTTTCGAGTTTCTTACACCACTGTGCCCAACCTAGTAGACTTGTTTTTGTCAAGAGTGCATGCCTGTTGTACTGTGCTGTGCAGTCATTGTTGGATATGAAACCCTAGGGCGGCGCCCATGCTAGGAAGATGTTCTACCCTTGAGGTACAGCCCTTCTGGGAAGTGTACATTAACTTCCATTTGGCTTTTAGGAAGTAGAACAAACCAGTCCTTTTAGGACACGGGAATGTTATCTTTTCTATGGTGCTAGAGAATGTACTGAGAGTCTTACATGTTAAGCTACATCCCTCCCTCCCTCCCTTCCCCATATTTGAATTTTATCTCATTTTGAAAGAATTACTTTGCTTTTACTTGAACTATGATTTCCTTGGCCATAGGACAGTTTGTCATGTCTTGTTTGAGCTCCTTCCACTCATTCATATTTCTGTATATGCAGGATGTCAGTTCTTCATTCCTAGTCTGACCCCCTGGTTAAAACAAGAAGAGTTTGAGGTGGCGGAAAGCGCTGTTCCTCAACGTGAGTATTCATGGAGAAATCTGTTTTGACAAGCTTGGTATTGTTTTGCAACTGTAGATTTTCTTACAATGTACTGGCCTCAGAAATTGAATCCATTTTCCTCCATGAGATATCTGGCATCTCAGATAATCTGTTGTTTCTGTGTGTTTAGGCATACCTATGCTCTTACAGCCTATGCGTTCCCTTTCTTAAACTTAGCATTTCAATATTGTTTTTCTAGAGCTTTTTGACTTTTCCTGTTGCTGTAACTGTCACAGGGTCAGTTTGTATAATTCATTACATAAAATGGTGACTCTGCTTTTCTTTTTTTTATTACAGTTTTTGTTGTTGTTCTTTTTTTGGAGGTACTAGGGCTTGGGCCTGTGAGGCAACCATTCTACCTACTGAGCAGTCTTATTGCTAAATTTTTAACAAAACCAAATTCTTAAATCTCTTTGTAAAGTTGTACTGCTGTGTAGTACACATCACCGCACGTGTGGAGGTCAGAGAACATCCTCGGAGTCATAGTCTCTTTCCACCATGTCATTGCCAAGGCTTGAGCTCAGGTTTGCAAGTTTGCTGACAAGGTGGCCTCTACCTTATTTTTAGACCAGATCTCTCAGGGAGATCTGGGGTTTACTGACCGGGCTAGGCTGGTTGAACAGTGAGCCTCAGGGAATCTGTCTGACCCGTCTCTCCAGCACTGGGATTATGAGTATGTGCCGCCATGCTGGGCATTTTAAAGTGGGTTACAGGGTTCAAGCTCACGTCCTAATGATTTACCAACTAGCCATCTCCATGTACTGCTTTTTCTTGTTTGTTTTTGTTAGTATAATTGAAACAGAGTCTTAGAATTATATAGCCCCGGCTACTCTACTCAGCCTCTTATGTATTAAGGTCATAGTTGTGTACCGTTATGTCTGCCTGTCTGTATTTTCTTACCTTTTGGTTTTTAGCCTTAGCGATTAATGGCTGAGGCAACTTTCTAGCATTCATTTATTTTTTAGTGTGTTTAATTTGAAAAGAAGGACAAATGACCCTCACTCTAACTCCTGTACATACCATTCATTTTCTGAACTTATGTTTTTTTTTTTTTTTTCCTTTTTAACTTAAGAATTGGAACTACAACCTACAATTGATGATTCAGAGCTTGAGAATTATTTTAGGATGCAAAGTTCCAGTGCAACAGAAGTGGTAAGATCAGCATGTACTTTCTGTTTCCTGCTCAAGGAGGGGGTGCTTTGTAGTAAACCATAAGAAAGAGGGATTTGAGATGAGTAGGACGCACCTGAGAAGAATTGATGTTTCTGAAGAACTATCTGGAATATCATGAATTGGGGGAGTCCCCACATATGTCATAAAGATTTTGTCTCATAGTTCCCACAAATATGTATTTCCACATAGGCAATTAGACGTGCAAGCTTTAAGCAGTTTTATGGAACCACTTTTTTTTTTTTTTTAAGTCATCGATTTTGGCAAAGGGATCTATCATTCAGTTTAGGAAAACTAGGGGTCAGGAAATTGCATGGAAAAGAAACTGTAAAGTTCATTATGAATATCAAACTGTTTTTGTCTTCAGGTGGGTGATTCATCCCTTCATGAACAATCAGGAAACCACAATGAAGGGGACCTATGTGACTCTAAGCCATGTGGAAATGTGTTGGGTGAACAATTATGCCTTAACACAGAGGTGAGCATGCAAAGTCAAGGTCAAGGATACAGTTCTGAGTGTAACTGGTATGGGAAAGACATTCTTTCTTTGCTCAAGGAAACCTCTACTGGACAAAACGTTTCTGAGCTTAATCAGTGTGGAAAACTCTTCAGTCTGACTCCAAACATCATGTACCCGAACACTAGCACAAATGAGAAGCCCTTTGAATGCACAGACTGTGAGACAGCCTTTTTTAATCAGTCTTACTTTCAGCCAGATATGAGGCCTCACAATGGAGGAGAACCCTATGACTGGAATAAATATGGGAATGGTTTTATTCATCCTACAAGCCTTGCTATGCATCTTCCAATTCTCAATGCAAGAAACCCCTACAAATTTGAGGAATGTGGAAAAGACTTTCAGTATTTTGCATGCCTTAATAATCCCATGGGAATGTGCACTGGAGAAAAATTCTGTGACTGCAAGGAATGTTGGAAAGCCTTCACGGTTTCCTCACACCTAACTCAATATGTATCAATTCATACTGAAGAAAAATCCAAAGTATGTAAGATATGTGGGAAGTCCTTTGCTAATTATTCTCGACTTTCTGCACATGTAAAAACTCATAATGAAGAAAAGCCCTTTGTATGTAAGGAGTGTGGAAAGGCCTTTAAAAATATGTCATACCTTAATGATCACGTTAGAATTCACACTGGAATAAAATCATACAAATGTATGGAATGTGGGAAAGCCTTCCTTCGATGGTCAGGCCTTACTGAACACATAAGAGTTCACACTGGGGAAAAGCCTTACGAATGTAAGGAATGTGGAAAAACCTTTTCTAGATCTACTCAGCTTACTGAACACATAAGAACACACACTGGAATCAAACCTTATGAATGTAAGGAATGTGGGAAAGCCTTCACTCAGTACTCGGGCCTTGCCACACATGTACGAATTCATAGTGGAGAAAAGCCCTTTGCATGTAAGGAATGTGGGAAGGCCTTTACCAGGACCTCAGGCCTGATTCATCATGTGAGAACTCACACAGGAGAGAAGCCTTTTGAATGTGTTCATTGTGGGAAAACCTTCATTACTTCCTCCCATCGCACTAAACATCTGAAAATTCACAGTGGCGAAAAGCCCTTTGTGTGTAACATATGTGGGAAAGCATTTATATATTCCACATCCCTTAACATTCACATGCGAACCCATACTGGAGAGAAGCCCTATATCTGTAAGCAGTGTGGGAAAGCCTTCGCTGTGTACTCGAGACTAAGGAAACATAGCAGAGTTCACACTGAGGAGAAGCCCTTTCAGTGTGAGGGTATGGGTGTTGCTATTTAGCCCATCTGTTGCCACCTTTAAATATTGACAGTGACACCAAAGATCATCAGATTAGTCTTAACTGCTTTGTGTGGGTTATAGTGACTCACACTGGCCTTAGACACCATCCTAATTTTATGAACTAGGATATTTAGGTGCCCCCTCAAACTTTTCTTCTTTTGGGTAGTGCTGAGGATTGACCTAGAACATCACACATACTAGGCAAGCACTCAATCACTGAGCTACCCTGGCTTTTCCAGTTACCCTGGAACCTTTTCATGGATATATGAGTCTGAGCATCTGTGGGACAGGTGAGGCCAGTATACAAGGTGGCTTCATTCTGATGCTTGACTCTTCGTGATCCTAACATTTCTAAATGCTATGAAATAAAACAGATTTGATCCTTTTGTTGGCTGCCAGTTTGGCTTGTTAATGTGAAAATCACCACAAGCCAAGATAAAATATAGGACACAGGTGGATTGTGGAAAGACACTCCTCGGCAACTACTCTGACCCCACTGATTCTGATGAGCACACCAAGAAATAGTTCCTGTCTGTTCTTAATAGCTAGTCTCTTTACAGATGTTAACCCTGTGATCCCTTATAAAATTAAAAAAGTCAGTTCTGTCCTATCTTTTGGATCCATTTTGGATTGAAGTGACAGTAATTTTGTCCGTATTCCTCAGTTTGGTTGAGATTGATGATCTGAGGATAGAACTGAGGTCTTGTGGATGCTAGGCAAGTACTCTGCCACTAAGCTACATTCCTAGCTGGCTTGTCTCTTTAGTACAGATTTCTCAGTTATTGTAATATGGTTAGACTGAGAGTTTTTTAAGGTACAGTTATCTTTTGTTTAACAATTTCTTCTTAGCTTCCATGTTCTCCCCTTTCATATTTTACTAAAAGCACTCAGGAGGAACCAAGTTGCTCCTTTTGAACACTTTAATTACAGATAAATTTCTGATTTTATTACTCTCAAGTTCTAACTTCCACACAAAATGCTAGACTACAGATCTGCTTGGTTCAAGATCACTACATATCACTGATTGGTTTCTCTTCATGTTCTAATAACATGTTTCTCCTTCCTAACTAAGGGAGTCCTCACCAGAACAGCCTCTACCTGTCACTCAGTTTCAAGGCTACTTGCATGTGTTTAAGTGTGTGATTTTTTTTTTTTTTTTTTTTTTAACTGCACTGCCACAGTACCACAAAACACTATAGCTAGCACTGGCAAAATAGCTCAGAAGGTAAAGGTGCTTGTGAGCAGGAACTGAATTTGATCCCAGGGACCCACATGGTCAGAGAGCATGGACTGCTACACAATTAGCCTCTTCTTTTCCATGCATACCACACTTGCACACACATTTATACATCATAAATATAACACAAAACAGCATAAACCAAGTTGCTTTAAAAGTTCCATTAAAAGAAACAAAATTTTAGGCTAGCATAGTATTGGGTTTTATTGCGGCATTTTCATATCTATAGATCATTGTACTTCTCATTAGCTTACCACTTTTAGATAAAATTTTAGGGCTGCGGGTTTTGCTCAGTGGTAATAGTCCTTGCCTAGCATATGAATAGCTAGTTTTTATCTCCAGCAGTGGACAGATCATATACAGCAATTTATTTTCTCACACAAGACTAACAGCATGGGAGCTAGTGAGAAGGTTCAGAGGGCAAAGCTCTTGCCCTGCAAACATGAGGACCAGAGTTTGGTTTCTCAGAACCCATCTAAATGCCAGGTGGCCATGGAGGCTGCCTGTAATCCCAGTGTTTGGGAAGTAAGATGGGAATCCTCAGGCCATTTGGGTAGTTAGATTACTTGAATCCACGAGCTTTGGGTTCAGCAAGAGACCCTGCTTCAGTAAATAAAATGGAAAGTGACTGGGGAAACCTGACATTACCATCTGGATTCCACATGCCACATGCAAATGTGGAAGCACCAACATGCACATGCACACACATGAAAACAAAGTAACAGCATGTTTGGCTTCTGGAGTAGAGTCTTCCTGGCATGCAGTTGCTTTCATATGACAAAGCCTGAAAATGAGGGTTTTTTTTTTTTTTTTTTTTTTTTTTTTCCTCTTCTGATAAAAATTGCAGTGTTGTGGGATGAGATTTCTACTCATTGTCCTGGACTATCAAATGAAATTCTACAGACCCTATCTGAACAATCATGCTGAGGTTTAGATTTAACATGAATTTGAGAGGGTCATAGATTCTTTTGGTTTCCCAGACAGGTAATCATATTTGTAGATAATGATGGTATATTTTTTTTCTATTTTAGTTGTTTTCCTTACATAAATTAGTATGATGTCCAGCACACTAGTGAAAGTAGTAAAAGCATATTTTTCTTTAGAATTATAATGAGGTATGCTCTCCATTATACTGATTTGCTTATTAGGATAGAGGGTTTTTTTATTATCTGGATTTTGCATAATGGTTTTATAGTATTTCTTTATTTGTGAGGCAAAATTCCTCTTGGATTCATGAATTGCTTTCCCTGTATCCTCTGAGATGACCATAGTCATTTGCTGGTAGCACTCAAGTACCTAGGATTTCATTGTTCCATAATAATAAATACTGGAATGATTAAAATGACTCTAAGTAAAGGCAGTCATTTATTAATGATTATATATTAGTTGTCCGATGTTAACTTTAAATATTAAGGTTCATTTTTGTTTTGTGTGATTGCTGAGGATCAAGCACTCTGCCACTGAGCTACACTCGTGAGCCCAATGGATCCTTTGCTACTTAGTATTGATTATATTTACTCACATAAAGATTATCATAGATATTCTTGAGTAACATTGGCATATGATTTTTCCTTCTATGTAAGAAGAAATGGGGTAGGGATAAGAAGAGTGCCTGTTCAGCAGTGCACTAGACTGTGGTTTCAATCCTCAGCACCACCAGAACAGCCAGATTTTAAAATGCATTGACTGGTTTTCTAGCTGTAGCTTAGAACAGTGTCATATACTGCAGTGAATGTATTTCTCTCCTTTCCTAAATTCTAAACCTGTTCAGTTATATTGATCTAGAGTAATTGATACTGTTTAGGTGCCCGTTTTCTAATACCTTAAACTGTTCAATATCTTTTATGTTAATAGGACACCTAAGATTTATAATATCATTTAAAACTTTTGAGTATATTTTTCTAGGCATGGTTTCATTTTCACATATGAAACAAATTTATTTTCTTGTATTCCTGATGTTTCTTGGTTGTATAATTAATTTACTTTGGGTCTGCCTTGTATTCTGCAGTGATTTCTTCTTGTATTTAAATTGAGTTAATCTTCAGTCAGTATTCTTTTGGAGAGTATTTTTCTCAAACTACAGCATAATGCCTCACACCGTAATCTTAGGGATTGGGAAGCCAAGGCAGGAGGGTCACAGATTTAAGGGTAGCCTGAGACTGGGATACTTTGTGAGATACTTAACAAGACAAAACTAAAAAATAAGACAAGACAAATGTACCCAAAGGAGTACCTGGGTCCCAGTAAATAATTTGGGAGGGAAAAAAATTTGTCTTGAAATATTTCAACTTTCCAATATAGTTTTTATTCCATTCACTCTGACAGGTATTTACATGGCTATATATATTTTAATTTTCTTTTTGTATCCTTGGTTAAAAAAACTTTTGGGGGGTGGGTGCTAGGATTCAAACTGAGGGCTTTTACACATGCTAACCACTGACCTACAACCCAGGTGTAGACGTGTCTTTTATATATACTTTAGTTAAGAGTTTTAAAACTCTGATTACTTGAAAAATCCTGATTAACAATTCTTTTAGACCATTATGTATAATGCAATTAGTAATACAATTGGATTTTTAGCAACTTTTTTCTTCTGTATTTGTTGCATGTACCTTTTCTGTAATGATGTTTTCACTGAAATTTTACCCAATGCTTGAAATTTATGTACTCCATTTACTTTTTAGTTGCTATTCTAAAACATTAAATCCAGTTTTAAAATAAAATGTGTTAATATTGTTTCTTTCCGAATAGACTAGACAGTTTGCATACAGATTGCCATCATTAATCTCCTGAGCATCACAATTGCAGACACCCAGAAGCAAGTGCACTACTATACTGATATAGAAGAAATTCAAAGTAGCAAAATTGATGTTATAGAGGATTTGAGTTTGCTAACATATTTGCTTAAGAGACATTAAATCATACAAAGTAGGGTTTACCTGAAGGAGTACTGTTCCCCAATACCCCAAAGATAGTAGTGTGCTACTCAGGCCTATTAAAGGTGATCCTAATTCATGGTGCTAGGATGCAAAATGTCTCTTCACTAGGGCTGACCAACCACTAGTCCAGTCCCCAAAGAAACATGCTTCTGACATGCAGCTCAAGGGGGCCGAGCGGTCACAGTGGATGTTAAGCTCTGGCCTGCCATAAAGTTCCCAGTTCTAAAAAAACAAACAAAAAAACAAAAACAAACAAAAAAAAATCCCCATAATTCTGACAGCTGGGCAACATGACCCTGGGTCACATCTATTTGGCAAGGACAACACTGGTGTACTTTAATCCTGGCAATATTTTTGCTGTGTAAATCTCCCATCTGTTCAAGTAGCTAGACTTGTAGTTTCTAGTGTCTGTTTAAATTGTTCAGTCTAATGGGGGCTGGGACCTAAAAGTAAAATGCATACCTCTAAGGTGTATATAATTTGGTAAAATCTTATATTCGAGTTCAACTCTTATTTGGGTATTAGCCCCAGCTGACGATGTGCTTCAGTAAAGAGCTTTTCCTTGAGCTCTGAGTGTGCAGTGATTTTTCGCTGAGAAGTCATATTGGCATATTGTTTCTATAGCAACAGAAGTCCTTGACTGAGCAAATTCATGGCAGAGAGGGTATATGGGTCTCTTGACAGACTACCATTGCAACCTATGATAGATCGGGGCCATGAAATCTTTTAAGTTCACCAGAAGGTGATTGATTATAGCTTCTTTTCTTTTTGACTCACATTGACCAACAGATGTCAGCAAAATTCAGTCCTGAAAGTTGAAGAGGCTTCTAATAACATTACAGTTCTCAGCTACTCAACTGTTGGGTTGTTAAACTGGCTGTTCATTCATGCTATCGGGAGCATCAGTATCCAGGAGTGTAGAATCTGAGTGAGCATTTCTCCTGTGACTTCAGATGATAAAAACCAGGATTTGATCTTACTTTTTGCTTAGGACATTAAATAGAACCGGAGACTTAAGAAAACAGTTGCTTGGAAAGATGCAGATTAGGACAAGTCCAAGACCCACTCAGTAACGACTTCAGAATTCTCAGAAACCTTGAATTATTCCCATTGGCTCCTGAGCCTGGTGGAATGGGCTGAGGTAGGTTCAATCTGTTGAAGCAACCTACCAAAAACAATACCAACACTTGGAGAGGTCCAGATAATTACGGAAGCGAGACTCTGTTCTGTTTCCTACTGAATTAGGGTGTTCTAGAAAGCAAGGGTTCTAAGAATGCAGTGGAGGCAGGCAAAAAAGTTTCTGCTGAGCTTCCTGCGTGCTGAGTATCCACAAGAAACCTTGTGGTTAAAGGACTTACTGGTCCTGGACACCACCGATTACTTTCTGTCTCACTCGTTGCTCGGCTCACAGCCTGGATTGTAATTCTGTCTTGTCTTCGAGAACACCGTTGGCCTCCAGCTCCAGCGGTGAAGCCATTACAGCGCCTCCGCCCTCAAACTGCGGAGAAATCAGAAATCTGAGTTCAACCAACGTAGACTCTCAGCCCTGGCTCTGCAGCAAACGGAGCGCGAGCGGAAGTGACGTCATGCCCGCGACCGTCTCTTCCGGCTCTTTTCTGCACCGAAGAGTTGCAGAGTTATCTGGCCTTTGTGAGTTCTGCGGTACAAGGGCTACCTGGAGGTTGAGAGGGGAGATAAAGAACGAGAGTGCTGAGCTCTGCTCCACTTGCCACGGCGCTTCTGGGCGCGACCAGATCTGAGTCCTCTCTGGCTGTCAGTCACCAGGGTGGGAAAGTGCCCAGAGGGCGGGTCCTGGCGATGGCTGCATCTACGATGCTCCTGCTCTTCAAAAGCCGCCAAAGCAACATCTATGGAAAAAGCTGTTTTATTTTTCTCCTCAGAAAGAAATGAATTTTTGCCGGAGTAGTTGGATTGACCAGCGTCATAAACCTTGCGATTTCAGCGCCTCTGGTGAGCACTTAGTGAAAGGTGGCTTTTGGAAAAGGCTGTATTCCCTTTTTAAAAAAATTAGAAACGAATGCCTGGGATGAAAGCATAATTCTTTTGTTAGATTGTATTTTATTTAGTGTGTGCGTGTTTTATTTTGATCGTTAGTTTCAGATACAAAGACATATTTCTTAGTTGCTTAGAATGTACGTCTTTCTTGAGAGAGTATAAACGTTGGTAGACCTAAAGTTCATTCATAAAAATCTAGTGGTCAAGCCTTTGCTCACAGCACACTGTTAGGAAAAGGATTTCCATGAGTTCTTGGCTAGCCTGGTGTATAAAATGAGTTCCAGGCCAACCAGTTGCTGCATGGGGAAATAATGTATTAAAAAAATAAGTAAAAACCCAACAAACAGTAATAATGAGTTGTTTTCCACATCCAAAGTTCCTAGGCTTGTGTTTGTTTCCTCATCCCTTTTATCTCCCTGTGCTAGTGATCAAATTCAGGGCCTTGTGCATGCTACACATATTTTTCTCTTAGTTCTTAGGCCTGTTCATCACTAAACTGCTTGGAGCTCACAGAAGAAAGGTGGAAAGCTAGAGTATTAAAAATCATAGAATTAACTATTAAGATTGAAACCTTAGTGTTCTCTCCCCAACAATCCCCTTCATTTCTCTTTTAAAAAAATCTTAGATGTATGTACGCTATAGCATATTTGGTGGTGCAGTATCTGTTGTGGTACAGTTACCTCATGCAGCAATCTGTCTCTACTCTTTGCCCAGCAGATAAATATATTGTATGTGAATTGTTTGCTAAGTTGTAAACTGAAAATAGTGGGCGACGTAGTGGCATATAGCAGTAATCTCAGGGACTGGAGCAGTAGGAACATGATTTTCTTTTTAAGATTTATATGTTTTATATATGTGACTACACTGTCACTGTTTTCAGACACACCAGAAGAGGTCATAGATCTCATTATAGAGGTTGTGATCCACCATGTGGTTGCTGAGAATTGAACTCAGGACCTCTGGAAGAGCAGCCAGTGCTCTTAACCACTGAGCCATCTCTCCAGTCCCAGAACATGATGTCTATACCAGGATAGTTACATAGTTTCAGGCCAGTCCAGTCTGCATAGTTGTACCCCTCTCTCTCAATAAACAATAATAGATACAACACTTGACTGTTAAATACTTGGTAATGTATCATCTAGATTAGGACATTGTCTTAATGAAAGCAAAATATTATTAGATTCAATCAAGAAAATCAAAGAGTAGAGTTATTTGGGTATGCAACTCAGTTGGTAGAGTGTTTTCCTAGTCTGCACAGAATGTACAAGGCTCTGGGCTCAATCTACAGACTGGAAAAAAAAAATCACACAGCAAAGATGAAATCATTAACTCAAGGCCAATGCCCCACAGCTGAGCTACTGGCCAACCCAGTTAATGATTTCAAAGTGACCCCCATTCAAGAACTTGAAGTACAATGCACTGTAATAGATTGTGAGCTTATATCAGTCTTTACATTTTCATTTATGCTTTTTGAAATAGATTTTTACTGTGTAGTTCTAGATGTCCTGGAATCCAGTATGTAACTCATGCTTTCTCTTGCTCCTGCCTCATGACTCCTGAGATTTATATATTTCTTTATGTCTGTATTTTAATGTAAATAATACAAAATGAGTATGTGATAAATTTTTGGCATGTGTAAGAAAATAATAAAATGAAGTTCTATATTTTGATCTAATTCAAAATCCAAAATTTATATAATTGATTTTCATGTATCAGATTCATAGATAGTACCTTGCAGTGTATTACTGTATATCAGTATTAGGGTTCCAAAATCAAAGCCCCCATGTACAAAATTGAATATTGCTACTAATTGTATTCAGTCAACAACTGGTATGTAGTTTTACTTATATATTGGCTAATGTATTCCTTTTACTTAGTGCCTGTTTCTTTTTATTTATTATTATTGTATGATGTGTGTGTGTGTGTGTGTGTGTGTACAGAGGTCAGAGGACAACTTGATAGAGTTGGTTTCCTCCTTCCATCTTGATGTGGATTCCGGGAATTGAACTCATGCCGTCAGGCTTTCGTGGCAAGCATGATACTCATTGAGTGTTTGAGCAGCCCCTCTGTGCCTATTTTAACAGCTTGTTAGCTGTAGTGTGCCTCAGTCATTCGGCATGGACACAGTATACTCTTCCAGGCTGCCTTTGAAGTACCTCAGCAACTTTGTCATCACAGACAGCATCTCAACCATATATACTTTTCTTTTGGATCACAAGTATGACATTGATAGCATCTTCCAGGATTTTCATTCGGCACACTTTATTCTTACGTGTGTGTGTGTGTGTGTGTGTGTGTGTGTGTGTGTATAGAAGTACCAAGGCATTTATGGAAATCAGTTATCTGTTAGAAACCTCTGGATTTCCAGAGATAGAACTCAGTCTTTTAGGCTTGGTAGCAAGTACCTTTCCCATTTGGTAAACCATCTCACTGGCCCTGGCAGACTTTTTAAAATTTTAATTTATTTATTTTATTTATTCACTTTTCATCCCACTCACTGCCCTCCCTCCTGGTTACCTCCTCCCACAATCCTTTCCATTCCCCCCCTTCCCTTTTCCTCTGAGCAGGTGGCAGCTCCTCTGGTACTTTAAGTCTCTGCGAGGCTAGGTGCATCGTCTCCCACTTGCCTCCTGGACAAGGCAGCCCAGCTAGAAGAACATATAAGCAACAGCTTTCGGAATAGCCCCAGTTCCAGTTGTTTGGGACCCATATGAAGACCAAGCTGCACATCTGTTACGTATGTGCAGGGAGGCCTAGTTCTAGCATGTGTATGCTCTTGGGATGGTGGTTCAGTCTCTGAGAGAACCAAGGGTCCAGGTTAGTTGACTCTTTTGGTCTTCCTGTGGAGTTCCTATCCCCTTTGAGGCCCAGATACTTATTAATGACAGAAAAAAATGCAGTGTCACTCACTTATCCTTTATTTTTTAATTATGCTTAGGGGGGTGGGTTGAGATCAGGGGCAACTTAGGAGTGTTGGTTCTGTCCTTCCACCCCGAAGGACTCTGCAATTAAACAGCACTCACTAGGCTTCGTAGCGAATACCTTTATCTACTGAGCCATCTTGCTGGCCTTACTTTTTTATTTCTGGTGGGAATACATCCTTTATTTTAAATTTTTACTGACAAATTGCCACTGACGGCTAATCTTGTTAGTGCCCTGTGATAATCCTTCACTGTGGAGGGTTTTCAGTATTTCTCATGCTTTGTGGAGTATCTGCCCGAGATGCTTTTGTTGCTTTATTCTTCTGATGGAAGAGATTGCCCTTCTCAGTTTTGGGCCATACATCAAGCATCCGAAAACAGATGGTCACAAATGCAGACTCCATACCCACCTGCCCGTGATATTTCAGGTCATGAATATCCCATTTTAGCAGGATAAAGGATGCTTCCAGCAGTATAAATAAGACAACGTGGCTGCTAATGAAGTCTAAAGCTTGGGCAGTCTCCCAGGTAGCTTATCTAACTTAACCCAACTGCAGCCCACCAGATGGCTGGCTCTGTACCTCTGCTCTGGTCTGGTCATTGTCCCCTCCATATCCACTCTGTTCTTTTCCATGTCCATTCTCATTGACTGCCTTCTCTCTGGGACATTCTGTCTGCCTGAAAGTTCCACTCCCTATTTTCTGCCCAGCTCCTGGCCCTCAGATCTTTGTTATAACCAATCAGCTGCAAGACAACCTCTGATACATTTCCAGATTGCCTTTAGACAGGTGTGGAATAACAAATATTTACAAAATAGAAAACAGGGCAATGGGCCATAGAAATGACAATACCAAAATCCTGTCGGCACATAGCTCTCTGTTGGTACAGAATTCAATTGAAAATACAGAGACGCACTTTCGCACAATGTGAAGAAAGCTTACTCAGACATGCCATAAACCTGGCGTGGATATTAAGGCCCAAGCCAGTGTTGAATCAGTTCTAGGCCCTCTGATGACTTACAGCTACAGGAACAATGTAGGCCCTGGTCGCAGGTGGAGGTGTCTCAGACTCTCAGGCTTTCTAAGGTGCTCCTCCGGTTTGGTGTGTGAATAGCAATTCAAGTTTGTCTGCTGTGGGCGGATACTTCTGCACCATGAAAATGTGATGCAGCTAGGTGCACTGCTGCTGCTTTCGTACCTTAGTCTTAATTTCCTTAAAAAAGGGTAAGTGTAGGGACTAGCACATTTGTTCAAACTTTACATTGTTCATAGCATTAAATGCTGTGGTCAACCAGCTGTCCCATTATCACATGTGTTTGAAACTACTGAACTTTTGGTAAGCATGTTCTCCTTTGTTAACTCTAATGTCATATCAGTTTTGTTTTGAGACAGGACTCAGGCTGGCCTTGAACTCCCTGTGTAGCTGAGAATGACCTTGTGCTCATGGACTTGCTGTCCCCACCTCCTGAGTGCTGGGATTTCAGGTCTGTATCACCTGTCTGCACCTCACTCATCACCACATTCTGTGAGTACCCATCCCCTTTATAATAGCATCTTTGGCTTCAGCTGGGGCCCTAGTCAGCAGCATGTCCATTTCTCTTTGCTCACCTTCCCATGTTTTCTGTATTGAAACTATTCCCAGTGTACAGTGTTCACCTGAGTTCCTTTCTCACTTGGTACCTCCCTCCATCGTCAGGCTGCCGAGGGAAATGAACAGGATCACGGTCCCCTTTCACCAGGAGAGACTTTTTAAAATAAATGCATTTTAAAATCATTAAATTATTTGTGTATATATGCATGCATAGTTTTGTGTGCTTAGGTACACATGTGGAACTCAGAGGTCCACATCTGTGTCCTCTGCCTATCTTCACTCTTGAGTTAGGGTTTCTCATTAAAACTGTAGCTCACCATTTCGGCTAGACTAGCTGGTCAGTATGTCTCGGACCCCACACCCCTTCCAGCGCTGCAGTTACAGGCGTGTGCTAAGTTACGGGGCGCTAGGAATCCACACCCCGAGTCTTCATGCTTACACAGCAAGTGTTTTGTCCACTGAGCCATCTCCTTGGGTCCTATGGGAGATACAGTAGATGCCTCAAACTGTAGAGCGTATAGAACTGTCCGTATAGCGTCCCCCCACAAACATAAGTATCTGTGATTTATAAATTCAGTACAGTAAGAGATGAACAGAAATAACTGAGATTATTGAATACTTTCATCAATATAAGTTAAATGGATATGGTTTCTCTCAACGTTCTGTTGTCCCATAGTTACCTTATTTCTTCTGTTCAGACTGACTGACCATGAATAGCATACTGGAATATAAATATGGGAGCAATTAGTGTATTGAGTTCTGTGTTAATAGGATGTGCCATAAACACAAAGCATCTAGTGTTGACACTCATTCAGCCTGTTTTGTCAAATCGTATCATAGGTACCATCCAACACCTAATAATTACCCTTTGAACTCAGTGGCCCATGACGTATAGTATTATAAAATTCCCCGATGGCTGTTTTCTCTTCCCTTTAGAATTTCATATAGTTACCATATTCACCTCCCTCGTCATCTTCTCCTAGACCAGTTCCCTCCTTCCTTCCTACCCAGCTTTTATGCTTCTGCTGCTTCTTCCTCCTCTTCCTTTTCTTCTTCTTTTCTAGTACAGTTTGTGCTGCGCAAACACTCCATCCACTGAATTGTAGACAGCTGATGTTCCTCTGCTAGGTTTTAGACTTTGTCTCCTTTCACCTCTGTGCTATTTTGTCTTGCTTGAGCTTGCAGAGATCTTGTCCATGTTAGCACCACCGCCGTTAGTATGTCTGGGAAACACATTCATTGAGGTCATTTCTGGCTCTCTCGACTCCCTTTTCCTTGATGATTCCTGAGCTTTGAGAAGGAAAGTATGATAGAGATGTTTCACTGGGTTGAGCACTCTGACCAGTTGTGCGTCTTTGTGTTGATTGCCATCTACTGCAGGAAGCGTCTCCAATGAAGATTTAGAGATATACTAATCTATTGGTATAGTGATGTTATTAGGAGGGTTTTTTTCTATGTCTATTTAGCAGAATAGCAGTGGTAGCTCCCCCTGGGTCTAAATCCTATCTAGCCAAGGTTTCTTGGCTCTGATCATACTAGCTATGGGTTCATGGTTTATTGGAATGGGTTCCATCTTGTGCAGAGAGCCTTAACTCCAATCAGAAAGTATTCCCATTACATTGGTGCCACTTTTGCATCAGTGAGCATATGTTTCCACGCTGCAGAGTTCACAGCTGGATAAGACTGTTGATTCCTTTTCTCCCTTTGTAGCATGTATATCATTCAGTACAATAAAAGCTAGCCAATAGGGATAAAGCTTCCAGGTTAATACCAGCTTGATTTCATGTTCTGTGGCTAACATATGTGGTGTCTTCAGCAATAGGGAATTATTCTCAAGTTCTGGAGGGTAAGCAACTGCAGTGTCCAGTCTGTAATGTTTGGAGGTCTGTGCAGCACCACTGGCCAACAAATCCAGAAGAGGTAATTCATTCCTGGCACTGAACTTTTTATGTGTTAGTCTGTGGTATCCAGTAGAGGCATTGTTGTCTGGTTATAGGGTAACTCCATTTAACTCCTTTTTTTTTTTTTTTTTTTTTTTTTTTTTTTTTTTTTTTGTAAGTATGGATTTTAGGAAGGTAGGTTTTCATATAATATTATTAAACGCCTTTAGTGCTGTCTTTCCCTCACTCCCTTTTCTGTTCTGCCCTCCTGTCCCTAATCCATCCTGTGGGATTGTTTATTTTTCTCCTTTGTGGTGTGATAGTTTTTAATTGTCAACTTTTCAACATAGGATCACCTGGAAAGAGTCTCAGAGAGGAACTGTGTAAATCAGATTTGCCTGTGAGCGTGTCCGTGGGGCATTGTCTTGATTGTTCGTTCCTATAGGAAGGCTCACCCTGTTGAGGGTGTCACCATTTCCTGGTTTTGGACTCTGAAACATATAAGACGGGAGAAAGCAAGCAAGGACCCCTTCATCTCTCTACTCTTGACTGTCAGCGTGATATAAGTAGCTGCTTAAATTCATGCCTAGGTGTCCCCTCAGTGATAGACTGTAGTTTCCAGTAGCAAGCCAAATAAATTCATTGTCCTCTTAAGTTGCTTTTGGTAAGATTACTTAGTTCATGGTTAGGCGGTGGCAGCACACCCTTTAATCCCAGCACTTGGGAGGGGGAGACGGGTGGATCTCTGTGTGTTTAAAGCAGCCTGGTCTACAGAGCGAGTTTCAAGATAACTAAAGCTACAGAGAGAAACCAAACTAAACAATACAAACAAACAAGATTGTTTAGTTCAGGGAGGTGGGTGACTCAGTGTGCAAAAACACTTGTCTTCTAAGTCGTGTAACCTGAGTTTGATCCCTGGAATTCACAGTGAAAGGAGAGAACAAATTCTTGAAAGTTGTTGCCTTACCTTAACACGTGTATGCCTATGCATACACACAAAATAGTAAATAGTTTTAAAAGTCTTCATTAAATGAATAGTAGCTTTTGTCTGCCCACAGAGGGGAGAGAGAGAGAGAGAGAGAGAGAGAGAGAGAGAGAGAGAGAGAGAGAGCCATTCCAGCTGCATCCTGCTGTCTGTATATTTCTTACAGAGAACAGACAAGAATATTCCAAAATTATGTTTTAATAACCATCATTCTCAGCACTTAACTTTGGCCAGATAGCCACAGGTACATAATTCTAGCACTGCAGAGGCTGAGAAAAGGTTGAGAAGTTCAAGGCTACTCTAGGCTATCAGGATCCTATTTTGAAAACATTGCCTTGGATTTAAAGGTGTCTTGGGTATTAATAGCAAAATGGAGTGTCTGGTTATGAGTTGGTTCCAAACCCTTGCCATAGTCTAATGGTAGTCTTCCTAGTTGTATGGATTTGGTTTTATTTTTTGTTCAGTTTTCAAGGCTGGCTTTAACCTCACTGTGTAGCCAGGAATGCCCTTGAACTGATCCTCTTGCCACCCTTCTCAGAGAGTAGGATTAGAGATGTGCTTTGTTGTATGTCATATGCTTTCCAGTTAGATTTATAAACCAGTGGGAGCTAAGTCAGACTGTTCTCATCTTTTATATCTGCATAGCTCAGGTGGCAAGTGTTAGCATTCCCAGTTGCTGTTTAAGATCCCGAGCTGTGCTAGAATAATGGCTCAGCAGGCAAAAGTACCTGCTGCTCTTCCAGAGGATCCAAGTTCAGTTTCCAGCATCCAAGTCAGACGAACAGGGATTCTAACTTCAAGGTATCTGATAGCCTCTGACACAGGCATGTAGACACTGTGTGGTGAGTGCACATGTGTGTACATACACCAAATGCGCACACACACACACAAACACATACCACACACACCACACACACAAACACATACCACACACACACACCACACACACAAACACACACACACACACAAACACATACCACACACACCACACACACAAACACATACCACACACACCACACACACAAACACACACCACACACACAAACACATACCACACACACCACACACACAAACACACACCACACACACAAACACATACCACACACACAAACACATACCACACACATAAACACATACCACACACATAAACACATACCACACACATCACACACACAAACACACACACACCACACACATATATACACACACACAGTTGACTTACCAGGAATAAAGGTGCACATTTATAATCCCAGCACTTGGGATGACCAAAAAGAGAAGTATGCCTAGTAAGATGGCTCAGCCAGTAAAGCCTCTTGGTGCTAAGCATAGCATCCTGAGGCCAATCCTGGGGCTTACGTGGGAGAAGGAGAGAAACAACTCCTACAAATTGCTCTCTGATCTCTACATGTGGGCCATGGGCACACTCACACATACATACAGTAATAACAAAACCTTTAAAAGGGCAGTGAGAGGCTCAGTGGGTAAAGCAATTGCTCTGCAAGCTTGGTCAGGATTTAGTCTCTGGAACCCACTGAAAGAGAGAACCCATTGAAAGAGAGAACTAGCTGTCTAAAGTTGTTTGCTTACTTTCTCCTGTATACCATGGCATGTGTATCTGCGTGTGCGTGCACACACACATGCACACACGCTATAATAATTAGTAATAATAAAATATAGATATATGAAGGACCAGAGAGAAGACTCAGCAGCTGAAGGTGCTTGCTTCCAAGTCTAACAGCTGGTCTTCAAGCCCTGGAACTCACAGTGAGAGGACAGAGCCTATTTCTGGAAGTTGCCCTCAACCTTGAATGTGTTTTGTCATATACCTATTTTCACAGCACTCCTCTTCCTCTTCCTCTTCCTCTTCCTCTCCCTCTCCCTCTTCCTCTTCTTCCTCCTCCCCTCCTCTTCCTCCTCTTCCTCCTCCTCTTTCTCTTCTTCCTCCCCCTCCTCCTCATCACACTTTTAGATCAGAACCACTAAATTCATGTTATTGGGGTACTAGAGAGATGGCTCAGCAGTTCTACAAGAGTAATTGTTGCTCTTGCAGAGGGTGTATGCTTTGTTCCCAGTACCCACACAGTAACAGGTGTTCTCACCCTTCCATGTAACATAGTTCCTGGAAATTGAAATTTATGTTGTGTTATGAACAGTCATTTAGTTAAATCAAGTTAATACTCAATTGTAGAATTTCAAAAGGTTCTGTAATTGTCATGGTGGGAATACAGGTATTCCAAAGAGAAGCCAATGCCCCCTTTTTTTTGGCAGTCAGACTACTGAAAGCACAGACTTACCTCAGTTTGTATTTCTATAAGAATCTTGTGTTGGGGAAAGGAAAAGACTGGGATCCTGGTGTCTCTCTCTCTCTCACACACACACTCTCTCTCTCCCCCCTCCCCCCCCCTCGTGTGTGTGTACGTGTGTGTGGTCTGAAACGAGTTCAGATCATGATTCAGGAGGCTGGTAACCACATACTAACCAGGACTGCTAGGCTATGTGTGCCTCTTACCCTCTAAATCTGAAGCTCATGTTGGGACTGCAGAGATAGGCTAAAAAGTGCAGGGCTCTGGCCCTTTTGGGGTTTTTGGTTTCTTTTGAGGTAAGGTCTCACCACTGTGTAGCTTGAGGCACTGCTTAAAGTATGTTCAGAGATTCCCTGCTGCCCAAATACCATTACATTTAAGAACTACCTAAGATAGGTCAGAGGTAGAACTCTTGTCTACCACATAGGAGACCCTGAGTTCTAGCTCCCACACCTGTAAAAACAGATTTAAATACCACCACCAACAAAATTCTACCTGGAAACAAAAGAATTCTTTTGGGATCATAAAGACGGCTCAGTGTTTAGGAACACTGGATCCAAGCACTTGTGTCAACCCAGATATCCAGCAAACGTGTAACTCCAGGCCTCAGGAGAATGGGATCAGAGGATGCTCAGGCTCTCAGCATAGCTGGGAAAACATGAGCCCCAGGTTCAGGGAGATCCTACCTTAGATGAACAGGTGGAGGAGAAGAGAGAAGGGCATTGGATACCTTCTGGCCTCTGTATGTGCACATACACACAAATAAAGAAGAAAATTATGATTTGCTTTTGTACATACAATCTTACCACTTGTTAAAGATGAGGGAAAGTTTGCATACTAATGAAAGAAACCCTTACAGCCCTTCAAGTCCTGCACTGCCATTTATCACTGGATGATAAATGAGGAATCACAAGTGCTCCAGGAATATACATGCTCTCCTGTTTTGTTCTGTTTTAGATTTTATGATTGTCTTCTCTGTATGTGTAGGTAGAAGGAGAAAAGGGTGCACATGTCACCTCATGAGTGGAGCTCAGAAGACAGTTTATAGAGGTAGTTCTCACCTTCCACCTTTACATGAGTCCTGGAGACCAAACTCAAGTTTTCAGGCTTTACATTATCTGGTGACAGGTACCTTTATTTGCTTAGCCATCTTGCTAACTCCCTGTTTGACAGAAGGTTTTGTTTTGTATCCCAGAGTAGCTTTGAACTCACAGCAATTCCCTAACTCAGCTCCCGTGGGCTGGCATTGTAAGTGTGCAACACCATACTTTGCTTTGACTGTAGCTCTTTTTAGGGCAGTGATGTCTACTGTGAAGGGTGGTTATAATGATTAATTGAACACACACACACACACACACACAGACACACACACACCCCTCACCTTTCCTTGCACATTGTCTGCTGCATAACATTTCTCAGTGAACCACAGTTAGTATCACTAGGACTCATGTTTCAGGGAGTCCTATGCTTAGTGATCTTCTTGTGTATTCCCTGAATATAGTTTATATATGGCAATTGACAGAAAATGACTACGTAATGTTAATTAGTAGTTGATATTACAGGAATGCTACCAGGTGTGTACAACAGGTGATAGAGTGCCCCTGTCCACTGAAATTCATCAGCTGCACTAAAGTGATGCTTGCCTCAGTGAAAGGAGTATTCATGCACACTTCAGTGTTGCAGGATGGCAGCTCCTGACTCGTCCCATGGTAAGTTCTATGGATACTGTTTCTCGGAATTCCTGAGGTTCCCCTAAAGTAGTACTGTATATAGAACAGTAGTCTGGGCCAGAATAGCTTATGTTGCCGATTCTTCTACTTTTTTTTAATTTATTCTCCTCTCATATATTATACCCTGAATACAAAAATATGGAATGAGTCAAGAATTTGCATGTCATCCTTGCACAGAGACCATGCTAATCCTCTCTGTATTGTTACAATTTTAGTATATGTGTTGCTGAAGCAAGCAGGTGATTCTTTTAAATAGTCTAAAAAGAATAGAGAGATGGCTCAGCTATTAAAAACACTTGTTCTTGCAACTCCAGTTCAGTTCCCAGCACCCAAAGAGTGCTTCACAACTACCTGTAACTCCAGTTCCAGGGGATCCAGTGCTTTCTTCTCACCTCTGCAAGCATTAGCTATACATGTGTGCACAGACATATGTGCAGGCCAAACACTAATACATGAAATTTAAAAACAAAGGGTAGTTCTTTGAGAAGATATTCAGGAAATAACAGCCCTGCACATTCTGAGTTTGCCTTGACCCCTTGCCAGTAAAAAGGGGTCAAGCATTTCATTGATTTGAAGCATTTCCAGGCAACTTGAAAGGTGCTCTAGGTTTTTTTTTTTTTTTTTTTTTTTGGTAGGTCCCCCCCCCGTGTGTGTGTGTGTGTGTGCTCATGTGTATGTGCATATGTGGTGTGTGCATGTGGAGGTCAGAGGTCCATGTTGGGAGTTTTCCTCAGTCATTCTCCACATTATTTTTTTAAGGAATGTCCTTCCTTTCTTCCTTCCTGAGAGAGAAGGGGGCAGTGAGGGAGAGCACAACTTTTAGGATTCAGTTCTCTCCTACCATGTGGTTCTTTGGTCAACAGACTTGGTAGGAAGTGCCTTTACCCATTTACTGGCCGACAGGGGTATTATAACTTCTCTGAAGTGTGTTACAAGGGGAAAAGTACAGTCTTCATTAGGAGTTTTATAATCATGACAAGTAACATTTTTGTTTTAGAACATATATATATAAATGAGTGTTGTCTGAATGTTTGTCTATGCATCCTGTGTGTGTAGAGCCCGCAGAAGCCAGAAGAGGGTGTAGGATCCCTGGGACTAGACAGTTATAATCTGCCATGTGGATGCTCAGAATTGAACCTGGGTCCTCTGGAAAAGAATCCAGTGCTCTTAGCCACTGAACCATGTCTCCATCCCCCAACATTTCTCTTTTTTGGGATAGGGCTCTATGTAGCCCATGGTGGCCTCGAATTTGCTAGGTAACAGTTGGTAGCTTTGGAGTTCTGATCCTCTTTCTTCCACCTCTTGAGCTGGGATGACAGGTATGCATCATACACCCTAGGCTGATATGGATGCCGGGGCTGCATGCATGCTAAGCAAGTACTGTACTCAGCCCCAGCCCAGCCCCAGCCCTGATAAAGTAACATTTTCAGAGCATATGCTTTCTCACTTGTGAACTGAGCTTGTTATTAATCAATAGTTATCCTAATAAGCAGTATACCTTGCCATTCTTCTTTCAGGTTGTAGATGGGGCAGGACTGCTCTAGCATTCTGTGGCAAGTGGGGTGGGAAAGAGCATGCAGATGTGTGAGAGAGAGAGGCAGGGAACAAGAGGGAGAGAGGAAGGGGAGACATCGACTGAGAGACACAGAACAAGAAAGAGAACAGGAGGGAAGGAGAGATCAGCATGGAGTTAGATTGATTACATAAGGCTTTTGTAGTAGGCCAGAATGACTTCTGTGTTTTTGAATGAGAATTCTGGACAACTGAGTATTCATACCTTTCTCTTTTTCCATAAGATCCTTCAGAGGACCCAGTCTGCCTTCACGAAGAAAACATATCAGCAGAAATGATGTTGGTTGATTGCCTGACAGATTATCAGGTAAAACACACACACCCCACATACACACTCAAAATGTCCTACTTTAGACAATTTCCTTTGGATAAACTTATCTCTAGAGCTGTTTAATGCAAACAGAGCCTCACTCAAAGATCTAGATCCCTGTCCCCTAGGTTTCCTGGGAGACAGAGCCCTCTTTTAGTTTGCTTTTTGTTGCTATGATAAACACCATTGCAATCTGGAGGGTAGAAAGGGTTCCTTCCAGCTTACCGTTTTCAGATCATAATCCATCACTGAGGGAAGCCAAGACAGGAACTGAAGCAGAGACTAACAGTAGAATCTATTTACTGCCTTGTGCCCCTGGCTAGCTCAGCTACCTTTCTTATCCATCCCAGGCTCATCCCAGGATGGTACTACCCATAGTAGGCTAGGTCTTCCTTCATCAATCAGAAATCAAGAAAATGCCTGCAGGCCATTCCGATGGAGGTAGTTCCTCAGTTGAGATTCCCTCTTCTCAGATTCTAGGTTTGTGTCAAGTCAACAATAGTGATGACAAAACATTTCCTGTTAAGTGACTTTGAAACTTACAGTTAATTCTGATTTTCCAGTAATAACCTGGTTTTACACTCCTGATGTCAACTCTTCTTCTCTTATTACATTTGTGTTTTCTTGTGTGTGTGTCTATATGTGCAAGCACTCATGTGCACATACAAACATGCATGTACACCCATGCACACATGCCCACGAAGATGGAAGTGCTTATATGAGTGCATGCACATTGTGTGTGGATTCAGAGAACAGTTTTCAGGAGTCATCTCTCTCCTTGCGTCATATGTGTCTGAGGCTCACACTCAGGTGGTCGGCCATCTAGCTGACCCCTGGTCAACACTGCATGTTTCTTCCTTTGTTGAGTGCTCTGGCAGATGACAAGGTGGATGACCGTGTCCTTTTCCACAGGCATTTATTCATGCATGCTTGTTCATCATATCTTTTGGAAGCACTGTTGAGTGTGCTTTCTTGCTGTATCAGTTGCTGTTGAGCAGTGGCATGTGACTTGAGGAAACCAAGAGTGAGAGTAGGGCTGGGGATGGAGCTTAGTGATAGAGTCCTGCCTAGCATGCTCAGTCAAGGTTCTGCAGTGCTAGGGAGACGGGTCAGTGGTAAAGGGCTTGTCCAAATACAAGGACCTGAGTTTGGATCCCCATCACCCATGTAAAACTTGGCATGGCTGCATATGTCTGTGATCTCAGGACTGTGGGTGGAGCGGAGTGGATTCCAGGCCTGGTCAGCTAATCTAGCTGACAGCAATTTCCAGGTTCAGTGAGAAACCCTGTCTCAGAAAAGAAGGTGAAGAATCAACTGAAGAAGAAATTCCAACATCACCCTTTGGCTTCCACATGGACTGTTGCAGTCAAGTATTCCTACCACTACACATGTACACACACACACACTCACAGACATGCACAGAGACATGCACAACACACACAGGAGTATGTGAGTTCAAAGAGGAGTTAGTAAAGCTACCTAACTCTGGTGTTAGATAATAAAAGGCCGAGGAGTTTCCTGTAGATGTAGGGTCCTGTTTCTTCATCCTCCCATGTTCATTAACAAGAGGAGTTTCCTGTAGATGTAGGGTCCTGTTTCTTCATCCTCCCATGTTCATTAACAGAGTTCTTATTTGGCTCAAACCAACATGTCTGCAATATTTCAGGAGTTAGTGAGCTTTGAGGATGTGATTGTGGATTTTACCCAAGAGGAGTGGATCTCACTGAACCCAGATCAGAGAGACCTCTACAGAGAGGTGATGCTGGAGAACTACCAGAACCTGGCCTCACTAGGTACGACTGCTGCTGTTACTGGTGGACCCTTATGGACTGACTGTTTTAGGGGTGGTGATAGCAATTCTGAATAAGACAGTTCCATCCCTAACTTCATGTTGTTGTGTTTTTAGATGGGGAATCTCAGTGTAGCCCTCATTAGCCTAGAATTTGAAATGTAAAACAGGCTGACCTCAAGCTCACAGAAATTACCCTTGCTACTGCCTTCTGAATGCTGAATATGTTTTATTTTATCAGGGTGTTTTTTTAAAAGTCCAAGGTTCTTCATATATTTTTTTTGCTGGGTGTGGTGGCACATGCCTTTAGTCCCAGCACTAAGGAGGCAGAGGCAGGCATATCTCCGAGTTTGAGGCCAGCCAGGGCTACCCAGAGAAACCCTGTCTCAAAAACTACCTTCCACCTCCCAAAGGAAAGTATATATTTTTCCTCTCCACATTTGATAGGCTAAATCAGAAACTGTGAAATCGTTTATCATTTCTATGTCAATAAGTTCTCTTGGAGTTTGAGAGATGGCTCAGTGGTTAAGAGACCTTCTTTACAACTCTTAGAATGACCTGGATTGAAGATTCCAGCACTTATGTAAAAAGCCAGGTGTGGTCTTGCATGCATGTGTAACCCTAGTGTGGAATTGAGGGGAGGGTGGAAATGATGATCTTGGAGGCTTTCTGCCTGCCGGCCTAACTAGCAAAATATCAGCCAAGGTTCCAGGAGAGACTGCCATAGAGAAGACAGAGCGTGATAGAGAATGGTACCCAGTACCCTCGTTTGTCTTTTGCATGTGGACATAGGGATGCACACTTGTACACACGTGTGTGTATATACCACATATGAATAATCCACACAAATACATACACACACATACATATATTTAATTTAAAAGGGGGTTGGGGAGCTGGATTAGCTGTCTCTTGAACTCTGAGAGAAATTATTGATAGAGAAATGATATAAGATTTTACATTGAGGTTTCTGATTTAGCCTATCAAATGTGAAGACTCATACTTTCTTTTGGGAGGTGCGAGGCAGCTGGTTACGGCTTAAGCATGAGGACCTGAATTAGATCCTCATCTCTCAGGGATTGTTAATCAGTACACACACAGAAGCAAATCCACATACATCAGCACATGTACCCACACACAAAATAAGAAGTAAATTAGGAAGTTTAATTATCTTCATGACTGTGATGAATAATGCGTTATATGAACCAGTCGTAGTTAATTCCCCTAGAGGAACAAAGATCTCTTTGTTGCAGTTCTCTTACTTCCTGTTTAAATAAAAGTAAAGTCCTGGGTTGAGATATGACTCAGTGGTTGAGCACCTGTCTGTCACGTGCAAGGCCTCGGGTGCAATCCCCAGTCTTATAGAAAGAAAAGTCTAGTTCTTTGTAATGTATATATGACTAAATTAACTAGGGTCTTAGACTCTAGAACAAACTAAACTTCTGAGGCATGGACAAGTGGTACTCGCACTATCAGTCCTTTGAAAATAATTTCTCTGTTACCATCACGGCTCTAGTTCTTGGCTAGGTGTGGTGGCACACTCTGCCACCACACACCTGGAAGGCTGAAAGAGGAAGATTTCTGTGAGCTTGAAGCCAGCCCAAGCTAGATAGTCCCACTTGTCTCAAAAAGCTGGAGGGAAAAAAAAAACCCAAAAAACAAATTTTCTAATTCCTGAGCCCTGGGAAGTTGTGCCATTTTTCTGTATGAGCCTTTTCACTAACGTGTCTTACGTTGTACACAGGATATCAGCTCATCAAACCCAGTTTGATCTCTTGGTTGGAACAAGAAGAGTTCAGTGCAGGTCAGAAGATAGTTTTTCCAGGTCAGTATTAATGGAAATTCTATTTACTGAGAGTTTAGTCTGTTTGTAACTGAAATAAACTTAAAATAAAAAGAAAGCCCTGTGTTGGACTGGAGAGATGGCTCAGTAGGTAAAGGCACTTGCAGCCAAGCCTGACAACGGAAGTTCAATCCCTATAACCCGTGTGGTGGAACCAACTCTCAAAGACCCCTGACCTCTATATGCGTGCCGTGATGCAAGTGTGTGTGTGCACACATACCCTCAGGAAGTGAATGGATGGATGGATGGATGGAGGTCCTTGTATTTCTTTGTATGGTATGTGTTGTGGGGAGGGAGGAGGCATGCATGTGCTGCTGCAGTGCGTGTGCTGCTGCAGTGCGTGGGCTGCTGCAGTGCGTGGGCTGGAGTCAGTCCCCACCAGCTACTTTGTCTGACAGTGTCTTTGTTTGCTACTTCATGTGCCAGACCTGAAAACTTCAGGGGATTTCTCTGTCCCAATATTCCGTCTTGTCATAGCTGTACTGGAATTAGAGACACATGCTATCATGCCCAGCCTTATGTGAGTTCTGGGGATCTGCACTCAGGTCCTCATACTTGTACAATAAACACTCTACCTGCAAAACCATCCCAGCTTCAATAATGAAGCTCTGCAAAAGAAAATGTGTCCCCGAACTCTGAGCCAAGAAAGAAAACCGTCAACTTCAATTCTCTTAGTTTCCTTGTAATCAGACCTTTCTTTACATCTGTTGCTTGGGGAGATGCTCTTTCCTAGAAATCTTCTACAGCATTTCCCTGATAATATTTATTTACCATCAGGTTTGATTTTTATAGAATCAGCTTTTAGTATAATCTAAAGGTTTGACCCAGTGTCCTTACCTTTGCCTCACATGATGGCACATTCCTGAAATCCTTCTGGCCAGGAAGCTGAGGCAGGGTGGCTATGAAGTCAGTGCAGTGTGGGCTAAGTAGTGAGTTCAAGGTGAGGTCGCGTAGTCTCAAAAATGGAACAGAAAAAAAATCTTCATCTCTCCCTTTTAAATTCAAAATAAAAGTAAATGATCCCTATTTGTTTTTTAGCGCCAGTTAAAAAATAACTCCCTTTCTTTTTTCCAGATCTTACATTTGTTTTTCTGTTTTACTTCAGAATGGAAAATACAGCTTGAAGCCAAATGTTCAGCATTCCAGCAGGAATTTTTGAGGGGTAACATATCCAATGGGATGCAGATGGTAAGAATAAAAAAATATATCTTGTTCTTATTCTTAAAGAAGAATAGAGGTTAGAGATGTGTCTTCTGTAGAGCACCTACTTGGCATGCTTGAAGCCTTTCAGGGAAGAAATGTAGGGATTTCTTTAAAGGAGATATTGAGAGAAGCAGATAGCACACAAGAGCAAATGTCCCTGAAGAAATCATTGTGCCCCAGTGTGTAATGAAACTCGCTGCTCCAGAGCTCACAAATTGCATCTTTTTCTTGGAGTGGTATAGAAACCTTTTAAAGATTAGAGCAGATGACACAGCAATCTGGAGTGTTTAGTCACACCACTTGAGAGTAATTAACAGGGTATGAACTGTATGCCTGTAGTGAACAATAATCGTGATTATAGTGTTTTGTTGTCAAATGGCTAAAACCTTACCAACTGACTGCAGAAAACTGTTGTTTATGCCTCTTCTCAGCAGGCAGGAAGTGACAGAGTAAGGGGGCTCTGTGATGGGACTCGATGTGGAGACGTCATCAATGAACTCTCACCCCTCAGGACAGATACAAACACTCAGCCTGCACAGGATAACCATGGTTGTAGTCAGTACAGAAAAGACTTTCTGATGCTTCAGACGAAAAACTGTGATGGGGAGAAACTCTCTGAGTTTAGTGAGAGTGAAGAAACGGGCACGACCACAGTTAAAGCTTATCAAAAAATTGCCACACAAGAGAAAGGTTTTGAATGTAGTGACTGTGGGAAGTCCTTTACGAGTCAGTCACACCTTCAGTCACACCAAAGAACTCACAGTGGAGACAAACTTTATGAATGGAATGAATGTGGGAGAAGTTTTATAAACTCAAGACTTTCTGTGCTTATAGAAACTCTCAATGCAAAGAAACCTTACAGATGTAAGGAATGTGGGAAAGGCTATAGATACCCTGCATATCTAAATATTCACATGCGAACTCACACTGGTGAAAAGCCCTATGAATGTAAGGAGTGTGGGAAAGCCTTCAATTATTCCAATTCATTTCAGATACATGGAAGAACTCACACAGGAGAGAAACCCTATGTCTGTAATCAGTGTGGGAAAGCTTTCACTCAGTACTCGGGTCTTAGTATCCATGTAAGATCTCACAATGGAGACAAGCCCTATGAATGTAAGGAGTGCGGGAAAGCCTTCCTTACATCCTCTCGACTTATTCAGCATATAAGAACTCACACCGGAGAAAAGCCTTTTGTGTGTGTCAAATGTGGGAAAGCCTTTGCTATTTCTTCAAATCTTAATGGGCATCTGAAAATGCATGCTGAAGAGAAGACCTGTGAGTGCAAGATTTGTGGGAAAGCATTTGGATATCTTTCATGTCTTAATAATCACATGAGAACTCACAATGCCAAAAAATCATACACATGTAAGGAGTGTGGGAAGGCCTTTAACTATTCCACCCACCTTAAAATTCACATGCGAATCCACACTGGAGAAAAACCCTATGAGTGTAAACAGTGTGGGAAAGCCTTCAGTCACTCCACTTCATTTCAGATTCATGAAAGAACCCACACTGGAGAGAAGCCCTATGAATGTAAGGAGTGTGGGAAAGCCTTCATCTGTCCCAGTTCCTTCAGGATTCATGAAATAAGTCATACCCACACTGAAGAGAAACCCTATAAGTGTCAACAGTGCGGAAAGGCCTATAGTCATCCTCGCTCACTTCGCAGACATGAAAGAACTCACTAGAGAAGCCTAGTTGATTGAAGCAATGTGAGAAAGCCCTTATTTGAGTTATTTTGCTTTGAAGACATGATTTTACTAACACTGGAGAGAAACTATTAAAATTAGATATGTAGCTTAGAGCAGTGCTGTGTTACCGTACTGAGAAACACAAATATTCTATGTCAGAAAGACTGAAGTGGATGCTGGCAAGATGGCTCAGTGGGTAAAAGGCACTTGATGGGAATGTCTGACAACTTGAATTTGATCCACATCTATGTAAAAGAGAAAGATACAGTGGCATGCATCTATATTCTTAGCCTTCCTACAGATAGGAGGCAGAGGCAGCAGAATCACCTGGAAGCTTGCAGCCAGCTAGCCTATTCTATACAGCATGGCAGAAAGGAGGGCTCTGCCTCAACAAGGTAGAAGACCTAATGCCTTAAAGTTGTCCTCTGATCTCCATGTGTCTGCCCAGTCTCCCACATATACCACAGTAATAATTTTTTTTTTTTTAAAGAATTGAAAATGAGGGTTGAGATGGCTCAGCAGACAAAAGCATTCTCCATACACTCCTGACTACCAGTTTTCTATCCCTGGATCCCACAGTGAGTGTAATGAGAGAATTGGTTCCTAAAAGCTGCCCTCTGACCCTTACATGAATGCTGTGGCCTGCACATCCCCCAATAAATTACATTTTAAAAATTCAAGTGAGGGACTGTAGAGACGATTCAAACAGTTACAAGCATCTGCTGCTCTTGCAGAGAACCAGGCTTCAGTTCCCAGCACTCATGTGTCAGTTTGTAGCCATCCATAACTAGGTGAAGGGGATTTAGCACCTTCTGGCCTCTGTGATCACTCAGCATACACACAAGTGCATATGTGCAGGCAAAACATGTATAAAGTAAAAATAATAAAAAGAAAATGAAGTTGCAATGAGTCCATTAGGAGTGACTAATGTCCTCAAAAGGTTAATATGCTGCAGGATGCACACGGAGAAGACCATGGAAACTTCAAATAGCCTTCTGCAAATAGAGATAACTGGCTCCCACAAGTGTTTCTACTAAGGCCTCCAGAGGAAACTACCTGAGTTATGCTCATCTCTGATTTCCAGCCTCCAGATTGTAAGAAATAAATTACCATGTTTAAGCTACTGGTCTGTTACTTTGTTGCATTAGCTCTAACAAATTGTGTATGTGATACACACACACACACACACACACACACACACGCCTTTACATTACCCCAAAACTTTCGTTATATACAGGTCTGAATACAGTGACCCTGTTTGTATAATCCTATAATTTGAGAGGTGGAAGCAGGATTTAAGTTAAAGACCCGAGTTATATAGCAAGATCTTACCTTCTCTGTCTCTCCTCTCCTCCCCTCCCCTCCCCTCACCCTCCCCTCCCCTCCCCTCCCCTCCCCTCCCCTCCCCTCCCCTCCCCTCCCCTCCCCTCCCCTCCCCTCCCCCTCCCCTCCCCTCCCCCTCCCCTCCCCCCCCCCCACCCCCCTCTCTCTCTCTCTCTCTCTCTCTCTCTCTCTCATCTCTCTCTCTCTCTCTCTCTCTCTCTCTGTCTCAGCAGTTATGACCTGTATTTGGTTCCCTGTGCCCACATGGTACCCACAGTCATGTCTGTAATTCCAGTTACATGTCATCTGATGGCTTTTTCTGATTTCTGAGTCTACCATACATTCATGTGGTGCACATAAATACATGCAGGTAAAACACTGAAAATAATAAGTTATAAAACTAAATGATAGTCCAGTAATATCATCCCAACATTTGGGGGTTTGAGGCCAGAATGATCACCAATCCAAGGTCAGTATTGGGTACATATTGAATTTAAGGTCATCCTAGATGCTATAAGATCCCAACTCAAAATAAAACTGATGCCTCTTGTCATTCCGTCACTCAGGAGGTGGATGCAGGAGCACGAGGAGTTCAAGGTCACCCTTGTCATGGTAAGATTGAGGCTGGCCAGGGCTAACTGAGATATCTGTAGTGATTTGAGTGAGAAAGGCTCATGTTTGAACGCTTGGTCCCTAGTTAGTGGAACTGTTTGGGAAGAATTTGGAGGTGGGTTTGAGGCTTCAAAAGCCCATGCTAGGCCCACGCCACGCCCACCATCTCTTTGTCTGCCTGATGCCTCCAGATCAGGATGTAAAGCTCTCAGCTACTGCTCCAGCATTGAGCCTGTCTGCTTCCCACCATAATGATCATAGAGTGGCCCTCGAAAACAAAGCAAGCCTCCAGCAAATGCTTCTTTAAGACAATAAGAATTGCTCATGGTGTCTCTTCACAGCAATAGAACAGTAACTAAGACACTATCTCAAAAACGAAATACCTGGCGGGGAGATCTATGATCATGAAGGTGGTTTTCCCATGGCATGCTTATTTGTTGTACTCCAAATGTTCTTATCCAAATGTACCTCTGAAGTTTCCACAAATATGGGAAATTTGGCTGCATAATTTGTGGTAATTGGGAACTGCATAACTGCTAAACTGCTTCTCTCGTCCACAAAAAAATTTATAACATTTTACTATATGTACACACATATGTTATACACACATACAGAATGGAGAAAAGCTGTTATATACTTTATAGCCTTAATATGTACATGTGAAACCACAGTTGAGAAAGACAGTTGAGATAAGCAATGTAGAAAAGCCTTTCACTTACTCTAATTCAAGTACGTGAAAATATTCAAGTTCTAGGAAGCCCCATGGACTTAAGGAGTGTAATAAATCCTTCACGGGTCCTTTTGATATATATATTTTTTGAGATAAGGTTTCTATATAGCCCTGACTGTCCTGGAACTTGCTAAAGATCCACCTATTTTTGCTTGCTGAGTACTGGGACAAAGGTATACGCCACCAATACCAGACTATTTTTTTTTTTTTTTTTTGAAACAGGGTTTCTCTGTGTAGCTCTGGCTGTCCTGGAACTCACTCTGTAGACCAGGCTGGCCTGGAACTCACTCTGTAGACCAGGCTGGCCTGGAACTCACTCTGTAGACCAGGCTGGCCTCGAACTCAGAAATCCGCCTGCCTCTGCCTCCCAAGTGCTGGGATTAAAGGCGTGCGCCACCACCGCCCGGCCTGACTATTTTTTAAGACTGATTTTTATGTGTCTCCGTGTGGGTATATTTGGTTGCCCTTGGAAGCTAGAAGGCTCTGCTAGGTATGCTAGGGGTGGACTTACAAGTCATTGTGAATTGCCATATTAAAAAAAAAAAAAAACTTTTTATTACATTGTAATGATTGATAGATTGATGTCTGTGGGCAAGTACAGTTCATGGTGTGCATCCAGCAGTCAGAGGACAACCTGTGTAAGTCAGAACTTTTACCATGTGGGTCCCAGAGATTGAATTCAAGTCCTTAGCTTTGGTGGGAAGCTTGTCTAAGGCTGAGCCATTGTGCTCAGCCTGAGGAAAGGCTTTTCCTGCTCGTGTCTGTCAGGGGTGTAAGTCTCTTGTGTGGAGCTATCCATATCTCTTACTCTCTAGATGTGGGCTTTTTTCTGACATTTCACTATGTATGTCTTCTGTGCTGCTAGGTTTTTTCTCAGCTCTGTCTTCCTCACAGTTTCTCATGCATTGTTTCCTCACCTTCAACAGTTCTTGAAAATTATATTCACTTTTTTCCTTTTTTGATATCTGGATATGGATTTTCCTCAATTTTATCTTCAATAACTGATATCCTTTGATACACTACTGGTGCTTTCCACTATATTTTGCTGTTATTTGATTTACTGAGATTTTGTTTCTAATGTTTCTCTTTTCTTCAAAATCTCAAATTTCATGCTGATTTTTGTTTGTTTCTCAAGACAGGGTTTCTCTCTGTAGCTCTGGTTGTCCTGGAACTGTTTAAATCTGTCTGCCTTTGCCTCCAAAGTACTGGAATTAAAGGTGTGCACCACTACCTTCAGCTTCCTTGCTGAATTTTGCATCCACATTACTAACGTTCTTGTCCTTAGTCATTCATCAGCTATTTTTAATCCTCTTTGAGGTTCCTGATCATTTTAAAACTGGACTTTTCAGGATTGTTGAGATAACTCAGCAAGTATTGACAAGCCCAAGGACCTGAGTTCGCCCTCCAGAATCCACATGGTGGACGGAGAGAACTGACTTCCACAAACTATCCTCTAGCCTCCAAGAATACATATGCACGCACAGAGACACGTGAGGAAAAAAAGCCTAGATTTTTAAGTTATTTGTCTAGTATTCTGAATCATTTTATTATTTTTGGAGTCCATAATTGAAGAGTAGTGATCTTTGGGTGGAGTCTTGTTGCCTTGTTTTTGTTTTGTGGGGTTATTTGTTTTGAGATAAGGTTTCTCAATGTAGTCATGTCTGTCTGTCCTGGAACTCACTACAGATATGTTTGTATTTCTAAGTTGTGATTTACACATGTGGTTGGGTGGTTATCTCTTCTAGTTTTATTTGAAGGTTGTCTTAGTGAGCAGCCTTCTTTTTAGAGGTCACCCTAGTACTATTCAGAGAGGAGAAAAACCAAGTATTATAACAGCAATAGAACCAAAGAACCCAGATACAGAAAAACAATTAGAATCAATTGACATTACCTGCATCACCAATGATCACACAAAAGAAAATATTGTAAAATATTGTAATCAATTGAATTAAAATTAAGGTAAAAATGGGCCAAGCATGGTGCCACATGCTTTAATACCAACACTTGTGAAGAAGAGGCAGGCAGATCTATGTAGCAAATTCAATCTTACTGGCTTTGTATACCAATTTTTAAAAGTTGAATAGTTTGAGGCCAGCTAGCAACACACATATCCTCTCATATAAAGCTTCTGAATTCAAAAGTAACAATTCAAATATATAAAAGGTCTTGAATTTCACCAAGGATACAAATGAACAGCAAGTACAGTAAAAGATGGTCAAGTCACCAAACAGGAAAAATAAATCCAAATCCCAATAAGGGCTGTACTGTATTGCATGTATTTAGCATGTGCAAGGGGTTAGATTCCCTGCAAAATAAGGATGATATATCAGTTTACCACACTGATGATGGCTATTATCAACAACAGATTAAATAAATAAATAAATAAATAAATAAATAAATAAATAGGTGCTGGCGAGATGGCTCAATGGGTAAAGACATTGGCTGTCAAGGATGATAACCTGAGTTTGATCCCTGGAGCTCACTTGGCAGGAAACAACCAACTCTAGAAGGATTTCTCTGACCTTCTCCTGTGTGTCCACCCCCACACAATACAAAGTGAAGCTAAGAAATAGAAAAAGTGAAAAGGTAAGGAAATGTTGTTACTGGCAGTAAAGCGGTGTAGCACTTTACTGGAGAGCTTTATGGTAGTTCCCCTGTTACTGAACTCCATTATTATGGGTCAGATACCTTCTTCCCCATAAGCCCAAAATACTGAGAGCTGGAAGTCACAGATATATTTGTACCTTGATGTTCATAGGATGGTTATTGACAATAGTGACTGTTTTAAAGCTCAAGCAAACATCTTTTCAGCATGCTTTTTATATTCCTTGGAATTGTGCCCTAGATCTGCTAGCCATGGATAGGCTAACCCCTGTGGCTGTGAAGAGCTGTTACCTAATGCTTTCAGATCTGACCTTTAAACTCCTGCATAAATTGCCAAGTAGCATCATTTAGATAGCCATGCAAGCCAGCTCCCTGACTGCCTTCTCTGCTGGGAGCTCTATTCTACCCATTTATGCACAATAGTTATCAAGGTCAAGGAAGCCTGCTTAGTCTAAGGTTGCAAAAGACTTGCCCCATCTGTTCAACTTTATAGTCTGCCCAAATTATGCCTGTGTGCTACTGCCACCTTGTGGTCACATATTTTCTTCCTTAATCTGACAAAAAATCACTTAACCACACTGTTTTATTTTTTACATTAAGATTCCTGATCAATTTGTAGTTTACTGTTGAGTATGATATGAGGTATAGATTTTTAATTTTACATGTATTTGTTAGGGGCTTGCACATGACATAGTACTTGTATGGAGGTCAGAAGATAAGTTGGAGGGAGGGGGATTGGCCCTCTCCTTTCACCATGTAGGTTTCAGGAATAAAAATTAAATCCTCAGGGTTGGAAGACAGCCCTAAGGTATAGATTTTACATAAGTCCAGCTTTCCCTGAATATTTTATCATTTTCCCTTTTAGTGTGTGTGTGTCTGTGTTGTGCAAATCTGTGTGTGGCTACACATACCCATGAGCACATACATTCAAAAGCCAGAGGAGGAATCGGGGTGTCCTGCTTTATCACAGTCTTTTTTATCCTCTTGAGAGGATTCTCTCACTGAACCTGGAGCTGGCGGTTTTTAGGCTAAGCCAGCAAACCGCACCAACCCTCCTGATTTCCGTCTCTTACCATTCCCAGTTTTTATATGGATACTAGGGACCCAAACTCAGGTCTCAGGGTTATGCATGGTATCTCCTATCCAATGAATCACACCCCCAGCCTATCTTTTAGTATTCTTAGTGGTATTCTATTTTTTTCTGTATAAATTCTTGGGTGTACTTGATTATATCAGTACTTTTGCAATGCACAGAGGGTCTCCGGCCATATGGTGAGGATACAGTATAACATAAAAATACACAAAGAACAAATCATTGAGCTGCACAGTATGCTGGCTAATGTTTGTCAACGTGATGCAAACTAAGTCATCTATGAAAAGGAGGTCTTAAATGAGGAATTGTCCTCATCAGATTGGCCTGTAAGTCAGGCTTTGGGGTATTTTCTTGATTAATGACTGATATTGGAGGGCCCGGGTCACTGCAGGTGGTGCCACCTCTGGGTAGTTGATTCTGGATGGTATGAGAAACCACCCTGAGCAAGCCAGTAGGCAGCATTTCTCTGTGGTCTCTTGCTTCAGTTTCTGACTCCAAGTTTCTTTTCCGTTTTGAGTTCCTGCCCTGACTCCCCTCAGTGATAAGCCATGATTAAGATGGGTAGTGGTGGTGCACTCAGGAGGCAGAGGCAGGCAGATCTGTGAGCAAGGCCAGCCTGGTCTACAGAGAGGGTTCCAGGATAGCCAGGGCTACACAGAGAAACCCTGCTTGGAATAACAAAGCAAAATGGATATGTAAGCCAAATAAACTTCCACCAAGTGGAGTTGGCTCATTGTGTTTCCCACAGCGTCAGGAAACCAAACCAAACCAAAACAGAAATTGATACTAGGACTGTGAGTGTTGCTGTGATTGACTGAACCTTGTTGGCTGGGGGGAGGGTAATGGAAAGACTTGGAGCTTTGGGCTTGAAAAGGCCATTGGTTCTCTGAGCTTACTGTGTTGTTGTGGGAGCTTGGAAGACAGGAATGTTGATGCAGATGGTGGAGGCTGGCTTGTGAAATTTCACAGGAACGCAGAGAATATTGTGGCTGTTCATGTTATAGTCTGAAGAGAGAATCTGTGATTTCTGGTCAGCTTGGGCTGAAGACCTGCACTGATTAACACGAGACCAGCAGCACTGACAATTGTTGATTAGCTGGAGTTCAAAACTCAGCTGTGACTAAGGACACCAGCATCTTTGAGGTGAAATCTGGGAGGCTGCATCTCAAGCTGGCAGCTGAACTTGGTAATGTGTAGGTTTCCCATGTGGTGATGGTCTGGGTGACAGAAAAGTACAGGATGGAAGGGGTCTTGGAGAGTAACCCAGCCTTATGTTGCATGGCAGAGTCAGAGTCCCTGAAGAAAGGCCATTGGTGGAGGTACAGCCTCAGTTGCAGTAGATCCCAACAATTGGAGGGGACAGGACTGTGGCACGTTGGCAGGCTCAGGCCAGATCTATCCCCCAAGTTCGGTGTGCTGTGGATATAAGAGCTGAAAAAGTGGAGCTGCCTAGGCCTTTTGGAGCCCAGACAGGTCCTAGATGAAATGGGAAGCATGTAACTTTTCGTTTTTATTTTACAGGATTCTACAATTCAAGAGACTTTGGGCTTTTAAAGATATGTGTGTGTGTGTGTGTGTGTGGTGTGTGTGTGTGTGTATGTGTATGTCTATCTATCTATCTATCTATCTATCTATCTATCTATCTATCTATCTACATATGTTTGAGATAGGGCTTCTCTGTATAGCCTTGGCTGTCCTGGAACTCCCTGTGTAGACCAGGCTGGCCTGGAAGATCCACCTCTGGAAGATCCACCTGTCTCTGCCTCCCAATTTCTGGGACTAAAGGTGTGTATCACCACTGCCTGGCTATAAGGAGATAGTGACTTTTTCTTTGTTTCTTTGGGAAAGGCTTTCCCTGTGTAGTCCTGCTGGCTGTTCTGGAACTCAGAGATCCACCCCCCTTTGTCTCCTGAGTGCAGGGATTAAAGGTGTGCACCACCACACCAGGTTCCTTATGCTGAATATTTGAAAAAGATCAATCAAACATTTTGTTTTATTCTTCTCTCATATAATACATCCGGACTGAAAGGAAAATTATAAGCTCAGGACCCCCTCAAACCAAGCTCTAGGCACAAAGGTGATTTTTTTTTTTTTTTTTGCCCCGGAGGGACAGTGGGCAGGGAATAAGACAAAGACAGGAGATGGAAAAGGGGAAGGAAACAAGGTGGGAAAGGAAAATTTGTCCCAGAGGGGAATGAGACATGCCACATAGGAAAGTGGCAGTTTATAATGGTACAAGGGAAACCTCATGTTAGCATGAGGTGTTTAATTTTAATTGGACATGTTAGGTGAGTCAAAGGGAGCTTTTGATTGGTAGACTTCAATACATTGATAGCTGGAGCTTGTTAGAGGCAGGAGGAGGAAGTGGCCAAATGTATTCTGGTGGCTAGCTTTAGCAGTGTAATCTAACAGTTTTTAGCAAGGCAGAGAGAATGGGAGAAAGGGGCAAGACCTGACAGAGCCGTGCTGGAGGGGGCTAGTGTTCTTTCACCGACCATAGCCTCCTCTCCCTCCACTCCTCTCAGTCCTCCCTCCACTCCTCCCAATCCTCCCTCCACTCCTCCCAGTCCTCCCTCCACTCCTCTCAGTCCTCCCTCCACTCCTCCCAGTCCTCCCCACCTCCCTTCCCCACAGAGCCACTGCTCCATTTCCCATCAGAAAAGAGCCAAACACCGCTTAACAAGATGCAGTAAGACTAGCTACAAACCCTCATTATTAAGGCTGGACAAGGCAACTCAGTAGAAGGAAATGGTCCCAGGAGCAGCCAAAACAGTCAGAGACACTCCTACAACCACCACAGCATGTATGCAGAGGACCTAGGGCAGGCCCATGCAAGCGTCATGATCGCTGCTTTAGTGTAAAGAGACTTAACTTTTAAAGGGTTTGAATTTTTAAAGACTGAAGCTTTTAAGGTTATATTTTATATTATGATACTACCATAAGATCTTGGGAGTAAACAAGAAAAGGAAAGGTTATGGTTGAATAGTGACGTGTCTGTGTCAAGCTGACAAGAAATCATTTGTGCTGGTTAGTTTTTTGTAAGCTTAATACAGAGTAATCATCTAGGAAGAGGAAATGTTAATTGAGGGACGCCATCATCAGACTGCTGTATAGAGAAGAGGGACGCCATCATCAGACTGCTGTATAGAGAAGAGGGATGCCATCATCAGACTGCTGTATAGAGAAGAGGGACGCCATCATCAGACTGCTGTATAGAGAAGAGGGATGCCATCATCAGACTGGTGTATAGAGAAGTTTTGGGGGGGGGTTATTTTCTTGCTTAATTATTGATGTGGGACCCCAGACTACTGTGGGCGGTGCCACCAGGTGGCCCTTGTACCGGCTACATTGTTGATTCCTTAGTATAAGAAAGCAAGCTGAGCCAGTTAGGGAGAGCAAGCTAGTAAAAAGTGTTTCTCCACGGTGTCTGCCTGACTACAGGTCCCTGTCTTGGGTTTATTCCTTGATCTCCCCTAATGATGGACTATGATTGGTATGTTTAAGTCAAATAAACTGTTTCCTCCCCAAATTAGCCTTGGTTGGTGTTTATCACATCAATAAAAAGTGAACCAGGACACACAGCTAACACAAGTAATTGAAAGTACAAAGTAATCAAGGACTATAATAATTCCTTACGACGCTCACACAAATAAGACACGGTAAAGGATCCTAAAGGCATGTGGAGGAGAGACCTCTATGCACACGAGCTGGCTTACCAATATGAAAGAATCAAGGGAGAGGCTCTAGGAATACTGATGGAGTCAGAAAAACTTTCCTGAAGCCGAGGATGTATCTCACCTTGTAGAGTGCTTTCTTAACATGCACAAAGTCCTGTGTTCCACTCCTTGCATAAAGTGTTCTTTGGTGGCTCCTACCTGGAGCACCAGCACTCAGGCCATGGAGGCAAGAGGAGCAAATAGATGTTCAAGGTCATCCTGGGCTGCATAGAGTTCCAGGCCTAAGAGTGCTTTTCTGCCATCTTGTGGAGTGAGTTCTTATCCCTGGCCTTGACTTTAAGGTCTATCTAGACGCCCATATACTGTGCAGAGATGGTGCCTGGTCCAACCTCCAGCCCCATTCTGGGGCATGGGTGCTGCCCACAAGTCTGGCTCTAAGCTCAAATTTCTTCCTCTACACGATTGACAGATTACAACCCAACCCTTATAGGAGAAAACTAGAATTGTGCCTGACCCATTTCAACATTGCTAATTCCTCGGGTACCATCTTGGTAGTTTTTCTGTAGTCATGTGAGGCCTGGCTCTCAACATGGATTCCCTTTTGGCCTTTCCAGTGGTAGAGGAGACTTCCATGGTTTCTGCATGTTGCCACTCACATAGAGGAATGAGTGTCAGAGCTCAGGTTTGACTTACGCTGCTGTAGGACCTTAGACCCAGTACAGTCTGTTTATCTCTGGTTACTAGTCTACAGGATTTACTCATCTAGAAAAGCTCATGTATAAACCTCTAAAAATACATTAGAACTGTGTTGGGTATGGTGGCTTATTCTTTAATCCCAGCACTTGGGAGACAGAGACAGGCAGAGCTCTGTGTGCTTCAAGGCCTCAAGCTCAGCCTGCTCGACATAGAGAGACTGTCTCAAAAACAACAACGACAAACAAACATGGGAGGGAGAGGAAGGTGGATTTCTGTGAGTTTGAGGTCAACTGCGTTTACATAGCGAACTCCCACGACAGCCAGAGCTACATAACAGAGAGACCCTGCCTCAAACGGCCTTCCCAAATAGAAAGAAAAAAAGAGAATGCATAAAGAGTAAGACCTGTAAGTATGCTGCTTAATGATTAGGGTCTGATTCCCGAGGCCCACATAGTGACAGGAAAGAGTCAATGCCTGTAAGTTATCCTCTGACCTCCGTAGCACACCAAGGCTCACGTGTCCATGAACACACACAACAGAGAGATGCAATAAAAGCTAAACAGTATTTATCAAAGTTTCCTGTAAAATCTCTAGTAAAACAGGCCAGATGCATTTGTGTATTTACTACTTGAAATAAGCTGCTGGGGTGGACAACCTCTAGACCATGAGTATGGGGTATTATTTGTGAATGACACATAGATTTCAACTGTGACTCACAAATGTTCCAACTTGGGCATCTGTAGCCAATCCTGCAAGGGCCCACAGGTCTTATTTCAGATATTCAGGACAGCATCCAAGGTTAGCTCCTAATCACAACTCACCAAGACATTCAAAACCAAACTCATGATATCTGCTTGCCAACAATTAAAGAATTAAAGGTGGTGACAGACAGGCTAAGTCACAGCACACACACACAGGAGAGGAAAACTGCGTGGCCACTTTCATTCCTGGAGCAAACATAATATGAAGGTGTAAAGCTCTCCTAGAGGTCCAGGGTTCGTTCTCTCTCTCTCTCTCTCTCTCTCTCTCTCTCTCTCTCTCTCTCCCTCCCTCTCCCCTCCCCCCCCTCCCCACCCCTCCCCCTCCCCCTGTCTCTCTCTCCTTTCTCTGTCTCTCTCTCCTCTCTCTGTCTCTTTTTTGCTGTTGTTCTTCTCTTCCGCTTTTTCTTCAACAGCGTTTCTCTATATATCAGCCCCTGGCTGTCCTAGAAGTCACTTTGTAGAGTAGGCTAGCCTCAAACTCACAGATACCTACTGGCCTCTGCCTCCTGAGTGCTGGATTAGTGGAGGACAGAAAGTTTTATAGGAAAAAGGCAGTATACAATCACAAGATAACTGGTGTGGGCTTCTATAGGGTATCTCATTTAAGTATATCTTCAATGCATATGGATATATCAGTATATAAGTATACGTATACATACACACACATAAAATCTTGTGGCTTTCTAAGTTATATTTCTCAAAGATGTAATTTATAATAAGGTTTAAAGATTAAGCAAAGCTTAAGATTTAAATAACATTTAAAAATTAAGTACACTATATTAACTGGTTCACTCTTAATGAATTTGTTTGTAAATTAAATTGTAAGACGGTTTTATGAGGTATATTGTTCAGATATAGAGTGCAGAGGAATGCTAATATGGTAAAACTCAAGATTATAGACACTTTGGCCTTAAGTAAGTGGAATTTATTTGTCACTTTACTATTTTCATTTTGTTTTGAGATGAGTTTTCATTTTGTAGTCCTGGCTGCTTTGTAACTTGTTATGTGGATCTCGCAGGCCTTGCCTTAGGAAGATTGCCTGTCTCTGCCTCTGCGTGCTGTGATTTCACAGGTGTACTGCCATATATTGATATTTGCTTTTAACACCTTAGTTTGAGATATCTTTATAAAAACACACATTTTTCTCTGTAGGCAATTTTTGGCTGTATCAGTTGTAATTCACATTTTTAAATTTTTCATCATTAAGTCTCAGGGTGAGAGGCTTCTTTTTTTTTTTTTTTTTTTTTTTTTTTCCATGACCTCTTCATTTTCCCTGTCTTTCTAGCACGTCTCACTACCAATGATTAGAATTTAGCATGGTATCCAGACAATAAAAATAAAGCCTAAAGACTAGTGCTTGAGTGGACGTGATAGGCTGGTTCACAGATCTGGCACTTTATCTGCCCAGGAAGTACAGGAACGAAGAAGAGGTAGGGAAGGCAAGGTTTATGAGCCTCCTGAGACCCCGTACTTCCCGGTCTGTGTTTAACTTCGCTCTGGGATTGGTCGTCGGGAAGGCCGTTCTCGCCCAGAAATCTTGCTCAAACTTCAGTTTCATCCTTTGACTGGGTTTTTAACCTCCGCTTCGGAATCAATCGGCACCCAGGTCCGGGGAACCGAAATTTCTATTCCGGACGGATTCCGACTCGGCAAGCGGAAGTGAACCCCAGCTCGTCTGCGTCTCTTCCGGTGTGGCTTCGCGCGGTCCCGTTCTCCTCGGTAGTAGCGGGCCGACTGGGCGTGTGAGGCTGGGTGAGGGGATGGGCGGTGGCGGAGGTGGGGAGTGAGGCCTGGGTGTGGCCTCCGTGGCGACTCGGTTCGTCCCCGGGCTGCGCGTCGTCCCATCGCTTCCCAGAGGCTAGGGCCGTGCAGTTCTCCGGTCCCGGCCGGGGGCCATTTCACATGAACGCTATTTGAGCTCCCGGTGCCTTGGAATGTGGTCCTTGCTGCCTCGAACGCCTTTAAGGTAATCTTACAAAATTTTGCTTTCCAGAAAAAAAAAAGAAAAGAAAAAAGAAAAGGATTTCGGCTGTTGGAGTCCGGCTTAGCGCCCCATCGCCCCACAAACCTGGCCATCCCGCTTCATTGTGAGCAGTGGGTGGAATTGGATGGAACAGGAACGTCCCAGGGTAAGGAGCTGCTTTCCTTTTTCATTTCCTCTTCCCTGTCTTTCTAGCCTCTCTCACTATCAACTGCTAGAACTTAGCATCCTTCCTTTTTTGGAAACCGATGCATTCCACTAGTTCTTTCTGTTTTTATCTATTTGTCTATCTCTCTATTTTTTTTAACCAAACCTTGTGTATCCATTTTCAGTTGTTTCATTTAGGCAAACAAACAACAAACAAACAAACAAAAAAGTGTTAAATGCTCAGGCTGCGCATATTCATCTGTTTTGCAGACCACAAGTCATCCCTTACCTCTTCTCTTCATCCCAACAATAAAGTATTCACAAGTAAAAAAATAGGGAATTTGGCTAATGAACACTTGGAACTTGGGGCTTGGAGAGATGAATTAGTGGTTAAGAGCCCACATGGCACTTCCAGATCATCTGATTTTGGTTCCCAGCACCCATGTTAGTGGCTTGTAACAGCTTGTAATTCCAGCTATGTTGGAATGGGGAGACCAGAGGCTTTAGGTGCGCGCGCGCGCACACACACACACACACACACACACACTTGAATAAGTGAAACTCTATTAAGGAATGGATGGGGCTTTATTTAATATGTTATTTCTCCACCGGTGAAATGAGCCAATTCAAGCCAGATTAGAATATATTAATTGCAGGTTTATTGCAAAACTGCTCTCTGATGAGTTCATTGGCCCCAAGAACAGGGGCCAGGGAAGTCGTTGTGTGGGGTGGGGCCGTGGGGAGGAAGACAGGCACCTTCGGGCAGAGAGAAGAGACGAGAGAGCATGGAGAGACCACAATGTCTGGGTTATATAGGGAGGAGCCTTATTGGGAAGGGCAGCCCAGTCCCTGGCCTGGAAAGTTCAGGATTGGGACAGGGTATATGTTCATGCGTGCACATTGTATATTTTGATGTTATACTCTCTTGCCTCTTTCCATCTTTTCTCTTGTCAAATAGTCCCTCATGTAGGGTTTTTATTTTTTTTATTTATTTTTAATTTATTTTTTAACAAGGTTTATTGGGGGCTGGAGAGATGGGTTTGTTTTTAGAGCACTTGTTGTTCTTGCAGATGACCTGGGTTTTATTCCCAGCACCTATATGGTGGCTCACAACCATCTGTAATTCCAGTTCCAGAGGATTGGACACCCTCTTTTGGCCTCTAGGGGCATCAACCACTCAGGTGGTGTACATATATACACGGAGTCAAAACATTAAAATATACATTTTAAAAAAAATGTATGTATGCATGCATACATGCCTTTCCTTTCCTTTCCTTATCAACCAGAATGGGGTGGTGGATCACTTGAAGCTGTGAGCCGCCTGTTGTTGGTGCTGGAAATTACTCTGTTTCTCTGTAGACACAGCAAACAATCACTTTGCCATCTCTCCAGCCTCTGCTTTTAAAAGTCTTGTATTATTTATTTTTCAAACAAATTCATGTGTGTGGGTATTTTGTCTGAGTCTAGACCTGTGCACCCTATGAGTACAGTTTCCTTGGAGGTAAGAAGCGGGCATCAGATTCCCTGGAACTGGAGTTACAGGTTGTCATGGGCTGCTGTGTGGGTGCTGGAAAGAACAGCCCGTGCTATTAATTTCTGAACTGTCTCTCCGTCATGATTATTATTTATTCATTTTTGAGATGAGGTCTGTAGTCTAGGCAAGCCTGGCACTCACTGTGTAACCCAGGATGTCTTTAGTGCAATCCTGTTTAAGCCTCCCTAGTGCTAGGATTACTTGTGTGCATGAACCACCATGCCTAGCCTTTAAAAAATTTTTTTTAGATTTCATTGGAGAAGACATGTTTGTTGGTTTGCTTGCTTAATGTGATCTCTTTCTGTCCATGTACAAGGGTCAACCATTGTAAGATAGCCATGTGTTAAACTGTTGGAACTTTAAGATCCAGCTCCTATGAATTGAATTTATCTTACTAAAGTCACAGCAGTGACTTAGTGGGTAATAGTTGACTGGTTAGTCAACTGTTGACTGAGACTGACCTGAGGAAGATGATAGCTTGAACCCTTGAGATCTGGGCTAGCTGGGACAACAGAATGAGGTGACCCCAACAAGAAAAAGTGTCAAAGTATAATTAGTGGGAACAAAAATGTTAATGTGTGGCTGAGAAAGCCTAGATTCATTGAATCACAGTGGAATGGAGCAGACTTGCTACAGGCTCTGAGAACCAGAATGGTGGCAGACCAAAATAATTTAAAATGGCCACACTGAACAAGACCTTCTGGTGCGCATACTGAACCTGAGCAGTGGAAAGAACACGAAGGAAAAGTAGCTCCTAAACTGCTCACTCCCATTTTGCAGACCAGGGTTTGGAGTAGATTGTTTACAAGATGACAATCTAAACACTTTCTGGTAATCTGATGGTTGTCAGCCCTATTTAGTGAACATCTAATTCAGTGAAGATGTGTGTATTTATGTAGAATACAATTCTGTTGAAAGTTACAGTTCCAAGTAAAGTCTCAATCAGTAGGAAATAATTTCACAACTTTCAAGAAACTCTACTTCATGTTTTGAGAGTCAAATACTTAGCTCATTATAGATAAACCAGTTGGGGACCAAGTATTTAAGTATTTGAGTCTGTGGGGGATACTCTCATTTAAACCACTACATGGAGGGAACATGTCATACATTTACTAAGTTTACTTACATGTTTAAATCAAAAGGGACTTAGCTTTAGAGGCATGTTTGGACCATCTTGTGCTTCCTCTTTCCATTCCTTTGATAGATGTCAGGGTTCTAGAGCAGAGCATCTCTTATCAGCAACTGTGACTGCTTCAGGAATGAAGTTACAGGTTGAACTGAGAGAACTGTAATGGGATTTCTTGAGACACACGGATGGCAGTGCTGAGTGCCATGTGTGATACAACTCTGGAGTGTTTTACTTTTCATCCCTAGCCAGGATGTCCCAAGTAAAGTAAAGTAAAGTAAAGTAAAGGGTAAGGACCCAACCAGAAATACATACCTGGCCAAAGTTGAAGCAATCATTTCAGTACTCATTGCTCCGAGCAAGAAAATCTCACATCTTCTAACTCATTAATAAATTACTGAACCATTGCTTAACATTTTTCCTATTAGCAAATGAAATAAAAAATTATAGGAGTCTCTAGCCATTTGGTAACCAAAGTAATGGCAGAGGTGGGCGGGGGACAGGGCACTCACAATAAAAAGTTAAATTTATATAATTTTTACATTTATTTAATTTTTTTGTGTGCCATCCATACCATAAGTGTGAAGGTTTGGTGATAACTTCTGAGAATCTAGGGACAACTTTTGAGAATTGGTCTCTCCTAGAACGGTGAGACTTAAGTCATCAGGCGTACAGGTTAACACCTTTATCCACTGAACCATCTTACCAGCCTCTACATACCTTTTCTTTATAAAATTTAGTTTTGTTACTTTTTTGAGACTTTTGTGTAGTTTATTTTGATTGTATTCACCCACCCTGCTTCCTTTCAGATCTACCCCTCTTTCAGACCTAGCTTTGTGTTATCTTTTTGACAATAGGCCCATCAAGCCCAGTTTGTGCTGCACATTATTCTAGGAGATGTGGACTTGCACTGGGGTAAGGTTGACCTGCCTGGGGCCACACCCTGAAAGAAATATGACTTTCTCTCTAAGCAGTTATCAGTTGAAAATAACTCCTCATTTGGGGTGGAATTTAAAGCCTATCTCTGTCTCCATGGTGGAATTGCGTCTGGCTTGAGCCAGCATAGCTCTTGCACATGCTGCTATAACTGCTGGTGGAGACTTTAGGTCTTCTACGTATAAAGTATTATCTACAAATAATGATACTTTGACTTCCTTTCCCTATTTGTCTCCCCTTGGTCTCCTTCTGTTGTCTTTTGCTCTAGGTAAGATTTCCAGTAAGATATTGAATATCCATGGAGAGAATGAACACTTTTGCCTTGTTCCTGATTTGAGTGGGATTACTTGAATTTCTCTTGGTTTAAGTTGCTATTAGCTGTAGGCATGCTGTAAATTGCCTTTGTTATATTCCTTGTATCTCTGCTCTCTTGAGGGCTTTATCATGAAGGATGTTGGATTTTGTTCAAGACCTCATCCTTCATCTGATGAAATGACAGTGCGGTTTTTATCTTTCAATCTCTTTATATATTTGGTTATGTTTATTGATTTATGTATGCTAAACCTTCCTTGTATCTCTAGGATGAGGCCTACTTAATCAAGGCAGATAATTTTGTTTTTTAAAGAGAGGGTCCTCTCTGAGTAGTCATGGTTATCCTAGAACTCTGTATAGATTGGGCCTTGAAGTCTCCTGGCCTCTATCTTCCAGCTGCTCATTAAGATTAGATAGTCTTTCTGATGCATTCTTGAATTTGGTTTGCCAATATATTATTGAATATTTGCAGCTATATTCATAGGGAAATTGGTCTGTAATATTTTTAAAAAAATTTTTGAGGGGGTGGTGGGTCTTAGAGGAAAAAAAAATCAAAATCAACAAGACTGGTAACCCCTAGCCAAATTAACTAAAAAATGAAGAGGAAATCCAAATTAATAAAATTAGAAATGAAAAGACAGGAATTACAGTTTGGTCTCAAACCTGGGACAAACTATTAACTGAGGTGCCTATAACATATCAAAGTAAACTGCCAGGTTCTCCCAGCATCCTTCAGTCCCTGTTACAGTGTCCTGGCTGGCATATCCAGCCCACCTATCCTGAGCTCTCCAGTCCAGTTATAAGGCTGGGGTTCCCTCCCACAGCTCCTCTGGCCCCTATATAACTATGTAACTTGGCCATTAACTACACCAGTCTCTTGGCTAAGGCTGCCCCTTTTGGTCAGCAGCTCCTCTCTTGCTCTCCCTCCCCCTCTTTCCTCACATGGCCCAGCTCACTCTAGCCATGTTCACTCTGGACCCTCCAGCCTGTTTCTTCCTTATAGCTATAATAAAAACAAAGCTCAACCACTTAGCAGCCGTGTCCTTTTTGTTTCTTTTTTACACTCAACTACAACAGACACTGACAAAATTTGGAAAACAGTATTTTTAAAAAAAGTTTTAAAAAGCTGTAATCTACCAAACTGGAAGATACAAAGAAATGGATGAATTTCTTGCTATTATGACATACAGAAGCTAAACCAAGATGAAATAAGCAAGAGCCCCTGGTGAAATAGTAGTAATTAAAGTTTCCCAACCGAAAGAGCCCAGGACCTATGGATCCAATGCAGAATTATACCAAACTGAATTCAAAGAAGAATTCATGCTAATACTCCTCATTATTATACAAAATAGAAACGGGGGGGGGGGGGATTTTTCTTTCTTTTTATGAGGAAAGAAGAGGCTTTTATTCAGACATTGGTGTCAGGTCTACAGAAGGGAGTCCTAAATGTAGCACCTAGCCACCTCATTCAAGGGTTTATAAATTCAAAGAATACAAAGATACAATGTTTTTCTGCAAGCAGACCTCCTTTTTTTTTTCAAAATAATCTTGTTTACAGAAGCAGAATAGCAGTAAAAACTTTAACCCTTAAGTAACTGTTTGGGCCTTTTTTTAAATGCCCACCCCAGTTCCTGAATAATGACACGGAGGCTTATTTATTTGTGAATTAATTCCTAGGCCTTAAGCTAGGCTTGTTCCCAACTAGTTTCTAACTCACTTACCCCATTTATATTAGTCTAAATTCTGCCACATGGATGGTTATCTCTCTTCAGTCTCATATATCCAGCTTCCTCCACTTCTCGATGAATCTTCCTGCACCTCACTCTTTCCTGTAGTTCCATTTTCTCTGCCAGATGTCCACCTTCTATCCTTTTGCTATAGGCTACAGGCATTTTATTTTAACCAATCAGAAGGTGCCTAAGAGACAAGGAAGGACAGAGATAGATTTTCACATTGTGTTCAAAAACATCACTTCACCGTTTAGCAGCTCCTGACATTTGGAGGTGTAGTTTTGCTTTATAGTTAGTTTTTTTTTTTTAAACACAGAGATTTTGAAGTTTTAAATATAACATTAGCTGCTAGTACTGGAAAACATGTGTTCTGGCACACAGTGGTTAATGATCAGAGACCCAAATTAATGGTACAAATGAATGGCGTTCACGTAGAAGGTTTGGTGGATACAGGAGCTAATGTTAGTAGACTTTCCCAAAAGTCTTGGAATCTAGAGTGGACACTTCAGAAGGTTTACACACAATTTGTAGGAATTGGTAAGTTATCACAAATAAGACAGAGTGTCCAGTGGATTACCTGTGTGAGCCCAGAAGGGCAAACAGAAGTTGAGACATTATGTGGCTGACATACCAATAAATTTATGGGGAAGGGATCTTTTACAACAACGGGGTACTCAATATTCCTGCAATTCCAGGGACAGCAAGTAAGGAGATTAGAGGTGATATGGCAGATGCTCCTGGGGAAGGTATTAATTAGTACAGGGGATAGAGAACAATCGCAGACTGTGCCCATGGTCAAACAACAGAGCATCACAGGGATTGAGTTTCCAAATTTATAAAAGGGGCCACTGCTGACATACCAACAGCCTTGCCCCACATTGGGTGCCACCCTTTAGTTTTTCCAAATCCTATTTTTAATGATGGATCTTAGGAATTAACTTCCCTTTTAGCTCACCACCCACCAGAGGTAGTGGGAAAGAAAGGATACAGGAGAAATGGACCTGTTTAGAAAGGTTGTCTGGAAATTAGCAGTTCAGTTCACAGGTGAGCAGTGGCAGCTTGATACACTCAAAAACACTTCATGGACTCAATGGGTCTTGCCTCAGCAGTGCGTCTGTCTCAGCTGACATCACTCTGCCAATCAGCCTGTGTCTGTGGAAGCATCAGGAAACTGCAGCACAGCCCCAGAAGTTTTTTGGCTAGTATCTTTCTATGGAGTCCCAACAAATGTAGCTCAACTAGAACGGAACACAACTGCGCAGTGTAAGGCAGACCAGTACATGCATGTCGTTAGCAAGGAATCCTTCATCATGTGTCCTTTCACGTGCTCCTTCAGTGAAGCGTTCCTTAGCCTTTCACAGCTGTGTTCTCTGTAACGAAACATTCCTTCATGTGTTTGCCTCTGCAAAACACTATCCAACCGACTTACCAAAGAACCTTTAAGTGTCCACTTGAATTAGCCATCAACATGATGTTAGCCATCACATTGGTTAGGTTTGTTTTATGGAGACAACAGATAGTTTCTAATCTAGACAGTATGCATCTTGGTGAGCTGTAGCCATTTATATTTATTTGAGACTAATACTGAGAGGGATTTAGTATTTCCTATCATTTTTGTTGATTGTTGTTCTGGCAACCCTGTCCCCAAATTGGTATTAGGAGTTTGCTGTTTTGGATGTGATGAATTTCTTCCTGGTTCTCCTTTGTTCATGAATGTGTTTGCGTAAGGCATTGTCTTTCTTGTGCTCTTGTGGATGACCCTGACTTCTATATAGATTCCTTATTCTGCAGTGTGGGCTTGGTCGTGAATATATATATATATATGTAATACATACATATATACATTTTTAATTTGTGCTTGCCTCAAAATGTTATTTTTATTGGTTTTTGCAGGGCTAGAGAGTTGACTCACTGGTTAAGAATTACACTTGTCAAGGACCTGGATTCAGTTTCCAGTGCTTACATTGTGGTTCATAACAATCCATAATACTAGTTCTAGAGGATCTGATTCATTCCCACCCTCCTTGGGCTCTAGACGCACATGGTGCACATACATACAATTAGACAAGATAGTCAGACACATAAACATAAAATTAGTGGGTTGTTTTGTTTTGTTCTATTTTTGTTTTTCAAGGCAGGGTTTCTCTCTGTAGCCCTGGCTGTCCTGGAACTCACTCTATGGACCAGACTGTTCTGGAACTTGCAGAGATCCACCTGCCTTTGCCTCCTGAGTGCTGGGAAGGTGTGTGCCACCCATCATGCCTAGCTGAATTATTTTTTAAAACCTTTTAAAATACAGTAATACGGAATACAGGATACAGAATGATCTAGCCTACTGTGGGTGGCGTGGCTCCTAGGGTCTTGGGTTACATAAGAAAATCAGAAGGGGAAGCCAGAAGCCAGTAATAAACAGCATTCTTTCATGGTCTCTGCTTCAGTTCCTGCCTCTAGGTTCCTGCCTTGAGTTCCTGCCCTGACTTTCCTCATTGATGGACTGTTTGTTGAAAGTGTAATATGAAATAAAGCATTTCCTCCCCAAGTTGCTTTTGATCATGGTGTTTTATCACTGCATTATAAACCCTAAGATGGCGATTTTTTGTCTGCATGTATGTTTGAATATTGTGTATTTACTGATGCCCAAGGATGGCAGAAAAGGGTGTTGGGTCCCCTGGGACTGGAGTTATAAATGATTGTGAGGGTACTGGGAATTGAACTTGGGTCCTAAGGAAGAGCTATCTTCTGAGCCACCTCTCTAGTCCAAAATGTTAAGGTTTTTTTTCTTTTCTTTTTTTTTTTTTTTTTTTTTTTTTTGTTTGTTTGTTTGTTTTTTTTTGGTTTTTCGAGACAGGGTTTCTCTGTGTAGTCCTGGCTGTCCTGGAACTCACTCTGTAGACCAGGCTGGCCTCTAACTCAGAAATCTGCCTGCCTCTGCCTCCCAAGTGCTGGGATTAAAGGCATGCGCCACCACCACCCCCCGACCAAAATGTTAAGTTTTAAGTAACTCATGTGCTTACTTTCCCGAGTTCTTTATATGTTGCTTATTATAGAGTATAATTTATATGAACACACACACAAATACATAAATGGATTAATAAAAGGTTCTGGTGTTACTTAGAGTACTATATTAATTACTTTTCTGTTGGTATGATAAGATATTATGACCAAAGCCACTTAAGGAAGAAAGGGTTTATTTTGGCATATAGTTCTAGAGGGAAAGAGTTCATATAATAGTGGAGAAGGTATAATGTGGCAGTGGGAGTCCAAAGATCATATTTTCATGTGCATAAAGATGAGAGAACAGGAAGTGGAATGAGGCTCATAAAACTTTAGGGCCACCCTCAGTGATGCTTATTCTCAAGCAAAGATCCACCTTCTACAGGCTCCATACTTTTTTTAAACAGGGCTGCCAACTGGGTACTGGTCTTCAAATACATGAGTCCATGGAGCATGTTTCTCGTTCAAACCACAACAAATGCATGGAATTCTCAGTCAGTTAGGTGCTGTTAATGAGCCTATATTATAGGGTATACATTTTTGATGGTTTTTATTATCTCACCTTCATAGAGCTAGTATATAATGTTTGATGACTGCTAAGTGTTGCTTTTTGATTGATCTCAATAGGAATCTAAGTCATCCAGATTAAAGAGAATGAATCTTGTCATTTTCCACTTTGATGCATAAGTTTCCCTGACGTGTCCTTGGAGTCACAGAAGAATTTGGTCACATATTTTACCATCAGACTATAAAGATGGACATTACTAGTTTGTCCCGTGGTAAGTCCTGTTGCTACTGTTTTTGAGAGATTCGGTTGTAGGTCCTGCCTATACAATGTAGAGCCAGAGACCTGCCAGTCTCTTATGAAGTGCTGAGGTGGGCCGAAGAGGACTGTTTTCTCTATCTAGTATGTGCTTGGGAACAGGCACTACATAATCACCACTGATTTTCTTCATAGGTAAATTCAGAGTTAAATTTCTCAGAACTTAAGTTTTCTTGACTTTAAAGTGAAACTAATGTACTTTTCTTTTGCAAGACAGTTCACCATTATTTTCCTGCTGTAAAAATTGGTGTGGCATTGTAGGTTACTAGAGTTTATATTTGCAAGTTATCTTGAGTGAACTAAGTTATGTATTAATTACAAATAGATGAATTCCCACCCTCACAGTGAATGTAGGCTTCTTGGCAGCTTTGTATTGATGTATCCTTTTTTTCCAGAAAGTCTGTCTTCTGGTGACCAAAACTGCAGTCAAGGAGAAGAAACAGAGGGAGAAAGCACGCTGGTTGATTGCCTGAAAAATTGTAGTAAGGTATGAAGAACCACAGAGTGAACTCCTTGCATAGAGAGGTGTGCGGCTTGTATGTAGACAGACTTATCTCCCAGGGTCACCGAAGTGAATGAAGTCCCCGACAATGGCTAACTCTCCAGGAAGAGGAGCTTTTCACATTGCTGTAATGCTGTATTATTACAGTCATTTTACAGTCATTACTAGTTAGTCTTGACCCTTGCAATGCCAAATACCAGGGTTTTTTTTTTACAGTGTTCTTAAAGATAATAAAGCATACATATTATTTTCTCAAAAACTTTGTTTTCATATTTACCCCATTTATAAAATATGTCCAGGAGTAGTATTAGAAAAAGAGGGAAGATGAAAAGGTCAGGGTGTGGTGAGGTAAAAGTGTTTGAAATGTGCCATTAAAGCTACTTTATTAGAGTAGATGGGTGGAGAGTTGAGTGTGGAAACCAAGAAGCCTGGTCTAGGGCCATTGAGCCCCAGGGTAGGCAATGGGAGAACTCACAGCTCTCTCTAGGCATTGAGTTCGCTATCCTTATTCTTCTGAGAGGATTGGTGGGGATATTAACTTGGTTGAAACAAGTTTATGTGGGTGGTTAAGGATTTGGTGACCTTTCAGGATGAGGCTGTGGATTTCACACAGGAGGAGTGGACTACAAAGGATCCAGCTCAGAGCAGCAGACCTAGTGATGTGGCAGTGGAGGACTACACAAACCTGGCCACTGTAGGTAAGTTGGTAGTTATTCTCATACGATGCTTCATGTGGAGCAGGCACATGTTATGTACTTTGTGTGCTTAGAAAGTTTGTCAACTCCAATGAGATAACAATGATGACAGTTTTCTTCGAATGCATTTAAACTAACAAACATGCTAGTTTAATGGGGGTGGGTCGTATACATCAGTACCTCCTATGTGGTGTATGTGCTTCATCACTGAGCCACACGCCTAGTTCACTGTGGGTTGGGTTTTTGTTTGTTTGAGATTTAAGGTGGTGGTAGTGCACACCTTTAATTTCAACACTTGGGAGGCAGAGCCAGGTGGATGTCTGTGATTTCAAGGTTAGCCTGGTCTTACAGAGTTCCAGGATAACCCAGAGCTACTCAGAGAAGCCCAGAAATCTCAGAAAACAAAAGCAAACATAAACGTTTATTTATTTATTTATTTTTAAACTATTTATTTATTATATGTAAGTACACTGTTGCTGTCTTCAGACACCCCATAAGAGGGCATCAGATCTCATTACAGATGGTTGTGAGCCACCATGTGGTTGCTGGGATTTGAACTCATGACCTCCGGAAGAGCAGTCAGTGCTCTTAACCACTGAGCCATCATCTCACCAGCCCTAAAGGTTTATTTTTATTTATTTTTTTTGTGTATGAGTGCAGGTGCACATATGCCAACAGCACACGTGGAACTCAGAGAACAACTTACTGGGAGTCAGTTCTCTGCACCTACCTTGTGGTTTGAGGGAGGGTCATTCTTACTATTTTTGTCACTGTACTTCTGGCCAGTTCTCCAGTGTCTGCCTCTCTCTCATCTTACTGTACAAGTGCTGGGGCTAGGATTACAGATGTGTGCCATTGCATTTGAATTTTTATACTTGATGTCCTAGTCTGCTTTCTGTTGCTGCGGTAAAACACTGGGTAGATGAGCAACTTGGGGAGGAGACAGTTTGTTTGGCTTCCAGGCTATACTCCATCCAGGGAAGCCAAGACAGAACCCGAAACAAAAACCATGCTTACTGGCTTACTCCCTTAGGCTTGTACAGCCACCTTTCTTCAGACTTGGCAGAGGTCTGCATCAGTTCACAATCAAATAAAGGTTCTACAGATATGCCCACCTGCCAAACTGATGGAGGCTGTTCTTCAGTTGAGGTTCCTTCTTCCCAAGTGTGACATTGACAGTCAAGATGTGGGTTCTGCTGATTGAACTGAGGTTGTCAGTGTTATGTGGAAAGCTTTTATACTTGATGTGCTATCTTGATGTGGTGGTTTTTAAAATGTACATTATCTAGTTCTGTGAAAATGTATGTTCAGTATGTTCTTGTCTCCATCTTTGATAAATGGAGTAGCACTTTCTAGTTAGTATTCTATTTTATGACTTTATCTGAATTTGACGAGCTGTAGTATTTGTAAGTTAATGGTTTATTTTATTGCTTAGCAAATGTTGCAGTGATGTGTTTCGTCAGAAATGTTAATATGAAATTGATTAGTGTTTTAGTGGTCAGAGGTCCTTGGGATCATGCGATTAAAGCTTTGTCTTTTTAGTCCTTTTTGAAATAATTGCAACTTTTATTAGAATTATTGACCAAAAGCAGGCTTGATTGTGCATGCCTGTAATCTCAGTAGGCTTGCAAGTTTGAGGTCTACCCTGGACTACAAGAGACCCTGTATTGTACAAAAATATTTATTATAGACCTGAATCATAGAAAAGTTTTGCCGTTTGATCTATTAATGCAACTTTGTCTGCATATAGGATATCAGACACTTACCAAACCCAGTGCTTTGGCTTGCTTGAAAGAATTGGTGAGCACACAGAAGGGAGTTCTTCAAGGTGAATGTTTATGAAGAACAACATTGACCAATGGCATACATCATTATCAATTCCTATGTTCTTTTGTCTCAAATACTTTTTCTTTTCTTTTTTTTAATGGTATAGCTTTAAGTAGTTGATTCTCCTGCCTTAGATTCATGTGTGCTGGGATTGCTGATGTTCATACCATGCTGTACTTTGATGATATTTCTTTCCTTTTCTCTCTGGTAACATGTTTTTATTTTATTACCATGTATTAGTTTTGGTAGAATTAATATTTAGCATTTTTTTTTTCTCTAAATCTTCAGTTCGCTCATGAGCCAAGTTTATTTAGAAAACCATGGAGACATTTTTAACTTCTTTGCTATACTGTTCTGTTACTTAACCCTAATCTTATTTTGTGGCTTTAATTCCAGAATTGGAAAAGCAACTACAAACCAAAGATGTAGCACCAGAGCAGGATTGTTTGACAAGACATACCTTCATGGAGACAAAGCAGGTGGTAAGTTCAAGGAAAAGTATATTTCTTATTTTATGCACTTAGCCAAGATTGACAGGTTTTTTTTTTTTTTTTTTTTTTTTTTTTTTTTTTTGTTGTTGTTGTTGTTGTTGTTGTTGATGATGATGTTTTTAAAATAGAAGTCAGGAGAGAACTGGGTTTTTCAATAGAAGGAACAATCTCTTATCATGTACTCCAGAAGATGAGTATTAAAGGGATCGAAAGTCAAAGTGAAACTGACCACGAAGGCACATTTTCTTATAAGTAGACTTGCCCTCACGACAAAACAAAACAGCAAACCAAATTCCTTGCCATGACTGATTTTTCAGATTTCTCCAGAAAGGCATTGGTGAGAGATTCCTCTGAAGATCATCTCAGTATTTAGTAATCTTCGGTTTTATTTTCTGTTCTGTTAGTGATTGAGTATTTATTATTTTGTGTTCTGACAAATGGTAAAGATGAAAGTCTTCAGTTTTTAAAAGAAGTAAACTTGTTTATAATCACATAACAAGTTTGAAATATGCTTGGGAATGTGCTAAAACATATGGGGGTAAGATAAATAAAGTTCCTTGTGTAGTTAGGGTGATGTAAGTTTATTTGCAAGAGGTGCAGAAATCCATAAGTATAGAAAGTCTATAGAGTGCCTGGATAGAGAAATACTCTAAGAATATTGAGATCTGAGATAGATTATGGGGGACCTTGGTCTCTTTTATAGGCAAGGATGTTACTTCCTCATTCTCCAGTGAGCATAGGTGATGTTTACTTTGCACAGACTGACATTTGTGTGATGGTTCAGGATGCAGTGACCTTTGAAGATGTGGCTGTGGACTTCACCCAGGAAGAATGGACCTCACTGGATCCAATTCAGAGACACCTCTACAGAGAGGTGATGCTGGAGAACTACCAGAACCTGGCCACAGTAGGTACGGCCGCCACCACTTGTTCTAGCATCATAAGAGAACAGAAATACAGTGTTCTAGGATATGATGTCAGCTTAGAACAGTGGGAAAGAGCAGATAAAGCCCCTTAACATGATTTAGTACCTCATGGTAGTTCTCAGCTAAATGGTGATTAGTAGCATCACTACCACTATACTAATAATGTCATTCTGAGATTCTTCCTCTTTTTGATTTGTTTTGTTAGTGAGGAAAGGTCTCATTCTTTAGCTTAGGTTGGCTTCAAGCTCTTAGCAATTCTATATCAGTCTTCTTGAGAGAGAGCTGGGATAACAGATGTGGGCTATCACACCTGGCTGTCAGTCTTACCAATCTTTATGAGTCTGTTTCTAAAGATAAGAACTAGTGCTATCATTGTTTCCCTAGAAGAATGAAGACCCATGCTGGGCACATTTCTCTGTTGTAGAGTGTTTGTTTGGACACATGAGGCCTTGGGTTTGATCTGTATTCCTGGGCTTAGGGGTGGGGTAACTATAATACTTTAATTAAAAATTAAATAACATTATATTAGATTTTATTAGGAGAAATGGTTTAGTGTATTTTATTTTATATTTTTTAAAGCATAGAATTTTCATTAATAATGAAGGCATAGAAATATTACATGCCATTAATAGTTTGTTTTTTTATTTATTGACAGTAGTGGGGATAATTTAGAACCTTGTACTGTCCAGGCAAGTACTCCACCACTGAACCATATCCTTAGCCACTTTTTGCTTTCTTGAAACAGGACTCACTTTAGTTTTACAGCCTTGACTGTCCTGGAACTCTTGTTTTCTTTTGCTTCAGCCTTGTGAGTGTTGGGATTACATCTATGCATAAAACAGTCTTGGTCTTCCCTAGTGGTTTTTAAATGTGCGCTTAGTTCTGAATGTGGATTTGATGGGTCATAGAAATTTTCTAGTTACTTATATCATAAATATTTGTATTCTGAGGTCTTTGTTAATAATTTTAAGTCTTTCTTGAGAAATGTTTTCTGTTATTGGCTAGTTTACATGAGTCTTTTCCATTGATGTATCTGTCTCTGTGTCTAGGAGGTCAGATGTTTAAACCCAGCCTGATCTCTTGGTTGGAGCAGAAAGTAGAGCTGACAGTAATGGAGCAAGGAATTCTCCAAGGTTAGTATTTGTTGAAAACATTTCTTGTTGTTGTCAAATTCCGTATGTTTGGAAGTGTGTCAAGGGAACTATTGGAAGACCACCTTGAATCTGAAGGCCGAGGCTTGGAAACACAATTGTCATAGAAAAAGCTAATGTGAAGCCTCTGTGATGCACTGGTCTTTTGTTTTCTCCATTTATTCTGTTTACTATCCCATTTAATTTTAATAGATCTCTAAATTATTACAGTTGCGACACCATATCCTGTGCTTGTCAAATTTTAGACTTAGACAGTTGCTTTATTTTCTCTTAGTTTTATTGTTTAATGTATTTATATATATATATATATATATATATATATATATATATCAATCAATCAAACACAAGTGAAGTTCTGGTTTGGAATTCAACTTTATAGACCAGATTGGCCTGGGATTCAGAGAGGTCTGCTTGTCTCTGGCTCCTAAAGGTGTGCACCACCACTCTTGGCCAAATGAGGTAGGGTTTTGTTTGTTTGTTTGTTTGTTTTTTTGTTTGTTTGTTTGTTTTTGGCTGTTTTTTAAAGTTTAAACTTTAATTAATTATTATTATTATTATTTTTTTTTGGTTTTACTTTAGAATGGGAAATGCACCTTAAGACAAAAAGGACAGCACTTCAGCAGGATAGATTCTGGTCAGATGTGTCAAATGGGATGCAGCTGGTAAGTCTCATAAATGTACTGTTATGTTTATGGGGGCTTTGCCTGAACAATGTCTGTGTGCCATGTGCATTTTTGGTGCCCTTGGAGAACAGACAAGGACATCTGATTCCTTGGGACAGGAGTTAAAGACAATTGTGAGCTGCAGTGTGGGTGCTTGGAAACTAACCTGGGCCCTTTGGAAGACCAGCAAGTGCTTTTAACCCCTGAGCTATCTCTCCAGCCCCAGGATATTTATTTTTAAAAAATATTTGTGTTTGAGAATATCTCTTATAATGTATTTTGATAATAATCAACTCCCACTTCTCCTAACTCCTCCAAGACCCCTCGCCCCCACAAACTCTACATCCATTTTTAGAATCAATTTGAATTTGTGCTAGCCAAATCATTTTGTGTATGTAGGGCTGTTCACTGGAGCATGGTTGACCTACTAGGGGCCACACTCCTAAACTCAGATCTCATCAGTTGTCCATAGTTACTCAGTCAGGGGTTGGAGCAACAAGATCCTAATGTCCAAGGTCAGGGAAAATTAGGGATTTACCAATAACAACAGATTCAAATGAAAGATTTGAGAGAATTAGCTGTCAACAGTTAAGGAACTCTTATATCTTCCCCTTCTTGCCCTTTTTGTTTTTCTTCCCTTTTTCTTTTACTCCTTTTTTTCCTAGAGAAAGGCACTCTACCACTCAAGGTAGTCTTCACTTGTGACGCTTTGCCTCAGCTTCCAGAATGCTGGGGCAGTAGTAAGCCAGCATACTCAGCATAAACTGATGCCCGAATGTATCGTGAGGTTCAGTGCATCAGAATTCCACAGCTACATCTTCCTGTACAAGCCTGAAAAATCCTCTAATCATCTTTTTTCCCCTTTATTAATAGGGAAGAGAACACAGTGGAGGGGAGCTTGGTGACTCTGTTCAAGTTGGAACAGTTTTTAGTGAAGATTCATGTTCTCAGACTCATATTAGTACTCCAAATACAGAGAATACTTCAGCGTGTAATTTATATGGAAAAGACTTTCTGCCACCCTTTAAAGAAACTTCTACTGAAGAAAACATTTTCCACTTGAACCAGTGTGTAAAAACCTTTGACTTTGACTCCAGATGTTTCCCAGAGAAAGTGCACTCTGGAAAAATCCATTGAATGCAGTGACTGTGGGGAAACTTTTGTTAATCAGTCAGAACTTCAGGCACACAGTTCTTCTCACAGTGGAAAGAATCTCCACCAATCAGAGGAGTGTGGACAAGCTTTTACTCATCCTATAAGCCATGATGGGCATGTGATTTCCACTGAAAAAAAATACTATGAGTGTAAGAAATGTGAAAAATTTTTTACACATCCTGTGTACCTTAATATCCATATGCAAAGCCACACTGTGGAGAAACCCTATGACTGTAAGGAATGTGGGAAAGCCTTCGCTGAGCGCTCAAGCTTAATTGTACATCTACGACAACACACTCGAGAAAAGTCTTATGAGTGTAAGGAATGTGGGAAAACCTTTATTCAACCCTCACGCCTTACAGAACATATGAGAAGTCATACGGGAGAGAAACCGTATCAGTGTGACCAGTGTGGGAATGCCTTTGCGTCTTCCTCTTACCTTACTACACATTTGAGAACTCACACTGGAGAGAAGCCCTTTGAGTGTAACATATGTGGGAAGGCATTTACACGGTCCTCTTATCTGCTAGGTCACATACGAACTCACACAGGTGAAAAGCCCTATGAATGTAAAGTATGTGGGAAAGCGTTCAGTGGCCGTTCTTGGCTTACAATACACTTACGAAAACATACTGGAGAGAGGCCCTATCCGTGTACAGAATGTGAGAAAGCCTTCACCAGCTTTGCTCAACTAACTGAACATATAAAAACGCACACTGGTGAGAAGCCCTTCCGGTGCAAGGTATGTGCAAGGACCTTTAGAAATTCCTCATGCCTTAAGACTCACTTTCGAATTCACACTGGAATAAAACCATACAAATGCAATTACTGTGGGAAAGACTTCACTGCACGTTCAGGCCTTACTAAGCATGTACTAATTCACAATGGTGAGAAGCCCTATGAGTGTAAGGAATGTGGGAAAGCCTTCAGTACATCTTCGGGCCTTGTTGAACATATAAGAATTCATACAGGAGAGAAGCCCTTTGAATGTTATCAGTGTGGGAAAGCCTTGGCTCATTCCTCTTCTCTTGTTGGACATTTAAGAACTCACACTGGAGAGAAACCCTTTGAGTGTAATCAGTGTGACAAAACATTTACACGATCTTCTTATCTTCGTATTCATATGCGAACTCACACCGGAGAGAAACCATATGAATGTAAAGAGTGTGGGAAGACTTTCCCTGAGCGCTCATGCCTTACTAAACACATAAGAACACATACTGGTGAAAGGCCCTATGAATGTAAGGAATGTGGCAAAGGCTTTATTAGCTTTGCTCAACTTACTGTTCACATAAAAACTCACAGTTCTGAGAGACCTTTTCAGTGTAAGGTATGCACAAAATCCTTTAGAAACTCTTCATCCCTTGAGACCCACTTCCGAATTCACACTGGAGTAAAACCCTATAATGCAGTTACTGTGGGAAAGACTTCACTGCTCGTTCAGGCCTTACTATACATTTACGAAACCACACTGGGGAGAAGTCCTATGCATGCCAAGAATGTGGAAAAGCCTTTAGCACTTCCTCAGGCCTTATTGCACATATAAGAAGTCACAAAGGAGAGAAACCCTTTGAATGTGACCACTGTGGGAAAGCCTTTGCTTCTTCCTCTTATCTTAATGTGCATTTGAAAATTCACACTGGAGAAAAACCCTTTCAGTGTACAGTATGTGGGAAAACATTTACGTGTTCTTCTTACCTTCCTGTTCACATGCGAACTCACACTGGAGAGAAGCCTTTTCAGTGTATAATATGTGGAAAGTCATTTTTGTGGTCCTCGTACCTTCGAGTTCACATGCGAATTCACACTGGAGAGAAACCCTATGTATGTCAGTACTGTGGAAAAGCCTTTACAGAGCACTCAGGCCTTAATAAACATTTACGGAAACACACAGGAGAGAAACCATATGAATATAAGGAATGTGGGGAAGCCTTCACTACTTCTGCTGATGCTAATGAACAAGAAGCGCCCCACTGGGGGGAGAACCTTTGAATGTAAGGGATTCAGAAAATTGTTTAATAGCCCTTAATCAGTTGCAATCAAAATTCATAGTCTGTACAAGTCTTACTAATAAGCAATGTATAAAAACATTCAGTTATGTGCTGTAAAAACAATTCATTCTGAGGATGCTCTGAGTTTAAGGGTTGTGGGAAAAATCAGAATTTTATAATATACGTATGAACTGAAGGTTTGCAATCTAGGGAATGAAAACCTTTAGTGTTTTCCATGTGTGTTGATGCAAGACATGTAGAAATGTCATAGGTTTTGTTTCTTTGTTCACTTGTGGTCTCATAGTTGAGAAATACTGAAGTCTGGGAAGTAAGTTTTTACATTTGACTTTATGTGGTGTTTACAGACTGAACACAAGCTACATGTGTGTAATAGGGGATTTGCTTCAGTGTCTTGGATGGCAACACTTGGATTTCCTGGGTGCTTCTATATGAATTTTGAATATTTCTACATTTGTGCATTTTTATGACTTCAATTATGAATTTCTAAATTCCATTGTTGGTTTTCCTTTTAAAAATATTCCTGTTTGGTATGATTGAAACTATTGTTTTTTACGTAGTATCTGTTGTATGTCCCATGTCCACATTGTGAAGTAATGGACACAAATTCCAGTCTCCTCATTACTTGTCAGTTTATTTGTTGTGTCATGCGCCCATTGTATGTGTATTGTCTGTACCGCCCCTTCCTTTGTTGTCCCTCCCTTTTTTTTGAGACAGTCTCACTTTGTAGCCTTGGCTACTATGAAACTCATGTAGCCTAGACTGGTCCCTAGCTCATGGCAGGCTTGGCCCAGCCTTCTGAGTGCATAGATAATAGGTGCAAGCCGCTGTACCTGGCTCTTTGTACTGTCTTAAGTATATTCTTTACTAGCACTGAAAAGAACATCATATTTTACAATAGTGTTCAAGAACTTAACACAAGTAGGTTTGGATCTGACCAATACAATCCCTTACTCTAAGTACCAAGTCTTTGGTAGCCATTCCATTCTCTGCTTGGAGTTCAGCTTTTCTTTAGGCTCTCCTTCTTAGATCATGTAGTATCTGTATTAACTCTACTTAGCTTTTTTATTTTTGTAACAGGATCTTGCTGTAGCTCAAACTGACCTCAAACTCGCAACCTTTTTCCCTCAGACTTTACTGCTGAAGTTATAGGCATGTACCTCCATGTCTAGCTGGCGTATATCAATCTACATGATGTTCTCAAGGTGGAACTGTGTTATGGTCAGTTATTTTAAGACATTTTATTATTCTTTGGTCTCTATGGATACTTAGTTTTCATACCTTGCTTGTTGGGAGTATTGCTGCATTGAACATGAGTGTAGCTATCTCTTTAAATTCATGACTTTATGTTCTCAGTTGCAATCCCAAAAGTGAGTTTGTTATTGTAATGATAGATATAAATCAGTGTGTATGTAACAACTGCCAATTTATATTCCCAATGATGTACCTAGTCTCTTTATTGCTCATCTTTTTACTTTTTTCTGTCTATATGCCATTTAAAAATGTGAGATGGTATCTTTAGTTTTGATTTGCATTTTTCTAATCTATAAGCCATTTGTATATCTTTGATAAAATACTGATTTCATTTATTTATCAATTTAAAAATCAAGATAGGTGTATTTTGCCGTGAATTTACCTGAGTTACTATGTTTTAGACATAGACCTATTGTAATATATATGGTTTACAGATATTTTTTCATCTGTGTATATGCTTTTTCAGATTTTTTTAAATTGCTTTGCAGAATCTTTAGTTTGATATGGCCCTAATTCTTCATTTTTCCTTTAATACCCATGATTTTCATGCCAGCTCTAAAATTCTTTGCTGGTGTGTCTGGAAGCATTCTTGGAGTTTCATTGTGCTATAGTTTTACATTTTACTTTCAGGGTTTTGTTAGTTTGTGGTAACCTCACTATGTAATTCAAGGTAGCCTAGAACTCACTGTGTGGAGCAGGCTGGCCTTAAACTTGGAGCAGTATTTTTCCCCCCAGGCCTCTTGAGTGCTGAGCTTTTGGGTTTGAGCCAGCCTATCCAACTTAACTATATTTCTTTTACTCTTATTTAATTATATTTCCTTAAAAAAAAAAAAAAACTCCTAAGTTTATATATGTGTGTGTGTATATACTGTTTCTGTTTCGGTATACTATTATTGTTTCTGTTTTGGTGCTAGGAATTGAATTTGTGGCCTCAAGAATACTAGGCAGGTGCTCTACCATTAAGCTGTACTAAATTCATTATTGAAATTATGTGGACTGTATAAGGGGCTTTTTTGTTTCTTTTGTTTGTTTTTGGGATAATCTCTTTATAGATTTGGCTAACCTAGAACCTACTATGTAGACCAGGTTAGCCTGAAACACATAGAGATCTACCTGTCTGCTTCCCAGAGTGCTGGAATTACAGTTATGTGCCCTTATGCCTAGCAGTGACTATATGTTTATTTGTAAACAGTTTGTTTATGTTGTTTGTATCAATATTATACTGTTTGATTTCTGCTTATATAATGGGTTTTGTTTGTTTTTTCGGATCTTTCTTAAGACAAGGCTTCCTGGAATTTAGACTGAGTTTGAAATTAACTAAATGGTCACGAGTGACTTTGGACTTCTGATCTTCTTGCCTCTATCTCCCCAGTAGGATTATAGGCATGCACCACCATACTTTGTGTGTGTGTGCCTGAGTGTGTGTGTGCGTGCATGAGTGCATGTGTAGTGCTTGGGTATCTAACTTCACACTAAGTGAACATCTCCAGCTTTGTAATACATTGTTAAGCCTAACATTTTGTTGTTATTTAAGTCATTTTGGGATTAACTGAAAGGTTTTGGTTTCTTATGACTTTGTGGGTTTTTTTTTTTTTTTTTTTTTTAAATAAGCCTGTGAAAAAAATACCATTAGAATTGTTAATGTACTGGTAATCTACAAAGCACTTTGGGTAGGATGGACATTGTAACAATGGTAAGTCTCTCAATGTGTATGGCATACCTTGCAATTTGTTTATAGTCTTGTTCATGGTAGTTTAGACTTTCCCTGTTTAATTTTGTTCTCTATCATTTTATGTAGTTTTATATGTTGTATAATATTTTGCTTTTTAAATTTGTAATATGTAAAGACACTGTGCCGACTTGAAAAATCTTACATTTTCTGAGTTTCTTATAATTTTTTTTTTTTTTTTTATGGATGCCCTGTTACCTAAAACAATTTTACTTTTCTTACTTGGGTGAAGTTTTTTTTAATCCTAATTGCTCCAGCTAGGCTTTTCCCAGTATTTCCTGATTAAATGAAGGAAAGTTAGGTAACCTGTCCTTGATAAGTTTGAGCTTTGTAACTTAATGAAAACTGAATTTGTTTTTCATGTGCTACCATTATGATGAAGTACATTTCTATCTAATTTATTGACTTAACCATCAGTTGATATCCTATGATGTTACATGGTCCTGTACATTTCCTGAAATACGATTTTTTCATTTTGTTCATTCAGTATATCACATTTATTTTCACAAACCATCTTTGCATCTCAATTATAAAATCAATCTTGATCACAGTTTGTATGGTCCTTTTAAAAGTTACATTCTGAAGTGACCAGGAGATTGACATTGTCTTATTATTTGTCATTGAGACAGGGTCTTGCTATGTAGTCCAGGCTTGGCCTTTAACTTACTGTGTAGCCCAAACTGACCTCAAACTAATGATCTTCCAGCATTGCCCTCTCATGTATTGTAGCTTCAGTAATGGCCCACTATGCTTGACTTCTCTGTGCTGCCAGTAAGTGACTATTTCATTTTTTTAGGGCATAAGTAGACCAAAAAAAGGTAAGATGGTTACTTCATTGCAATGGTGTCATGGTTGTAAAGGTATCCTAGAAATAGAATACTCAAGTGTGGAAAGCAAATAGTAGTATATATGTAGAGAGAAATAGCATTATGATGGCGTGTAAGACTATTGTAGCACTCTTTTTGACAATGAATTGATACTAACATTGAGTCTTAAATAACTAAGGAAACTGTACTTGAACTATACTTGAGACCAAGTAGATCTAATAATTCTATACATAACATTCTATATGAAAGCCAGAGAGTACTTTGTATTTCATTTCACATGGTACAGTATAAGAAATCTCACAGTAGACTTATCAAACTTTATTTTAAAAATAATTCGTAGACAGGATTGTGTTTATTTAGTTTTTGAGAGGTGGTCTCATTGTGCAGTCCACATATCTCTAGGTTACAATTCTGAAAGATAAAAAGCTACATTGTATTAATATAGTTCGAATTGGCATTAATTTTGTCTACTGAATCTAGATCCAAGCCAAACATATCTCTTATCTGACACAGTTGGTTTTTTTTTTTTTTTTTTTTGGTTTGGTTTGTTTTTTTCGAGACAGGGTTCTCTGTGTAGCTCTGGCTGTCCTGGAACTCACTCTGTAGACCAGGCTGGCTTCGAACTCAGAAATCCACCTGCCTCTGCCTCCCAAGTGCTGGGATTAAAGGCGTGTGCCACCACTGCCCGGCCACAGTTGTTTTTGTATAGTACAGTTTTTTTTTTGGGGGGGGTAGGGTATATAAGATGACACGTTGGGGTACATAAGTCAGGAATTGGCTTTCTCCTTCCATTTTTGGGGTCCTGGGAATTGAACTTAGGTGGTTGAGCTTGGAGGTAAGCACCTCTGCCTCCTGAGCCAACTTGCTGGTCTACATAGTTATATTTAATGTGAAGACATGTAATGTCTTAGCAAATTGGAAAATACATAGTTGTATAAGTTCTGGAAAAGAATATTTATATCTCAGAAAATAGTGGTTGATATGGCAGGGACTTCTTTTGGAGTGTAACCATGAAAGCCCATTTTAGGCTTCACAGAGTCTTTATTTGCCAGTAACTTAAATGGGCAACTTTACCAACACCTAATGTCTTAGCCAGTTTTCAGTGGACAGTGTATTATTGTTCACTGTTGTCACGATGGTGATGTAACAGAAAGTCTGTACTCTTAAGTGCTTATCTCCTTATTTCTCCTAAATCTTAGTCACTGGCAGCCTCTGTTTTACTGTGGTTTACTTCATGACTGTATATTTTTTCAGATTGCAGTGTAGTATAATGCAGAGGTTTTGTTTTTGTTGCCTAAATGTATGTCTGTGCACCAGGTACATGTCTGTGGCCCAAGAAGGTCAGAAGAGGGCATCAGGTCCTCTGGGACTGGACTTCCAATTAGGAGCCTCCATGTCTCTGCTAGAAATTGATCTCAGGTCCTCTAATTGAAGCTAGAATTCAATTCTAATTCTAATTGAATTTTGTTTGAGAGCAGTGTGGTTTGAAAGTGAAATGTCCCCTGTCTGCCTGTGTGATTAGACATGTGCTTCCCACAGCACTGGTTTTGAAGGCTGTGGGTAGGGGTTAGTCTTTGAAGCTTGTACCTGCCAACAGTTTTCGTCCACGTCTCTACTTCTGATCTGCCAAGATAAGAACAGTCTCCACCACAAAACCTCCTGCTGTAGCATAACCACTCCAGCCACCATGCCTTTGCTTCCCTGATAGATTTTACCTCTCAATCCATGACCTCAAATGTTTCCTCTTTAAAGTATTGCTTCTGTTGGGCATTTTGACAATACTACAGAACACATATAACCTTAAACTTAATGTGTATGTGTGTGTGCAAACACATTGTGTATGTACAAGTGCATATACACATACACACACCTGAGTCAGATGAGTATGTTAGATCCCCTGGAAGCTGGGATTACTGGGTGATGTGAGCTAATTAACTACTTGGGTTCTGGCAATTACATGAGTCCTTCACAAGAACAGCAAGTACCTGTTGAGCCATCTCTCTAGCTTTTTTTTTTTTTTTTTTTTTTTTTTTTCACTTACTGGCCACTTGTATGTTTCAGCAAAGTATAAGTTTTTCATGTTTGTTTTGTCATTCTGTGTGTGTGTGTGTGTGTGTGTGTAAGAGGGAAAGAGGGAGGGGGAGAGAGGGAGAGAGAAAGAGGGAAATAGGGTCTCATGTATTTCAGACTATCCTCAAATTTGGTATGTGGTCAAGGATGAACAAGAACTTTCAGACCTGCCTCTACTCCCAACGTCCTGTAGTTCTCAGGGAGTGTTGGTGTTGAGGATTGAACCTGGAACTTTATGCATGCTAGGCAAGAACATTTTAGAGCTACATGGATATTTTCAGATAAGTATATAATGTACTTTGCTTAGTAGTCTTTTTATTTCCTTCCCCTAAAGCCCCCATCTTCTCTACTTTCATGTCTTAAAAAATGTTTGTTTCTGTACATGAGAGAAAATACAGCTATTTGGCACTCTAGATCTGGCTTATTTTGCATAGGAAGGTTTTTTCGTTCCATCACTTTCTTTATGACTGAATAAAACTCCATTCTGTATGCCATATGTTTTTCATTTTATTATGATATGTGTGCCCCATGTGTATGGCTGCCCAAAGGGGCTAGAAGAGGTTATTGGATCTCCTAGAGCTGTAGTTACAGGTTGTGAGCCACCTCACAGTGGTGCTGTGAACCAAACACTGGTTTTCTGAAGAGCAATCTTGGCTGCTGAGTCATCTCAATCCTTTTTTGTTTGAAACAGGGTTTCTCTGTGTAGTACTAGCTATCCTGGAACTTACTCTGTAGACCAGGCTAGCCTTGAACTCAGATCAGCCTGCTTCTGCCTCCTGAGTGGTGTGATTAAATGTGGTCACACCAACTATGGACTTGAGAACTGTTACTGTTAACATGGGTTTGCAGATAACACGTGAGCCTGCATGAATTTATGTGCACCCCATAAGTGCAGGTCTCTGAAGAGGCTTAGAAGAAAGCATAGACACTCTGGAGATGGTGTTACAGGTAGTTGTGAACTGCCTGATGTGGATGCTGGGATTGGAACCCAGGTCCTCTGCAAGAGCAGTAAGCGATATTAACTGTTGTACTGAAGACTCCCATACTTGGGAGACCCCTCCTCAAGTCTCAGGAAATCACGACCACCCAAAGATCACAAGAAACCATACCTGGATGCAATCAGCAGAGGCTTTATTAGGGAAATTGGCCAGCGGTCAAACCATAAGCTCTCTCTCAAGAGCAAGGTTTGGCCCCGAGTGACGGCTTAAGGGGTCTTTTAAAGAGGAAAACCAGCAAACCAGGGGAGTGAGGAGGGGGTGAGGGGTTGCCAAGGATACATAAGAATAGCGAAACATTCCAGAGAAACCCACCCTGAATGGTTAATAGCTATGGAAATTACTCAGTACACTCATTCTTCTCAAAAATGTGGTTTTACCATGTCACTGCCCTACCCTGTCAACTATTAACTATTTCTCACTAGCTCCACCCGTAGAGCCACAGCCCTGTCATTGTGTTTTTACCACCCGAATGACTTTCATTCTTTACAGCCAGTTCCTGAAACTGGCCTGGCTTGTTTCAGAGAAAAGTTTCCATGTCCCTAAAAGAACTTAAAAAGCATCTATATATGTATATATTCTATAAAAATGATTTTTATAATTTTTCATTCTTCAGTACCATCTCTCCAGTCTCCACTGGCTAATATTTAATATACACTGATATGGTGAAGGCCATAGCCTAATGAGAAATCCCCTCTCAGCTTTGCCAAAGGACAATTCCTTGAGTTCCAGGAGAACACAACTGGATTGATCACCTTCATTTGGATGGTCTGCTTAATGTAACAGTTTGAGTTCTCCGGCATAGCTGGACAGGAACAATGTCACAGCCTACCTTCTCTATACTGTGACGGAACCCTGGCTGCCAATATTGTGTATTGATGAGATTAAGATTTGCAGCAGCCAAGAATTCAAGAAACAACAACAAAAACCTCTAAGGAGCTTAGTGATTGTTGGGAGAGGAGTCATTTTCCTCAGTGGTGTGTTTACCTGTAATTTGTCCATGCTTCAGGAATTAGCCCCCACCTGTGCTCGTGAGACAGTTCCATTGGTTTTGGGGCATTCACATGCACAAACATGTGAAGGGACTTGTTGGAAAGGAGTTCAGTGATACTGAGAGAGAAAAGTTAGGTGTTGTGAAAGTGACCAAAATACATTCTACATGTCAGAAAGATTGTCAGAAAGTAGGGATAGAGAGACTGTTCAGTGGTTAAGAACAATCGTTGATCTTGCAGAGGATCTGGACCCAGTTCCTAGCACCTACCTTGTAGTTCACAATCAGTGCCCCCAACTCCTTTTAACTTCCACAGGCACCAGGTATTTATCTGGTGCACATATATCATACATACATACATACATACATACATACATACATATATACATACATACATTCACACAAACATAAGAGGCATAAGAGAATGACCCTTAAAGGCTCATACTTGGTTCCTACTTGACAGTGCTGTTTTGGGGAAGGATTAGGAGGCCATAGAGGAGGTGTGTGATTGTGAGGTTTCCAAAGCCCATGCCAGGCCCACTATGCTTTCAAGTTGGGAATCAGTTGTAAAGGGAGCTGCTCTAGCACCATGCCATGCCTGCCTGCTGCCATGCTCCCAATCATGATGGTCATGGATACACTTTCTGAAACTGTAAGCAAGCCCTCAACTAAATGCTTTTTAGGTTGTCTTGGTCACAGCATCTCTTCTCAACAATAGAACAGTAAGATAGAATTATTTGTGATCACTCTTATGCGGATCTACAGTGAAAAAGAGCAAGTGCAGCAAAAAGAAGTACAAAATGTGGAGGAAAAGAACACTGGAGAATCTAATGTTGGAGTCAAATCTTGTACTTAAAGAGATGAAAAGTTTAAAGAAAGGCCTGATACGAAATAGAATAAAGGGAGTGGTTTTCTTGGGGCAAGACTCCACCCAGCCAAATGTCCAGCCTGTAAATAGGAAATGCTTAAGGAATTTCCTAAAGCAAAGGAAAACTTAACAAAGGAAAGCATCAACAAGTCAAAGCTTATGCAAGTGTAATTCAAGGAGTGGGGCAGGTTCCCCAGCCCAATCAAACAGAACCAGCCAATGGTTCTGGATTTAGAGTCATGAAGGGGTTGAATCTCCCTGTCTGGTAAGGAAAGCTGGGGAGGCCAAGAGTTTGGCACTGGAGTCCTTATATGGTGGCCCAGGAAAGGCCATTGTGTGAAGCTGAGTAAGTGAAGCTTGGGTTGTGTTAGAGACCCATGTCGGGGTACTCACAATTTTCCTCTAATGCTTCTCTAGGAGAGCATATACTCTCTTCTAGACTACATATGCACTCGTGTGTACACACGCATCACACAAATTAAGAACTTTATAAAGGAGGAAAGGCCAAATATAAAAGGCAAAAAAAAAAAAAAAAATGTCATGAGTTGACTTGGTGGATAAAGATGCTTTCAGCCAAACCTAATGATTTTAGTTAAATCCCTGGGACTCCAATGGTAAAGAAGAGAACTGACTGCCCGCCACAGGCATGCTTGGAGTGGGGCGCATGCGCCCGCGCACACACGCACTAGATAAATTAACAAATACTTAAAAAATATTACTCCTAGCAAACCGACCTTAACAGCTTGGATCTTGGTCTGACCCAGTGATTTGCGAAGCCTTGGCAAACAGGCAAACTCCTAATTGTTCTGGACTTCACCTCAAATGGCCAGTCTCTGGAGACAAGTGGCATTGAAAGATCAACTGTCTCAAGATAATAAGCAGCCTTCTTATTATCTTCTCTAATATAACGCTACTCAGCTAGCCCAGACATAGCCCAGACTTTTATAGCTAACCGCTATAAAAGGATCCTCCTTCCCCGGGGCCGGGGTGGCGATTCTCTTTTGCTCGCTCTGATAATTTACTTACTTTCTGTTCAATCTATGCTTCTTAAAAAAATGTATCTCTTTATCCATTTTTGTGTGTGTCTGCATGTGTGTGGCCAGAGAACGAGTTGGTTCTCTCCCTTTACCATATGGTTCCTGGTGACTGAGTTCAGGCTGCCAACGCTGGCAGCAAGCACCTTTATCTGCTGAGCCATCTCTCTCTTCTTCCCCCACCCAGACTTGGAGAGAGAAGAGGGAGAGTGGGGAGATATGCAGTTGGAGTATATGGGTGGTTTTTAAGTTGTCCAATGAACATGCTGCTAACCAAACTACGGTCATCCAGAACACCGGAAAGAACTCTTAACCGCTGACTTAGGTCACCAGAGACCTCCGGTGTCTTTCATATTCTGGTCTGGACTCCAGTGCACTGGGCCCACTCCGACAGGACAGGAAAGCCCAATGTCTCAACTGTTGGAATTGAGGCAATGTCCAAGATAAACCACAATCTAAAAGTCAGAACGAATTAACAGGGACTCAGTTTATTCCATGGGTTCCCAGGCTCACCAGTGAAGCTACGCAACTCAAAAGATAAGTGTGCAAAGCACCTGCAAGAACATGTCTTCTAGCCTCCCTGCCCTCCTCTGGCACCGGACCTGCCACTCAAGTCCCGTAGTGGATGGTCCCCACCCACAGCCAGGTCCACTCTCGTAACTGTGACCTCACCTTGTGGGTCTGTTTCTGCCTGTCTTCTTTACTGTCAGTCTGCTGAGGGTCAACTGCACCTTCGTGGGAAGAAATTCAAGTTTCTTTGTCAGGTTTCAAAGACACGGAGCCGGAGCCGCAGCCGGTCCGGCAGCTGTCATCCCGGAGGCGGAAGTGCTCTCTGTCACTGACTTCCGTCGCTTCCCGCGCGGACTACGGGATTTGTAGTTCCTCTGCTCCTCAGCGGCGGTGGCCTGCGGGCTACCTGGGTAAGACCGGTTCGGCCCCTCCGTCAAGGCGGCAGTGCCCTCCGGCTGTACGGGCAAGCACGACCAGATCCGTTTATTTATATATATATTTTATTTTATTTTTATTTCTGAAAGGGACGACTTTGCACTGTTGGTTTTGGTCTTAAGTCCTCTTGAGGCGTTGGAAGATTGGAAGTGTTCATGCGGTTGAGGTGAGAGCCTTTTCCGATTAAGGCAGCTGTGAAAGCAGGGAACCGAACGGTACCCGGGGCCTTTGCTAAAGGCAGTGCGAACGCTCCACTGAGCCAACGCAGCCTCAGCAGCACTTCTCTTAAAATAAGAAAAATGCGTTATCGTTGGATGTGGTGGAGCGCACCTTGTCACCTCAGCGGGAGGAAGGCAGGGGGTAGGAGGATCAGGAGTTTGAGGCTAGCCTGGGTGCCATTACAAAATCTTGTCTCAACAATGTTACTTACTAATAAGTAGTCTGAATAATAAACTAAAGTTCTCCACATTCTTCTCAAAATACACCTATTTAAAAAATGTTTTATTATGTGTATAGGTAGGTGTTTTTTCTGCATATATATCTTTACACCACATTCATGCTTGGTACCCCGTGGAGGCTAGAAGAGGGCGTTGAATCCTCTGGAACTGGTGTTACAGATGGCTGTGAGCCTCCACGTGCGTGCTGGGAACTGAATTCAGGTTTTCTGGAGGACCAGTGCTCTTAACCACTAAGCTATCTCTCCAGCCTCTCCCCACCTCCAAGTGTATGTTCTTGTTTCCTATTGAGCCATATAAGGAGATAGATTTATTATTACAATTTGATTATTATGTAGAAATAGAGGAAAGTATTGTTTTCTGTCTTTGAATGGAGGTAGTGAAAACTAGGAAAAGGAATGTTTTGAACCGACAGCAAAATGTAAGTAGGAGGGGCTGGAGAGGTGGTTTGGTTATTAAGAGCAGTTATTGTTCTTTCATAGAGCTTGGGTTTGGTTCCCAGAATCCACATGGTGGGTTACAATCATCCCTAACTCCAGTTCAGGGGCTTTAACAGCCTCCTGCGAACTCTTGGGGCACCAGACCCATATATATATGCAAAATAGTCATATACATAAAATAACAAATTTAAAACACACACACACATGAATAGAAGGAAAATAGAGAAGATGATGAAAATTTTCTGAATGGCAAGTTGTGTTTATGGAGAGAGACAGGCAAATGAATTAGGGATTTCTCTTATACAGGTAATGATTCAAGGATACTTGAATCATTTTCTATAGGCGGAAAGGAAAATTATTCAATCTGGTAAACTAAGAGAAGAAATAAGTGATATTCAAATGATGTAAATCAGGAAGAAAACAAACAAAGCAAGAATGGTTTGAATTGTCCATACATAGGAAACTTAGGAATTAGAATCCTTAACTGGGCATTAAGAATAAGCTTACTGTAAGTACAGTAACAAGAAATATTTTAAACAAGGCCTCCTTGTTTTGTATAGAGATGTGTGAGTTTCTTTATATTTTTGTTATCTGTCAAGAGTCCTAGAGGAGTGTGTGTGTGTTATTATTTTGAAAGGGCACAGGTTTTTGCTTAAACAGCTTTTGTGTGTGTGTGTGTGTGTGTTGCGTAGCGAAGTCTCGCGCTGCGCCATGTATGGGTAGGTGCTTGAGACAACCTTAAATCTCCTGGAGCAGAGTTACAGGCAAACTGTGACCTACCTGAAGAACTGAAGCTGGGTCCTGTATAAGAGCAGTAAATGCTCCTTAACTGTTGATCGTCTCCTGCCCCTGAAGAGCAGATACCTTTGTTTTGTTTAATTTTACTGTTTTGAGACAGGATATCACTGTCGGCCCCTGGCCCACTATATAAATGAGCTTGGCTTCAAACTTATGGTGACTTGCTTGCCTCTGTCTCTCAAGTGGTGGGATTACAGGTCTATGCTACCACACAGGGCTTGAAGGAGAGAGTTTTAAGTAATTGTCCAGTGACTATGAAGTTGAGACAATCAGTTGAGAGAACATTCGGCACTGATGACTGCTGG